>NW_004524654.1:1232450-1256941 GCF_000260255.1 Octodon degus
GACTTGTAGTGATTCTCCTGTTTTCAGCCTGTCAAGTGCTGGGATTTCAGGCATGCGTCACAATGTCCAGTCTCAGTTGGCATCTCAGCATGCCCCACAGGATTGAACCACAGCCCCTATGTCTGTCTAAGCAGGCACTTTAATCACCTGAGCTATCTGGCCTGCCCTCCAATAAGTTTTTAACAAATTCTTGGAATAATTTTTATCACAAGAGGTGATTCATTTAGCAAATGACCCTGGTAAGTGAATGGATAGGCATTATTCCAGTTGAAATATTACCTATGACTATCCAAGGGCAGCAAGTCCTGCCACACGCTGCTGACACAGTGTTCTTGCTAAGTTTCCTGCTGTGTAGAAACATAACAATGATGATAAAGTTTTTAAAAAGTGAAAAACAACACCAGATTCCCATTGTTCTGTGATTTTTATCCCTTCCAAGCACTCTGGAAATATGTTTCCTGAGCCAGATGTGGTGGTGCACACCTGTAATCCCAGCACTTGGGAAGCTGAGACAGGAGGATCATTGCAAGTTTGATACCAGCCTGGGCTACAAAGTGAGCACAAGACCAGCCTGAAGTACATAGGAGAAGGACAAAAAATTATTTTTCCTAATAGAGATATGTTTTCCCTATACAAACTAAATCACAAAGATATTTTTCATCACAAAAGTGACTATTATCTAGAATTAGTTTCACTTGTATTAAAGAGATATTTTCATAAGCTTTTTTCCTAGGGGCATCAAATTAATTCATAAATAAATTTTAGTGTTTTAAGTAAAAACTTCCAGTATTATTATCTACAAATAAAATGGCCTGACTTAATAAGGACAGGCCACCGGGCAGAGAAGTCATTGAATCGGGTTAGGAAGACACCTTCTGGGGCTCTGCACAGGACTTTGCTTGCTCAGAGTGACCCAGTGAGGCAAAGCTTACAGTATTGTCAGTTCAAAGAGTCTGAGAAACCTTTTATTACAAGTCTACTAGTTGGAATTTGTATTTCCATTGGTTTCCAATATTAAGCATAGGTCAAAACTCCCTTCGAGGAGATAAACTTAGTGATTGCTAATTTAAGGATGAAGTGAGGGACAGGGAGATAGCTCAGTAGAATAAGCGCCTGCCTGGTAAGCACAGGATCCTGAGTTCAATCCCTGGTACAAAAAAAAAAAAAAAAAAAGTGAAGGTGGGCTGGATGCTATCTGATTTGCCAAATATAAAGGTGTAGGAGAAACTCGTAGATTCTTACAGAAAAAGCATATCTGTCTTTTAGGTACATTGAGTTATTGTGAATAGATTTAGTTTGATCATTTGTAAAATGGATGTAACATTTCTTTCCTTCCTTCTTGATTTCTTTCCTTCCTTGTTCCTTTCCTTTCTTCCTTTCTTTTTCTTCTCCAGTAGTTCTTACATAGGATTATATTTTTGCAGAAGTAAGAAGATGCCCAAATAAACAACCCCCAAAATCCAGCTTTATTTACTTACTTACTTAATTTATTTATTTGCTTCTTTTGACTTTTATTTTTTGGTACAGAGTCTCACTACACAGCTCAGACTGTATAGTGATCCTCCTGTCTCAGCCTGCCCAGTGCTATGATTACAGGGGTGCACCACCACACCTGATTTGAGTGGCTGGCTCAGCGCAGGGTCACCCAGCATGCAATACCAGGGATCCACCCTGGTTCCCTGCATTTTCCAGGCAAGCACTTAGACCATTGAACTATCTCCCCAGCCCCAGAAATCCACCTTAAGACTGGTATGAATTGATATGTTTATTTCTGGAATGCATGTAATTTACCTTGAGTTTTATGCTTTTAACTTCAACTTCATCAGCTATATCAACAATTGAAAGTATACTTGAAATGAGAACTAAATACTGGGCTGGGAGACAAGAACATGGAGTGTAGTTCCAGTATTTCTTTGAACAACTGTGACTCTTCTAATGAATACATTCATGACCTGGGCCTCGTTCTCCTTGTCTGCCTAGGAGGAGCTACAGCAGTTTGGACCATTTGCTGTAGCCTATGGTCATGACTTGGAAATCCAATCTGTTTTGAAACAGTATTGATAGATGTTAAATGTCTTTCCATAGGCTTACCGAAGAATGCTGAACCTCTGGAATGAGCAACCACAATTTTGTTTACCTTAGTGTGTAATATTTTGGATTGCTTTTAGAATTCATCTAGTAAAAGCCATGTAAGACATGTTGCTTTCCTAAAGAGGGCAATGACTCAGTACACTAGTATTATTTTGATGGGTTGACCCGCTTAGACATAGGTTTTGAGTTTTTAAAAATTATTTATTTATGTATATATTTATTTACTTATGTATTTAGTATAGGGTCTTGCTACACAGCTTGGACTCATAGTGATCCTCCTGTCTCAGCCTCCCCAGTGCTGGGATTGCAGTCATACTCCACCACACCCAGTTTTGGTGGCTGGCACGGTGTGCCTGGGATTCCTGGCCCAGCACTGCATGCAATACCAGAGATCAAACCCGGGTCCTTGCATTCACCAGGCAGGTACTTAGGCTGCCAAGCTATCTCCCCAGCCCTAGACATAGGTTTTTGAGTCATGGATACATTACATTTTTGTTGAATTCTTGTAGAGTAAGGATAAACATTGTTTCCTCTTCAAGTGATGTTTATGTTATTCACCAGGAGCAAGATTGATAACACACAAGCTGCGAGGTGATGGTATGTTTATGTGAGACTCTCACAGAGTAGTCCCACATGGAGAAATATCTATAACACAACCATTAAGGATGACTTGGCCAAAGTGTTCCTTTCTCTCCAAGGGAAAATATATCTTTTAATAACTGAATAATTTATCTATTTTGATTCTTCAGACTAGATTATGACCTGAACTTACTGCAGTACCACAGGAAATCAAGTTTGATTTTGTAATATAGTCAAATGAGTACTTCAGAGTGCCATGTCTGAGATCAATAAGGAAACAGTAACTACATTTACTGTCATATGATGATATTGATGTAAAAACATAATGGTCAAAATTATAAAATCAATTTCATAATTTAATCAGAAATGTTTATTGATACTGTTAAAGTTGAATTCAATAGCTTCTTGGATGTAGTTAATTTCCTACCTGTCAAAAAAATGTATTGAAATGTTCTTTCTTAAAAATGATTGGAGCTAATTTAGTAGAGAAAATAGCCAAGTTTCATGGTGATAGAGATTTCTTTTCTCTCCAATTACTGTTGGAGGTAAATGCTGGACATGTTTTGTTTCAGTCTTTTAAATATTGCAAAACAAGAAAATTCCCATGAACCATTTAAATAGGTAGGGATGGATGTCTCTTAAAATATAAGAGAAGTGTATTCTTGAGAACAAGAGGGAGATTTAGCCTTACTATAAGACTGCAGAGGTGAATAAACAACACATGTTTAGAGGTGTGTGATTGCTAAGTAGTTCCTTACAAGGTATCAACCTAGCAAAATAAATGAGAAGATGGTTTACACTCTAGAGACTGGAATTCTTTGGTGCTTTTATTTTGCAACTAGCCACTTAGTTCTGATCTTTATTCACATTATATTGGAAGTATTTTAATTGAACAAAAATTCACTTAAAATAATATCTGTACATGTCCCTTGTATATTTCAAAATAAAGCTCTGATGGATTATGAGAATATGCCAAGTCTATTTTACTTAAATGTATTGAACACCAAAGTCTGATGGTTTAGCAGTTAATTCAGATGTGTGAAACGCTCTGTTGTGACAAATAGCAGAACTTTGGAATCCTTTATGATTCTTTTAAAATTATCGTGTCTTTTTCAAAACCTAATAATCATTCCCAATTGGACAGTGAACAGAGTCAAGTTTCCTTATATTGGCATTCAAGGCACTTCACTATCTGGACAAACTATTTTTCCACTTTACTATCACATCTTGCCACCTTGTCCAACTTTCTTCTGAACTCTCTTTCCAATGGTTCTTGCTCTTTTCCGTGTCAGTGATTGTTCTCTATTGTATCATCTGATTAACACATGTTGTATTAGCTAATATTTTATGCTTCCTTCTAGTTTCATTTTCTCTTTGGCATAGTTGTCTGGCCTCCTCAACCAACCTATAAGATCCTTGAAAGGTGGTCCTGTAATCTAGATCTTTCAGAGCACTAAGAAGTTACATGTCACATCAGATTTACACAGAGCATCTGATCAACCAAGTATTTAGCAACAATATTAAGATTTGGGTGCCCAGAGGCAATATTTTAGAATATAGCCATAGTTGGCTTTTGGATGTGCTTTGATTCCTTTCAGTAAATCAGAATAGAAAATAATTTTCATTTATAATTGTAGGGGGCTTTGCCATGTAGCTCAGTTGTTTAAAGCACTGCTTGGGTAAATGCAGGCAGGTGCATAGGACTGTGGTTCGATTCCCTGCTCCAGAAGCTGTACCAGACCTGCCCTTAAGGCAGCCTGAAGTAGGAAAAAACTCCTTATCAATTATAATTATAGAACTTCTGCAGAGAATTCAGCTGTAGTTTTCATTATACAAATGAGGGAACAAAGACACAATTCTCAGAGGTCCCTATCATCGGGGCATCACCAACCATCTGGTCATTTAACATATGTCTACTCTTCTTTCTACTGCATTATGAGGACTGCTGAGGAATGAATTTTAATTGGTCACTTCTGGTAAAAATGATCAGGCAAATTCTTTAAAAAGAAACAAAGTGAATCCTTTGAGAAGAAGATGATGTCCTAGAAGTTTTAAGAATTGAAGCCATAAGATACCCAAAAGATTTATTTTGGTCTCTAGTTGCTAATTTTGGGAAATTTGGGTATGAAATTTTCAGATTAAATAATCAAATATTTCATTCCAGCAGAGAACAAAGTAAGTTCTCTGGAAATACATGTTGTCTGAATTTAGAAACAGAATGGTTAGTTACATGTTCTAACCCTAAGCTTGAATGAGCTCCGCCTATAGGACTCTACTGCTTTTTAGCTGAACTGATCCCTGACCTCCCTGTGCGATTTCTTACTGCTTAGCACTTATCATTTCTACTCATTTTGATTATTATTTTAATGTCAAATGTTCACATAAGGGATTCAAATCTAAGTTATTTTTCAGTGTAAAAACCGTTTATGCAAAGAAAAAAGGATACATTTAAGTGTGGAATACATTAATACATAATGAAATATAAAAGTGTCAGTAATGCTAGCACGAGCCTGTCCATAGAACTTGCATATTTCACCAAAAATACTGAAAGACAAATTCTGTTTTCTCATTCTCTTATATGTCTCTGAGAGCACAAGTGTCTAATATTGGATTTAAAAGTTTGGACCACTGTAACAGTATATAACAGATGAAGATTATTAGAGCCCTTTCTACCATTCATTGAACATTTATTATGTGTTTGACCTATGATAAGTGCTTTATGCATCTCATTTAGCCATTATAATAACTTTACAATATCTGTTTTATGATCTTAACTTAAACTTGAGAGATTGGGCTTTGAAGTCAGAAATACTTAGTCTCCATTTCCACCTCCTTCTCCATTAATTAGCAATGGAGTCTAATTTTCTCACATGTAAAAATTGAGAATGATAGTAACATGAACTTCATGGTATTGCTTTAAGAAGTAAAATAGGGTATCCATGTATAGTATTTAGCTGAAGCCAATATGTTTCAGATGCACAATAGCTGTTAATCAAATTTTCTTTATCATTAAAAGAAGTGAGGAAATTGGATATTGTCAGAGTTAATTTACTTAGTTAAGGACTCACAGTAAATAATTGGAATAACTCATATTTAAACTCGTATCTCTCTAAGTTTCAGTGTCAGAGAGAGTATCCCAGGGGCCCATGAACCTGTTTAGGAGTGAAACAGAGCAGGACAATTTAGTATGGGAAGGAATGAACACATGTGTATAAGATACGCGGAGAAAAAGATTATTGGAAAGTTGTGACAAAGGACAGCAGTCATGAATGATCTCATGGTTATGAACCTGGGATAATGGAAAAAGGGATTTTTCCAGTGCCTTTGTGATGGAGCCCAGAAATTTCAATCTGCTGCTTTTGCTGCTGAAACTGCCAGCAAGTTGCTGCTGCAGCTGTAAGCAGATTGTGTAAGAGGCTTTTTATTCAGGAGGAAGAAGCTCCTCTGTCTCTGGCTCAACCACACCACTAGAAATTTCTAGCAGCATCTGTGCTATTGAATCCAGAAGCGTGGAAAAACAACGCTGTTGCTGTCTTTCCCTCCACTTTTAAATCTTCCATCAATCTCTTCAACTGATAGAATATAATAGGAGTTGGGGGAAACATAGTTTGTAGTTTTCTAGCCCAGAAATTCAGAGCTGAATATAGGTAATAGTGTGAGGCAAAAAAACAAAAGATAAATAGTAGCATAGGAGGAAACATAAGAATTAGAACTTTCAGGAGGAAGAAATGGTTTTAGAGGAAATAAGTTGTTTTAGTAATAGCTAGCTTATATTACAGAGAATATAACTTATATTACAGAGAAGGGTAAGGGTTTCTCTCCAAAATGCATTAAAAAGGATATGTTATTTGTTGCACTAGACCTATAAAAGTTAATTAAATTCTTTACCTATGATCATGTCACAACATAAACAGAAATTTAATTGAAACATAATAAATATAACAACTGAGTAATATGTACATATCAGCTCTTTCATGCTTCTGTTATCACATAGTACTTAATATAATTATATTTTCATTTATTTACACAACCTCTATTGGTTAAGAAAGAATATCTTGAGTGATGAAGATCTATAGTTGTATAAAATGTAATTCTATTGAATTTTCTTTTTATAATGTGTGTATAGTATTCTTAAGGAATAAGAGACATACTTTGGCGTGCAAAGTTCTCGTGGAACAGAATTTAGTACAAAATTAATGGTGAGGACTGGCAAGATAACTCAGTAAACAGTTCCTGCTTTGGCAAGCACAGGGGCCAGGGTTCAATCCTGGGTTCCACATGCCACACCAGCCCCGCCCCCAGGCGCACTGGGCTAGTGACCTAGTCCAGGTGTGGTGGCACAGGCCTGTAATCCCAGTGCTAGGGAGGCTGAAAACAGGAGGATCATAAGAGTCAGAGCTTCTAGTGAAACCCTGTACCAAATACATAAATAGCAAAAAAAAAAAAAAAGTTGATAGTGAACTGTTGACTTCTTATACATTAGAAGAAAATTTGCAAGTGCTTCTGATTATTTTCTGAGAATGTTGTTCCCTCTACATCTAGTCCTTCTCACAGTGCTTACTCTCTCCACCCTCTTTTTATTCAGGTAAAGTTGAAAGCCCTGTCTCATGAGACTCTTAGTGCAGACTAGACATTCTCTTAAGCAATTTTCCACATACAACTTTTATGTTTTCTGGTACCACAAACATAAAGCTGTACAACAGAGCTGAGAACCAAGGGCTGAAAGTGCTATCATTTTAGAAAAAGAGTTCACCAGAAAAAAAAAAAATTCAGTTGTTTTCAAAAAGAATACAATCTTCTGTTTTCATTACTTATTTTTGCCTAATAATGGAAAAATATTGACACATTTTTTTCTTTAATTTTTATTGTCTTTCTTGGTAATCATGGGACAAATATGGCTAACAGTATATAAAATTTTCATCCTGATCCCATTGTCTGGTCTTATGCCTGTTTGAGATTTTTAGCTCTTTCATTTTCGAAGCCTTTTCTGACTACCCAATTTGCAGTGATAGCTATAACCTTTGAAAATGTCTTTGCAGGGGCTGGTGAGATGGCTCAGTGGTCTAAAGCACATATTTAGAACAAATTTAACAAAGCACAGGGACCGAGGTTCAATCCCCCAGCGCCACATGCCAGCCAGCCCCGCCCCCTGGTGGGCTGAGCTGGCCACACACACACACACACACACACACATAAATAAATAAAATTAAAAAAAAAAAGAAAATGTCTTTGCAAAGACATCTAGTGCTTTATTGGACTGAAATAATGTTCTTACCTTCATTGATTGAGGAAAGAGGAGAGATGATGATGAACATGCCTAGTAAATGGGGTTATTTGGTCTTTGCAAACAAAATGGTTTTCTCCTAATCTCTACTATAGCTAGATCCATGGGTTTACAACATGGTTTGAAATGTTCAAGACTCTTTCTGCCCAGTTCCACAAATCCTGGGAAATGGCTGAATGAAACCCCACCATGACTGTGGGTGATCCTGACTGTGCTCAGCAGTCTCGGCTTTCCTCCTCTTCCTGGGCACCTGCCCCAGCCCTAATGAATCCAAGAGGAACCATGAGGCTCATTCTGGCCAAGGGAGTATAAACAAATTCCTAGAGTGTAAAATTTCCCATAAGATTCTCTGTTGTTTTTGCCTCTCTTCCTGGGTAGATAGAGAAGATTCAGTGAAAGGCTGTGAATCAAAACCATTTATCAGATGTGGCCTGATTTACTGTCTTGCCTGGAGCAGAGCTGTTGGCCCACACCAATAAGAAATTAACTACGATTGGGTTAAGAGCCTGGGATGGCAGCAGTATCCCATCACAACAAGCACTATTACCTGACTGGTATCCACATGTAGTTATTAAGTGGTGAGCCCAGCTCTGTTTTAGTAGTTGCAAGTTAATATAATCTCACAGTTTATGCTCTTACCCACAGACTTTTTTTTCCCTGCATTTAGACAGGGTCTACAGGGTCTCACTATGTAGATTGGACTCAAAATGATTCTCCTGTTTTTAGCTTCCCAAGTGCTGGGATTACAGTAGCGGGCCACCACACCCAGTCTCCATCTCAGCAAGCCTTGCAGACAGGGCTGGCATGGCATGCCAGGGATCAAACCCCTACTGCTGCACTCTGCCTAAGCAGGTGCTTTAGTCTGCTCAGCTATCAAGCCAGCCCTTAACCACAGACTTGTATTCTGATTGTCAACATGGCTGTGTGGCAGAATACCTAGAGATATTTTAGGTCAGTTTGAAATATTCACTAAGAACAAAGTGGTACGAAATATGCCTGTCAGGTATCGAGCAGAGGAAGAAGAAACTGTGTAAACTCTCCGGCTATTTTTCAGTTTTCCTGTTTCATCTTTCAACTTTAATGGCTTCCAGTTAAGTGTATTAACTGCATATTTACAACTTTCACTGATACCCAGTTTAGTAAGATCGAGCCTGCCTCTCATTCAGCTGTGAGACCTAAATTAAGATCCCCGAGATGTGAATCCAGACTTCGTGCACTGGGTAGTTAGTGTCCAGGCAAGCAGCAAAGGGAGTCTCCCTCTCACTTCAAGAATATCCACGTTGAATATGAATTTTTCTACTGGGTAAGTTAAAGAAGCACTGTCGTTTTTCTATGAGATGAAAGTAATATAAAAAAAGACAATATACATTTTTCTTTGTTCTTTAAGCTTCATGATGTCACCTGAGTGTCTATGTAAACCAGTAACTGAAAGCAAGCAAACAAAAAAGGTCACTATTTATTTATTTATTTATTTATTTTTTCTTTTCAAAGTTTTATTGATAAACATATAGCAATGAGACAGTTTCAAATCAAATCAAAAGTACAGTTTCAACAAATAATACACTGCATATATTCTTCTTAGTGGTTAATTGCTGTACAAGATGCAGACTTGTGATCCTACTTACAAATACCATTAGAAAAAATCATTCTATTCATTAAGAGAATGCAACTATATATCTATCCCAACCACTTTGAATACACAGATACAAAATGGACATTCATAGTTATACCCCAATTTTTTTTAAGTTCCGTTTTTGAATATTATAGGTGTGTAAACTCAGCAAAATATTCTAAAAGAGTACAGAAGCCCATAATAGCATTGGGTCTTCTGTTTAATTGGCAATGTCAGAAATTATTGACCTGAGTCCCCCATAGCTCAACATAACAACATGGCTTTACTTCCTATATTTCATCTTCATACTTTTCTACTGGATGGCTAAGACCAAGGTAAAGCAGGACCTATGCAACAAGAGTTGTAGCTTTTTGGTTTGAGAAGGTCAGTGAAATGCCCTCAGGATTTATCCTGAGATCCTGTACCTCAGATTGTAGAACCTTTGTCAGTGTCAGCCATGTGGATGAGTCACGGCCATTGCTTGGCCAATGTGCTCTCTGTGAAAGCCTGAGAGAGTGTCTTCTCCTCATGTGACTCTCCTTAGGCACACTCCACGTCATCGATCAATTTCCTCTTTGGCCCCATAACCTTCTTGATCAGAAAATTTGAGACACTACCGAGGTACATGACGTTACAGTACAAGTTCTCATATGTCCTGAGTCTTAATTGAAAAGGTCACTATTTAGACTGCAGCCCATTGTTACTAGATTTTTTACTTATAATCCACCAGGTTTTTACTTCTCTTTTTGCATCTCTGTTGTGCATTCCTGCTCCAGCTTTCTGGCTTTAGCCTTTCACTTAAGGACTGCTTTGGATTCTTTAGGTTTCAGCTTTCCCCCCAAATTTTCTAAAACTCTGATTTTTAGAAAAAAAAATATTTGCTCTAGAAGCACTGCATAGCATTGTGCTCTCCCCCCTCAACATCCCATCCTCATCTTCCTCCCAACTGGAAGATATAGTAAAGCACTGGGGTCTGCGCTGCATCTTTTTCTGAACACCACTAACCTTACAAAAGGTTAGATATAAGTTCTGCCTAACTTCCTGCAGAAGTTAGGCAGAGCCTAACTTTGTCATAGACTTAGGGTACTCTTAGCCTGCTTTGTCATAGACTTAGGGTACTCTTCAGATTCCATGAGCAATGCGATGGGGTCCTTGCTTGAGGCTAGCCTCAAGCGCCTCTATCTTCGCCCTTCAAGTTGAGCTTGGTCTTTACTGATGGTGAAATTTGGAACTTGATGGCACACCAGATGTTCCAGCAGCCTTTCCTTAACGCAGGGCTTCTATGACCAGAAAGCTGAGTGGCTGCATTTGCATATGAAACTGTTTTCTGTGGCAGTGGTGGGAATATTAAGTGGGGATGTTCCATGGAGCTCTAGAGACTTGAATCCTTAGTAATGATTTAGGTAGACCTGCTGCAAACGACTACAATTAAATTAGCAAGCTGTGCAGTGGATGGCCTTGATGTGGAGTTTGGGAGTGTCTCCCAAGCCAGCTAGAACTTATGAGCCTAATTTTTGTTTTCAGGCTCTGGGGATGAATAAAAACAGGATGAAACCTCTACCCTGAGGGAACTTACAATCTAATTGTGTATGACATACAGATAGGAACATTAAAAGGTGACATATAAGCAGGTGTGAGTGTGAGACAGACTGTTACATAGTGCTGATGAGGGTGAAGGTGAAGCAAAAGTCATTTTGTTGTCTTTCGATATAGTTGAAAATCTCTTGGGGGATGGGGAAGGCATCATTATTGAACTAACCTTTGCTATTTGTTTCCAATTTCCTGATGAGTTAGTCATGATTTTCAAAGCTGATGATAAACCAAATGTGATTACTTCTAATATAGTGGTCTATTAAGATAGAAATGAACAATGTTTTCTTTGTTAGGGAATTACCAACCCCTCGAATGGCTCTGCCACTCTTCTAGCTCAGAACTTCAGACCATTCCTGAGTCTTTTGTCATTGAAGGCCTCTATTATTATTTATTTTGCCCTCCAACCTCTGTCTATCTGCACATGTGTTAGTTTCAATATTCTTGTAGGAGCCTTATTCTGATGAAAGAATCAAAGTGATTAAAGGAATTATTCAGACTTAAATTTTCATGGTCAACTTGATTGGATTGACAAGTCTCAGACAATCTGGAACTGTTAGCACAAATGAATCACCTGGCTATGTGTAATTCTACCATAATCTTAGAATTTGTTTCATCCAGTCCTTTAGCATGAATGCTATAGATGACATGTGAAATACATGTATCACAAGCAAATACAGACAAAGAAATGAGGAGTAGTGCAAAATACTGCTCAGGCTCTGTAACAACCAGGAATTCTTTTGAAGGATTTTAGACAATGTGGAGAAACTGTTACCAAAGCCGCAGGAATGTGGGGCCTAAAGCCCTGGCTACAGAATCTGAGTTTAAAGAGATGATGATGGATTACTCAATTCTTTCTTAAGGCCATACTCAGAATCCCATGGTGAATGAAGCCTAGGTCAACACGTTTTTCGCAAGGCTACAGTAGTAACTGCGAATGACCAAAGACAGAATAAAGTTTGAAACTAGAACTAAAGAGAATGAACTATGAAGATGGGCTCAGTGCCTTAATCTTTTAAAGATATTTTCCAGGTGGATCGACTAAGCTGTGTAACATTTTCCAAACATGTAGATAAATCTCCTCATATATCATGATGTCACCAGTGACCCTAAAAATCTACAGTCTGTGGTTCATCGTGAAAACATTTCACGGATGCTTTATTATATTCTGTGAAGGAGGGTAAACTCAGGTCTTTGGAATTTGAGGCTTTCTTGTTATGAGCTCAGGCTGAAGTGTAAGTGTGTTTGGATTCAACCTTTAGTATGGGGATGTCTGAGTATAAAACTACAAGGTCTTTTATTAAATTTAAAATCATGGGTTGCATGTTGAATGGCTGGCATTTCATCCCATTGTTTAAATTCATCAAATAGTCACTCTGGAATTATTTCTAACAATCAGGATGACTTCATTTGTGTTTGTTTTCCCTTTCTATTAATCCATGACAAACTGTGAAATTTGCCATTTTTACCATAACCAGGCCATGAAATTTGTCATCTCTCTCTGTAATTTACATGGAGGCTTGGCTATAGATACATTTCAGGCAAGATGATTGCTTTCCATCTGATGCAGAGGACAGAACAAAGGAGGGGTATACACAGAATAGAACACAAATTCAGAACAGACCTCAGTCAGGGCTTTCCTGCCTCGCCACCCCTGCTTTAATGCTGTAATATTCACTAAAATATACTGACTGCCTCCCAGGGTAAAGGTTGATGGGATGAACTAAGACACTATTGTCAAATACAAGAAACAAAACAATAAAACTCCAGGGAGAGGGAGGACTTAAAAGCAGAGATGCCTTGACAAAAGGGAATGAGTTGGAGGGATGTGGCAGGAAATTGTGTTGAATAATGTGGTCAGGAGTCATTTGGAAATGGAGTTTCAGAGGCAAGCCACCAGAACAGTACAAGAGTTTGAAAGCTTGTTCACAAGCCATTGTTCGTGGAACGGTGAATTTCCCCTTCTCTTTTCTACTCTCCAGAGCTGATCTTAAATTAGGTTCTTCCACGTCAAATGCATGAAAAGTCCTCTGAAAAATTTGTGGCGAAAATTAGACTAGACGTTTTGCAAGAAAGATCTTGTATCTGTTTCTAATGATCTTCTTCTTGGTTAAGGAAAGGAAGGAAAGAAAAGTTTCACTGTCCATTTGCTCCATTTGCAAAATACAGCATCTCTTTGAAGTGTGTACTCTGGTGGTTATTAAAGCTAGGATATTGAAACTGTGGCAATAGCTAAGCAACCACTAAACAGGAAGGTCACTAAACCAAGTAGACCTGCTATTCATCCTCTGTGGTTGTGGCTATGGCTTTAGTATTGTGAGTTTCCTCTAAAGGAAGGGAAATGTGACTTTGAGGGTAAATGTGAAGCTCTATGAGAAGGAGATGAGAAGAGGGGACATCTAAGCAACAGCTACCGCCCCCCCCTCATTTCCATGTCTTCCTAAGAAGAAATCGGACAGCACATAGGAGTCACATAATTGCAGGTACCCCTGAAGATCAAAAAAAGGAGGGCTGGCTAAATAGTTCAGATTAAAGCACCTGAAAGCTGGTGCAAAGGCCAGGGGTTTTATCCCTGGACCTGCCATGCTGGCCCTGCCCCCGGGGCGTACTGAGATGGCAATTGAGTTTGGGCGTAGTGGCGTGCGCCTGTCATCCCAGCTCTTGGGAGGCTGTAAAGAGGAGAATCACTATGAGTTCGATCTAGTAGTGAGACCCAGAACACACTGTCGACCCTTCCCTAAAATACACACACACACACACACACACACACAAAAGGAATGGTACATTGGGGTCTGTCATACTGCATTTGGCATTGTTTGCTGGTGACAGGACTAGTTTTCAGGGATGTGGAGTGTTTTACTAAAATTGGCTTGTAACTTTGTTTGGCTTAGGTATTAACTGGAAAGTGGTTGTGGAGAATGCATCTGAGTCAGTTGCCTTAGCCAACTCATAGTTATCTTCACCCATCCTGAATAAGGACTGCACAGGTAGCAGAAAATCTCAGGGGCACATTTGATTATCTCCTTTACTTCAATTCCTATATCACTGAGAAAATAGAAGTTCTGATTTTCTCAGTTCTACAATTCTCTGTAATTCCTGCTGCCTTTGCCATACTTTTGCCTCTTCAAAATCTGGGGGAAAACCTACCATTTTAGTATGAATAAATAGATGTTTTTAACATGCACTCAGTAAAATACAAAGAAGAGGGAGCCGGAGAGATACCTCAGTAGGATAAGGGCTTCCCTGGCAAGCACAGGGGCCTGAGTTCAATCCCCAGTTCCACCAACATGTCCAAAATACAGAGAAGAAAAAAGAATAGTGCAAGCATGCAAATTTTTCATATTCCCTCATAATTATTCAAAATTTTGAATGCATCTGGTCACAGTTTTTTTAATATTCATATATATTTTTGTTGTTATTGTTTTCCTAATGTTTTAAAAATTATTATTTTTTTCTTTTTTTTCCATGATTTTATTGAGAAACAAATAGCAATGAGGCAGTTTCAAACCAAATTGGTAGGACAGTTTCAATAATTAACACACTGCATACATTCTTCCTAGTGGTTAATTGCTGTACAAGATGCAGACATGATATCCTATATACAAACACCATTAGAACAAATCCTTCTATTCATTAAGAGAATGTAACTATATATCTATCCTAACCACTTTGAATACACAGATACAAAATGGACATTCACCTGTATCCCTAGAGACAATAATTTTACATTTTTAAATGGTATAATATGATCATGTGTACAATGGTCAGATCAAGGTAATAGGTATTCTCAAACATTGAGCATTCCTTTGTGCTGGGAATAGTGTTTCAGAGACTCAGAAAGATAGTGGGGATGGCTAACAAGTTTAGGCTTGTATTTGGATAGGAGGAATAGTTAGGAAGAAGGGATCTCAAGACTGTCTACAGCAGAAGCTCCATGACTGATGATGCCCCAATCCCACCCCTTCGAAACCCTGTGCTGAGTGTATGCCAGGTCACAGCTCCGACGCACTGTTATACCCTGATGACCAGGGATGGTGGGGCAGCGAAAGCAGATCCATTCCCGGGACACATAGGAGTCCCTTGTCTGTTGATTTGTCTCTAGGACTCCTCTCTGGCCTTCTGACACTTTCTTGGACTATCTGATAATCTGTGATCTGCAATCTCTGCACCTTACTGATGGCTCTTCCCTAGAGAATCCTGTTTTTATTTCCATTCACATGGGCATTTCCCTTAATGGTCTGAGTTGAATTGTGTCCACTCCAAACTCATATTTTGGGTTTTTTTTTATGTATTTAGTACAGGGTCTACAGGGTCTCACTATACAGATTAGACTTATAGCGATCCTCCTATTTTTCAGCTTCTCAAACACTGGGATTACAGATGAGTGCCACCACACCCAGTCTCAATCGCCATCTCAGTGCGCTTCAGGGGTAGGGCCAACACAGCCACACTGGATATTGAACCCCGGTCCCTGCATCTGTCTAAGCAGACACTTTAATCTGCTGAGCTATCTGGCTGACCCTCAAACTCATGTTTTGAAGTCCTGCTCCAATACCTCAGCATATGGTATTATTTGGAAAAGGACCATTGCAAATAAAATCAGTTCAAATTTATACTGGAGTTGGGTTAGTACCCAATTATGCCTGATGTCCTTAGATAAAAAGCTCCAGGGAAAAAGACAGTTGCTTACAGAGGGAAGCACCTTCCACAAGCCAAGAAAACCTGGAGCCACTAGAGCCAGAGGAAAGTCGTGGGGCAGATTCTGCCCCAACAGCCCTCTGAGAGAATCGACCCTTTGCAGTCCTTGATTTCTGACTTCCAGTTGCATATTTATGAGATAAAGAATTTCTGTTGGTTAAGTCATATACTTGGAGGTCTTTGTAGAAATGCTTTTCAGTATTTTATGGGTTTTGCTTATATAAGTGTTGAAATTTTTCATGATATTTTCTAAGTAGTATAAAGAAAAGCTTTTTCTATATGGTCATATCATAGTCAATCACTTTTACCAAATTTTTTTATTAAATTTAATTTTGTAGGCTTGACACATTTTTTGAATATTCTCTGTGGTTATAAATCTTACAGAAAATTAGTTATGAGAAATGAAAGAATCTAAAGGTCACCCTACCATCTCATTTTACAGATGATTCATCCGGGAGCTTCAGCATCATGCTCTCAACATTATGAAAGGAAGGAAAGCGCTGGCAAATCCTACCCCATCTTCCCAGAGAAGTCGTTCCTTCTTCTCCTTCTCTTTCCCTTTCTCCTTCTTCTCTCCCACTTCATCTTCTTCTTCCCCCATTCCCTGTTCCTTCAGTACTGAGGATTGAGTTCAGGGGCTTTGCACTGAGGTGCATCCTCAGGTTCTCTTGGAGTTGTTATATTGTTCAGGCCTGACTCAAACTTTCAACCCTTCTGTCTCCGCCTGCCAGAGTGCTAGGATTACAGGTGTATGCCACTATTCTTGACGTTCTCAGAGCTTGTTAAACCAAAACTCAGATGGTTCAACAAGTAGAAATGATTTAACATTTGGAAATAATTATCGCAATATAATAACATCAACAACTTATCAAAATCCAGGTCATTTGTAAGGTGCTTTACATGGACTATCATCACCCTTTATTTGTATACCAACCATTTGCGACACAGTTGTTGAAGATTACTGAACCTTGCGTATAACTGGAACGTCTGTCTTCTTTTCACTCTATGAGGAGATTCCACTAACAAGTCCATTTTAATTTACCAAATGCCTCATTAGGGTTGTGTTTCTTTCAGTTACCATGATTCTTTGCCTGGCTGTTACTTCAATTCATTTCTGTTCAAACTTTCATCTATTCAGAAAGTCCATTTTTCATTATTCTATACAAAATATAAACCCCTCCTCCTATAGGTTCCTTTTATTTCTTTACTCTGCTTTATTTTTATTCCTTGCACTTACCACCAGCTACCACTCTATGGTTATTTGTTCAATTTCTGTCTCTGTTGCTATAATGTTAGCTCCATCGTGGTGGGAAATTTATGTCTTCTTTTCTACCTGAAGATACTTAACATGAACACAGACACTACTAACTTCCTGTACAAAACATTTGTTAATGAATGAATTATCAAGTGACGAACTGTATTAGGCATGGAATGAGGTGATCTTTAATCCTCTTTCTTTTCTAAGTCTCCTCAGTGTCTTAAGGGTTTTTTTTTTGTTTTGTTTCTGAAGTTTGTTTTTAAAATAATTTTATTGAGAAACAAATAGCAATGAGACAGTTTCAAAACCGATTAGTAGGACAGTTTCAATAATTAATACATTGCATATTGTTGTCTTCTTAGTGGTTATTCATAGTACAAGATGCAGACATGATATCCTGTCCACAAACACTACTAGTACAAATCTTTCTATTCATTAAATTAAGATAAAATAGCTGTATATCTGTCCTATTTTGAATATACAGACACAAAATGGTCCTTCATTTATATCCGCTTTTTTGTTTAGTTTTGTGAGAGATGGATATTCCATTGTCATTTAAATATTGTAGGTGCATGAATTCAGCCAAATATTCCAATATAGTCCAGTAGTCCATACTAACCTTAAGGGTTTCTAGAGATTTTGGTAATGCTCTGAGATTTCATTTCTTCCTTACAGTTGCTTGTCACACATTCTTCTCTTGGTTTAGGCTCTGCTTTCTCTTCCCTATGCTTGTCCACACTCACCCTCTTCAATCTAACAAATTTTCTTTGACAAATACAATAAAACTGGAATGCTCTACCTTATTCTAATGCACATTAATAGATTACAGCTGATTAACTAGGCCTTAGCATGCTCTGTCTTCTTTCCAATTC
Organism: Octodon degus; assembly: GCF_000260255.1. Taxonomy (NCBI): domain Eukaryota; kingdom Metazoa; phylum Chordata; class Mammalia; order Rodentia; family Octodontidae; genus Octodon; species Octodon degus. The sequence continues at coordinate 1,250,435 of NW_004524654.1, forward strand.
CTGTTTTAAAATAAAAAATTAAGAAAAAATTCTCATCTTATGCATTTTCCTTACGTTTCACCTCTTTCTGGACCTACTTCATTAAAAAAAAATATATGATGCAGGAAGAGGAGAGTAAAAGTTGGCTTACAGTGAAATGGTAGTCAGATTCCAAAGTTTTCAGAAAATGGAATGTCACAGAGAGATTGCAGAGCTAGAGAATGTTTGTATAGCATGTTTCCAGTTCTAAGTACACTATCTGTTCAAGAATTAGATAATGAATTTGGAGGAGAGGTTTAATTCTATAATTGTATAAATTTTAGCAGAATTGGGTGCTGATTATTTTGTCAGACTGTGAAGCTAAGCTGTGCAGGACTTTTATCATCAGCCAAAAAGATGTCAAAGTTCATGTGATTTCTAGGGTACAGTGATAAAGAGTGTTCAAGTTTTGGGGTCTGAACAGAGCCTTGGATCTATTCTTGCAGAGCAATGTCAACTTTATCCCAGCACAAAGCATGAGCTAACCATCTGGAGACTCATCCTTTGCTGTTTCCCTGTCTCAGGGACTTGGTAACGATTTTCTTAAAATAACTTTACATTGAGCAAGCAGAGGCACTAAGTACATATATGTGTATATGCATATGCATGTGTGAGCATATGAATGCTTACATACTATGAGTGTACATATTTGTGTAAGAAAGCAGGGAGTTTTCAGGTATTTCTACATTTTCTGTGGCTCCTTCTGTGATTGATTTCTGTTTTTATTGCACAGTTGCCTTGTTGCAAGCATGAGTGGATGGTGATTCTTATATATTTACATAATCAGGATTTGTGAACTAATACGTGATATATTTTGGAGAAAATACCATGTGCTGCATAAAATAATGTATAATTTGTTGTAAAAATAAAAAATGAAAAAAATATATATAAAAGCAGGGGAATGGCTTTTTTGTTATCACTGATTCATTTTTCCTTTCTTGTTTTATTTATCAGTGAATATGCATCTCTCTTCAAAGACCTTGCAAAATTCATTACAAGGGCTCTAACCAGCACAGAAAAAAAATTGTTTTGCAATTAAATCGAAGAATGAGATGGCCCTTTAGATATAATGATATGTGATGCAAAGCATGAGAAACAACTTGGGAAGACTGCCTGATGGGTACCAGTGAGCCTTCTTTTTTCCCTTGTGATAGTCCAAACATTGGTAAAGTTGACTGATAGGGGGTAAAGATTATAGAGCATGAAAATTATACCACATGGTTAGGTTTTGCCTTTTCAACAGCTTCAGTTGGGCTGACCTAACTCTCATTTCCTGTTTCTATTATGGTTGTTAGACCTAGTTCCTCCCACATCTGCACCCAGACAGATCTTGTTCTGCAACTCGTCTGCCCTTGTGGGCTCTGTGGTGACCTCATGCTTGAGAGTAGGTCTGCAAGCTGTGCTCAAGATGGACAGCCTCTGATGAATGACTGTGTGTGCCTCAAGCACATGGTGGGATGGTTGCTCCAGCCACCCCTTGTTCCTTGTGCTGTTTGTCTGGATATTCTCAATGCTTATGTACAGCTCTGCTGGAAATATTTAACTTTCTATGAGCGTGTCTGAGGCTCTCTGAAACTATTTCTGGTTGATAAAAGGGAAGAAATCCATTATATTATTCTCAAAAGAATGATCAAAATGATTGGATGGTAACCCATTCATTCCTGCTCTTGTTTTATTTTAATGTTTTATATGTGAGAACATGATTATCAGCCTCTGCCCTACTTTCCAATTAATCTGCCTATTTGTATCATTTGAGCAAGATATGTACGAAGCACAAAAGTAAGTAATGAAAAGTAAGCATCCTAAAAACAGTCACATTAGGCACAGACTCTAGTTAGGGCACCGTTGATTAGCATGGAGTGACTTTGTATAGCCTTGACAGCATATGATGTGAGCACTTACTCTAGGTCAAAGTTGTCATTTTCAAAAGCATCATCTCACTTACATTCCCTCATGACAATCCTGGAAGGTAGATTCCGTTTTTCTCCCTATTACTCAGGTAAGGAACCTGAGTTTTGGTTGACTGAGGAACAGCAGCCAGACACACATCTTATTTTTTCTGAGTTTACATGTGAACAGGGCTTCAGAGTTAGGTCTTATGAATGTAATGTCATAGAAGCTCTCTAACACACAAAGTCAAAGTCAATCCTTCCAGATCAAAAAGAAAGGGCTTGTGAGGGTTAGTCATTAGAAACTTATCCCACCTAATATGTGGAAGTAGGTTTTGGGTCTTTATTTGTCATTTTTTTTGCACTTGCTCAGGGTTAAATTCCTTGAAGTCAACATGTAAATCAACCTTTCTCCTCTGTACTAGCATCACAATGTTAAGCAGACATAAACATATAAAGAGACGGAAGCTTGGGTTTTGTCATTTTCATTTTTTTCTGATATGAATTCTTGTCACCAAATCTTTTTAGATTATGCAGATAATTACTTTGCCTGCATTTGCCTGTTACTTCCATGTAGGAACCATAGTGTGTAAGTCTCTCTCACCTTCTGTACTTTCTTTTTTCTTTTCTTTCTTTCTTTTGATGGTACCAGGGATTGAACTCAGGAACTTGTGCTTGCCAGGCAAGCACTTATTCTACTGAGCTATCTCCCCGGCCCCTGTATTTTCTTTTTTAAAAAATTATTTATTTATTTATTTGCTATGGGGTCTCACTACACACAGTTCAGACTTGTAGTGATCCTCCTGTTTTCACCCTCCCTAGTGCTGGGATTACAGGCATGCACCATCACGGCCAATTTTGGAGAGGCACAGCGCACCTGGTTTCTGGGCCTGGAACAGCATATTGTACTGGGGATCAAACTCAGGTCCTTGTACTTGCCAGGCATTGCTTGGACTGCTGAGCTTCTCCCCAGTCTCTTCTGTATTTTCGTTCATAATTTCTTCATAATTATCATAGTAGAGTGGTCACTGAAGTCATATTTCCTGGATTTGACTCCCAGATCTTCTCCTCCACTTTCATCATTAGTAGAGATGAATCTACATTTTTATCCCTTCCCACTGAATTAGAGTCATAATTTCAAATTAGTATTATTTCAGCCTACATAGACATAGAACACATTTCTGATCCCCCATCATGCACCATCTAAGGGAGCACATGAAAGAGGTAATATGCAGGACCCCATGCACAGGAAGACTTGTCCCCAAATATTTGTTGAATGAATATGTAAAGATTTTGTTTATAGTAGGATTTGGGCTTTTGATAAAAAAGATGAACATTACAATATGAGGTCTGAGAATTCTTCCTATTACAAATTTATGCAGTGTCAAGACTGCAAGAGATCTATAGATGTTTCTGGTGTAGCCTTACTTGGCACACCCATGAACAAATACAGACCAGAAATTCACAACAGCCCAGTGAGACAGCCTGAGCAGAATTTTTTTAAATCCCCATCTAAGAGAAGCTAATAACTGGGATTCTATGATTTTCAATATACCAAGGCACCTCTGCTTCGTTGTTTGGATGCCTTGTGAAATTCTCAGAACACATTCAAAGAGCCATTTGTTTCAATTTTTCTTAGCCTAGAATTAAGCATTGGTCATACAACATTTCTCAGAGGATGCTGATAGTAGTCAGTGAAGCTAACCAGGGCTGCTACAATGTCCCACTCCAAGAGCTATAAATCCTATCAGAGTTGTCTATAAAAATGTACCCCTTGGGGTAGGGTCATGCACAGTATTGCTCTCAGCCTGGTAAATAAACCACTGACATGTAGGTCATCATTGCTGGGAAGAGCTGGTAATCACTGACAATAGACCATTTTCAAATTGCATTGGTTACATTATGAGATAGATATTGCCATCCTTAGTTACAATTAACTTAAGTACAGTTCCTATTCCTTAAATAATAAGAATATAAAGGAAATTAAAAACCCCTCACAAATAGATGTTTATTTAATACTATTTGCTTAGGACTATAAGCCAAGAGCCAACAAAAAAAAAATCTATGAATGGGCTCATGAGACATCATGCACATGCATAAATGGTTCAGAAAAAAAGTGATGTTTCAAAAAATAATTAATTTTAATTATATGATGGAAATAACTAGTTGAGCAGTGAGCTAATTTTCTTGACCATGTCCTTATCTGTCATGAGAGAAAGCAAAACATACACAGAATTACATAGCATGCAAGGAATCCATTTTTTCAACAGCCAATCTTCACTTTTTTCTGAGGATACGGGTCAATATTGTTATGTCCTAAAGTCATGAAACAGTGAAGTATTGGTGGTTTCAACCAAAGGAAGTTGTTATAGAAAATATTAAATTGTCAAACGATGCCTTCTATTTTACCACTGAATATACACTCAAAATTCTCATTTTTATACCATATTTAACACTGAATGAAAATCAGATTAAATCATATCAAATATTATAATACTTTTAACTCACAGGTACTCCTTCCCTGAAATCTGCCCATCACTCCTGACAAATCTATATTTTTTTCTTCTGCAAATATATTTTTAAAAGAACATTTTTTGAATGAGTTACTAATCTCCGAAGTATTTCAAAAGGGAAGTTCAGAATGCATCTGTGGTGCCTTTTCATAGTTCTATTGGCAAGATCTTTTGTAAAAAAAAAGAACATTTGAGTCCATGTGAGCATTTTGATTATTAAACTTCAAATATGTCCTTGTGGATTAAGGTTTCAGTAAAAAAGACATGCCTAAGGTGACAATGTGTAGACCAAGCTTTTCTTTCAGCCTAGAGCCATCTGAGTTGTCAGGGCCATTAAGGCTCATTAAGCAGATTTCTCTACAGAACACTTGTGGATCATTATTCAGCCATGTGTATCTCTCAGTCTTGCATATCACAGTTCTTAGAAAAATCTCTGCATTGATGCTGGGGTGTTGCAGTCATGCTGAGAGCCTGAGGTTTTTCACTGAAAGTCAAACATTGGTTTTAGACCTTGTGCTTTCTGGACAGTGTAGTTGTTTTTGCTGTCATCATTGTTGACTTTTGTTTTGCTTTGGTTGGTTTTCTTTTTGTTTTGTTGTAATTTTTTAAAATGACAATAGTGAAAAAAATAAAAGGGGGAAGTCCACTCAGCTGTGACAATATTAAACTGCCTGTGAGCTACTTATACCATGATGCATCACTCTGCTTTCAGAGGATAAATCTTTAACATATGAAGAAAAAGTCCTGCCCAGGAGATGAACAAGCTGGGTAAAATGCTACACATGCTTTTAATGGTATAATGGTCAGCATTTGCAAAATGCTGATAAATTAAGGCATGTAAATAACTGAGCATAAAATCTCTGGCATATATTTAATCGTACCTTCTGAACAGTCAGTGGGAGGGCTGAGATTAGTTTTCAGGAAATCACGTGGTACTCAATTGCCCTCCTCACTTGTCACGTGGGCTGGCTTTTAGGATGACTAGGATAATCGTACAACCAGCTGAATCACTGAACAATCTGGTCCGACTGCTGGCATGTCTGGGTGTGTTATTTGTACATCTTGAAGTCCTTTATAGTCGAACTTGAACCTTAAAGGAGTAACGGCAAGCACATGGGACTTCTCAGGTTTGCTCCTTTGGGAAAAATTGTGGGATTGTGTAACTTTCATAGTTACAGGAAAAATGTAGAGAATGATCAAATTGGTGGAGGCTGGTGAAGTTGCTTAAGGGCCAGGCTAGTTTTAACATTTCCATTAATATTAGTCAGTGCTTCTCAGAGAAACAGAACAAATAAAGTGTGTGTGTGTGTGTGTGTGTGTGTGTGAGAGAGAGAGAGAGAGAGAGAGAGAGAGAGAGAGAGAGAGAGAGAAACAGAGATGATGGCCACAAATTTACTACATGATTATAAAGGCTAAAATGTCCAAAATCTGTGGGATAGAAGAGCCGATGTAGTTTGAGTCTAAAGCCAATCGCTGACAAAATTCCTTCCTTCTCATGAGAGGTCAGCTTTTGTTAAAGCCCTCAACTGATTGAATAAAGCCCAGTCACATTATAGAGGGCAATCTGTTTCACTCAAACTTCAGTAATGTAAATGTTAATCTTATCTGAAAAACATCCTCATGGAAACGTCCAGTATGTTTGACCCAGTATCTGAGTACTTTGGTCCAGCCAAATTGATGCATAAAATCGACCATCACAATGGCTGCCTTGTCAACTAGACTACATATTATATGTTTGTATCAGGTCAAATTTCAAAGCATTCTGGGAAGATAGGCCAAGGAAAGAATGTATGAATATGTAAGTCATAATAAATGCACAAGGGCTGATCAAAAATTATTTTTTTTTCAAAAATTAAATTGAATGTTCAGATTCTTTTTAAAAACTTTTGTCGGAGACAACCCAGGCCGCGGGATCCTGAACAGACCCAGAGCGCAGGCCGGCGAGTGAGTGAGATGACGCAGGCCGCGGGATCCTGAACAGACCCAGAGCGCAGGCCGGCGAGTGAATGAGACGACCCAGGGCCGGGTGGGATCCTGAATAGACCCAGAGTGCAGGCCCAGCACAGAACCCTTCAGCAGAACTCCCT
>NW_004524654.1:1258834-1280461 GCF_000260255.1 Octodon degus
ATAAATAAAAAATAAATAAATAAATAAAAAACTTTGTCACTGTAAAAGACACATTCCCAAGAATAATTGGGTAAATGTATGAAGCAAGGAGGAGTGTTTTCAGGAGGTTAACACGATGTGTCTTTTATTGTAATACATTTTTAATTTAAATATTGGCTGTGTTTTTGAACACCTTTCTCATTGATCAAACTTTTTTTGTTTATTTCTTCTTAACAAAAACACTGCAGTGTGTCCTCATCCACCTTAGTTACTGAATCTGGCATGAAAAGACTTCTGGCTCTTCACCAATGTCAAAATGACCATGGGAGGTAAATGTTTTGAGTCAATTTAAGAGGCAGTCATGACAGTGCAACCGAAAACACTCATGAGAGAAGACTTCCAGAACTGCTGCAGATAGTGCCAGAATGATGGGATAAGTGTGTTTAAAGCAATAGGAAGTCATTTGCGGAGACTTGACAATGTGCCTTTTAGTAATTTTTAGAAATGTATGAAAATCTTCATTAGAAAAAGGAGGAGGATTGCCCACTTGGGGCCCCCCTTCTGTCCCTGTCTTGGACAAGCTTTCTTTCCCCCAATAAATATGTTCTGCTCATAACCTCCATTTGTTCCTAAAATTCATTCTTCAGTTTTAGAGAACACAAAATCATCCCAGGTACTTTTCAGGTCAGGAGTTTCATTTTTCTCCTGTATCATTTGGAGGTCATCACTTGAGATCAGTTTTTCTCCGTGTCTCATTTGGAGGTTCCCACTGAGATCACTGGATGGAGGTATGAGTTCACTTTTGTTCATAGATCCTAAATTCGGACTCTTTTAGGTAACAAATATTTATGGTTCAAATGTTGGTATGTCCATTGTTCATAATTGTTCATGGTTTGCCTCATACAGCTTTGTCTCATATAGTTCTGTTAAAATTGCTTATAATTTCTTATACTTTGTCTTTTATATGATTTTGTTAAAATTTTGGTCAAAATGTTGGCAAATCTAAGTCAAAAGATGGGAAAGTTATAAGAACATTTTATGACTATTGTGTACTTGTACATGTTACATTTAAACTAGTTGGTAAATATACTGGTATTCCTTGATTGACTTTAGACAATAGCTCTAGAGGGAATAATGTTAGAAAGCCTCCTAGCAGCTGTAAAATGGGACTTTTAAATCTAGCTCAGACTTAAAATCTTCATGTCTATATATAAAACATTTCTTTTGCCAACTAAATGACATTAGGTCAGCAACTGTTCTTAAAAATTTGGAGGACAGGTTTCCCTGGAACAGACTGGCTCTGATCCACCTCTACACGCTAGAGGAAATATCAGGCCTGCTTTCTTTCAGTTTCCTTTCTTTGACCTTACTCCTAATTTTCTAACCTCTGTGTACTTTCCCTTTTAGAGGCATGTAAAATTAAGAAAATGATATAGATTGTCCCAATTAAGTGAAGCCCTTAGAAAATAAGCGTATGTTAATGCCAAAGGCAGGGAAATCATTTTAGAAAAAGGACACATACCCTGTCTTTGGGTCAGATGAGACAAAGAGGACTATGTTCATCCAGGAGGACATATATAGTAGTCATTTCCTAGCTTAGTGTTCTGGGAAGGTCTCCTTTGGGAGGCTAAACCTGAGACACAGTGGAGAGAACTGACTTCTGGTAACACCAGAAGGAGCTATCTCCAAAAGCAGCACACTTGTGGGACCAAAACACATTTAGTGTGAGGGAGAATTTCCAAGATTTTCTCCTAGGTCTAGATATCATTTAGGTGTGTAAGAGATAAGTTGTAGACTTTAAAATCTTTACTATAAAATGCTAAATGATCTTGTTCATGCTTTTAACTGTCCCTTATAGCACTTGGACAAACAGTGGTTATTCTGCCAACTAGTAAATGCTCCTAGAGCAGCTGCCGCTCTTTGAAGCAGAGGACAAGTTTCCCCAGCCATTCTTTGGTGAATGCCCATTGAAGCCAATGCCTGATAGAATGTTGACCAAAGACACACTGGATTCCTTTCTAGAGACTGATCTCTGGTTGTGTGAACCAATAGAAACTCAGAACACTTGAGGGGTCATGGCCAGGACTACTCTCTGGCAGATGCCTAATGGCACTTGATGGAAACTGGCTCTTGACTACTGAAAGATCTCCACTTACCTATTGTACTTTTTTCTCTCTTTCTGCTAGCAAACTAGGAATTCTACCTGAGTTTTTCAGTAGAACAACTTAATGAGGGGCTGGGGAGATGGCTCAGTGGAATAAGTGCTTCCCTGGCAAGTGCGAGGGCCTCAGTTCAATCCCCGGTTCGGGGAAAAAAAAAAAAAGAACAACTTAATGAGTCACTCTTTCAGAAATTAGGCTAAAACAGCTTGTAATAGTTTACATCCTACAGCAGCAGTCAGGGGAATGATTTAGTTCTGTGCCTTACCTGCTAACTAAAAGTAAGAGATTTTTGTCAGCTTTAAAGTAATGTGTTTTTTTTTTTTTTACCAACATGCAAAATGTGATTACTAGATGATAAATAATATTTAATTTGTGAGCTCCAAAGATTTAATATAGCCTAGTCCTTCTAGGAAAAGCTATCCTGGTGACTAGATGGAAGAATACAAGTGTCTTGGAGATTTCTTTGCCCTAGAGCTTAGGGCAAAGCTCTTCCAGACTACTGTGTCTTATAGATCTCCAAAGTTGATCTGTTTTACAGCACAATAGGTAATGTGCTCTGCTTCCAACTTACCTTTTTATGGAATAGTTATGATTCCTCTGTAGGCTTTATTCTGGCCAGACTAATTGTAACATATTTACAAATATTTAATAAGAGTAAGTGCATGGCTTGCATGATTCATGAGATTCTTGGGAGACAAAAATTGCATGCCAGTTTGAGGGTGGATAGGCTGGTCAGATCTTGTCTCCCCTCTCTCCAAGAGCATCGCCCTGTCTGGAGTGATCTACTTATGGGACACATTGAGGGGGAATCAATTAGAGATGTCAAGAACTCTCTTTTTTGCATTCCCGATTATGGGAATTTCACAGTCAAAGTTTCTTACTCCTTTATAGTGCATCATTATGCACGGGAAGACATTTGATCCATGCATGCTAAAAAGCCATTTAATATTTTTGTGCACATGTGTGTGGCCTATGTACTCCATAGAGCCAAAATGGAATGCAGAGGGAAGTTTCAGTTATGACACTTTCATAACTAGAAAGATAATGTAAAAGAAAAATGGTAAAAATGTCTTATGTTCAGATTGTTTTCATTAAGAAAGTCATTGTTATCTAGTTTTGAAATGTAGAAGTGAGCTACAGTAGAACCAGGCAGTTCAAGTGCCTAAGACATTCACTATCCCAGAGCCTAAGGAGGTTCTTTTCTAAACTTTGGAGCCTAAGGACAAGATGGCCTTAATGACAGCCTCGCCCACCATTACTGAAAGTAAAGTTTCCTCTCTTTGCCTTTCTAGAGGATAGGCCTTCTAAACCAACTGTAATCCAGCCCTCTACAAGGCTACCCTCATCCTTAGCTGAATTTATGCAAGTTCCTCAAGAATGATGTCCTTTAAAGAAGTAAATAGGCAATTTAGAACTTCCAGAGTTCATATGCCTTCTTCTCTGTGACCTAAAACAGATAAAGTCAGATCTTAAAAAACATCTTTAGATGACCTTGACAAGTACATTGGTGTCTTTAGAAGATTTATTCAGATTTATAACCTATATTGGAGAGATGTAATGTTAATCTTAAACCAAGCTTTGACTTATAGTAAAAGACAGCATTACAAGATATTGCATTTTGAGATAATATCATACTGTTATAAAGAGCCAAGAGATAGCCAGTGGAAGTAGCTTTTCCCACTGGAGCTCAAGCATTCAGACCCCTGCTGGCCTAGTAGCCAGACAGGAGATTGGATAAAAGACATTTTCTAGTGTATATTCTTGAAGGTCTAAGAAGAACTGAAACCAAGTCTTCTAGTTCTTTTAAATTTTAGCTATTTACCAGGAAAAAGATAAACACCCCTCAGATCCCCAGGGACAGATAAAATCCTGTGAGTGTAAAAAAAGGAGTTCTAAAGATACTGGCTATAGTGTCCAATAGCTTTGGGCCTATAGATAGAGCCAGGCCTTCTGTTTGTGACATAAAACTCAGCCTCAGTGCTTAAAGAAAAAAAATCTCTTGGCAGTGACCCTTGCTTACAGTGGAGGCCATATCTAAAACACTGAATGGGACATTGGTTTAATCTGATTAAATGTTATGTATTTCATGAAAAATGTATAAGTTCACCTGGCTGATTTTTGAACTGAAGCTACAGGGACTATTACAGTCTAATAGTTTGTTATATACCCATAAATAAAGAGGTCTAAAAGCCAGTGGATTATAATTGCTATTCCTTTGAAAAAGGTTTCTAATTTACCTATTAGCTTAAATGCTCATGCTTTGATTGCACATGTTCTAATCCCTCAGGAAATTTTTTCTTTATTAGAAGATACCAAAACCCAGGTGATCACACAGGTAAAACCTGTAGCAAATATGCTAGATTACATTTAGATTCCTTTCACTGGGATCCACCAGATTTTGTCTATAGAGACATATTAAGGACTTAATAACTATGTCCACCCCATAGAGCCCAGGTAAGATGAGTTTTCTCAGGATTTCCTGCCTCATTACAAGGGAAGCTATCTTAATGTTCCTTGGGCAGGGCTGATTGCCCTCAAAGATGCTTCTTTTATCAGTCTAATCCTATGTCAGGAAATCTACAGTGGAAGTTGTCCTCACATTCCTTGGACAGGGCTACCTGCAAGAGGCCTTAAAACCAAAAAGTTGTATCTTGCTCAGTGGGCCCCAAATATCTGACGCAAGCTGCAGAAGTTAGAAGGGTTTGCAGCAATGAATTTGTCTGAGTTGAGGTGTTTCATAGCAGAAAGTATACAGTATGGAATTATAGACAGAAAATGAGAATGGTGATGCTAGCAGCCTACAGGAATGAAGATCAGTTGGGAAACAGGGGGAAAGTAATGTTTCCCTGGATCCAGACAGAGAAAAGGGACATTTCAAGTAAAAAATGTCCAAAGCTGCTAGAGAAGAAAAAAGAAAGTGTTCATAATGGAGTCAGAGGAAGTTTCAGATTGATGTGGTCATGGGTCTTCCCCTCTCAGCCTCAGGGAAGCAATGTTAACTGCCAATATAAGGAGAAAGACTGTTAAACTAGATTCTCATGTAGATGTGTCAGTAGTTACGCAGCCAGTGGCCCCACCTGCCAAGTGTAAAGTACTGTATTTTCCCTAGGTCCTGTAATTCATGTACCCCCAGTAATAATAAGAGTTAGCCAGTTTATTTGAGATAATACCCAATGGCCGTAGAAGATTAAAAAAAGGGATTGAACCTCACATTTAAGAGATCTCTGCTAATGGACCTACAAAAAGTTCTAACTAGTCTTTTTATAATTATAAACTTTAAAATGTTATATTCCAAATCCTTCTAATGTCTCAATAGCTGTTTGAAATATTAGATATCAAATCAACGGTATGTAAAATGCTGGGGTCCCCTGGACCCTATCTTTATCATTTTTGTGGGAAATTATTACTGTCTACTTGATACAAATTTTTGACTACATTCATGATTATCTTGTTGATGTGATTATTTGACCCATGCATGTTTAATTGTTCGGTTTTGTTTCCTCCAGACTCAAAGCTATATGCCCACCCAAGATAAAAATGCCTGGTATCTATTGAGGGCCTTTAGATAGAACCTCTGGAGAGTATCTCTGACTGCCAATCAATAAATACAACCCTTTTCAGCCTGAAGAAGCCAGAGCGGTCATCACCCATGGTTCCTTCATTGCAGTTCGGGTTACTTCTTCAAAAGGGGTAATGTTGTAAGAATCTGAATTAAACAGAAATATTATAGGTAGTTAGACAGGGCCAGGCCCTCAAGGAGACAATGTGGAAGACAAGGTGACTTTGCAACTTGGAAGAGACAGATACTCCCCTCTGTAGGCTAGACCTCAAGAAAAGAGTAAGCAAATTCAGCTACATACTTCCCTGGGGATGGGCATCAGGAATTAATATTCTAAATAGGTATCAATCACTTTGAAAGAGCCCAAATGAGTCACTAGCCCAACCCTCAACGAGAAGAGATCTTGTTTTGTAATCATGCCCACTTGCTACATGACCCTCTTCTCCATCTGATACTGGATTTAATCAATCTTACCTGAGCAATGGTGCTTGTAATCTCATAGGTTGAACATAGGTTTCTCCCACCTCATGTCCACCTAAGTGAATTTCCATGTTCTTCACCACATTAGTGAGACTTGCCTCACTTCATGGTATTCCTCTATAAAAGTCCATGGAAGAGATAGCTTCCTGGGAATGACCCACTCAGGGTCCCCCTTCTGTCCTTCTCTTGGACAGAAGCTTTCTTTCGCCCAATAAATATATTCTGCTCATAAACAAAGAAAAAAGATAGTAAAGGGCCAGCCAGATATCTCAGCAGATTAAAGCACCTGCTTAAGCAGACATGGGGACCAGGGTTCAGTCTCAGGTATGCAGTGCCAGCCCCACACCCAGGGTGCACTGAGATGGTGATTGAAACTGAGCATGGTGGTACACACCTGTAATCCCAGAGGTTGGGAGGTTGAAAACAGAAGGATCACTACAAGTCCGATCCTTGTTTTCAGTGAGACCCTGTATACCCTGTACTAAACACATAAAAAGAAAAGGAAAAAGGATAGCAGCAACAGAAGACAAGAGTCCGAATAAATAGCTAACATTTATGTGGTACTATGTATGAAGAATATTTCAATTTCCACAAAACTCTGTGAGTTAACCAGTATTTGGGAATCAAACTGGTTTCAAATCCCATCTCCAACAGTTATTGGCTTGGACCATGGCAAGTTCTTGTATCTCCTTCCTGGTGATCTGAAAGTAACAATAGTAGCACCTGCTGTAGAAGACTACTTGGAAAAGTAAATGAGTAACCCCCTACTTAGTGTTTAGAGTAGTGCCTGGCATGTAAGAAGCACTCAATAAAAATTAGCTATTTTTATTATAAAGGATAATAAAACAGATGGTGCACTAGGATGGTGGGTATGCAAGTGTAAGATACACCTGAAACCTAAGAATGGTATATGTGCTGGGCATCTCTACATGCTACTATCCAGCATGTTTATAGGCAGATAGAGGAACATCTTCCACAGTTTTAGGAGCTCAAAGTTGGATTGAAAATATATTATATTTTAATTTTCCCTGAAAAACTCAACGACTACTTTTGTTGAATGAGGATAGGAGAAAAAGCCTGCTCCTTATCATGTATATTCTTTAAAACTATTACAAAAAATAAATAAAACTATTGCACTTCATTATTTTTGTTGAGTTTGTATTAAATACAACCATCTTATGCATGAAGCAACTCCTAGTGATCACAGAAGAAACATCTGTGGAACAGTATGAAAAGATGCCCATACTAAGAAACTCAAAATAATTTAGACTAGGACAATGTGAGGGACTTCACAGGCCTCAGTTCTTGCAAATTCACTTTATCAGTTCTCAGCCTTCAGGTATTATGTTTTTAATTTACAATAATAATAAGAAATCCATGCATATTTTGAAAATAATGTGTATTTTGTTCCATTCTAATAATTCCAACAACAGAAGCCTACAATACCTTTTAGTATGCTCGTTATACTATTAAAGTCAACCTCTAACAACAGACTGTAGATTTCCTATAATTCAGTCAGGAACACTTGAGGAGGATGGTGGCCCAAGCCAGAGGAGAACCATTGGTAAGACCTTTGTGTTTTAGTGAGTTTTTTATTTAACAGCATATTGTTTAGTTGTTCAGGTGTTTAATATCTGTATTTATGAAACTAAACTTTCTGAGTGTGAGATACATGCCACCTTTAACTATTTGATTTCTTTCTCTTGTTTGACTTCACTTATTGCTCAACACACCTACTAATTTCTTTGCCTCAGGCTTTGATTTATAAGTGATTTCAAAATCCTCACACAATTATCTTCTGACCTGGGTTGAATCCTGGAGACCTGGCTTTGCAGACCAAAAGCCCACAGCATTATAAGTATTACATGGTTATTTTTTTTGCTTGTAGACTTAGCTCTTCAATGCTAAGTATGGAAAACCAATAAATGCCAAAGCCCAATTGTATGCTAACTACATTGAAATGGATTTTCCAGTACATCATTAAAAAGAAAATTATTCAGACCAGCACGGAAGCTAGCAAATTCTTAGATAATCAGGACAATTTACTTTTGTTTTTATTGCTCCACTTACCATAAAGGTGAATGGGAGATAATTCTGACCAAGTGGGGCCCCACATGATGTTTTATTGGGTTGGATGGCTTTCAAATCCTGTATCTATGACTTAATTGGAAGCTCATGCCTTCAGACATGTGGGTTATGCAATTGGGTTGGGAAAAGATTTACCAAAGCTGAAGGAAATCCTCACTTTCAACCTATAAAACATAATATGGTTGAGCATACAAAAGTATGTTTAAATGTCAGTGTTTTTTAAAAACTATATGAATTAAGAGCAATGTTATCAAGATTCTTTCCTGACATAGTAAATCTAAGAACTCTAATAAATGTTAAAATAATATACTCATCCACTTCTTCCTCTTTAAAAGAGGAGAATGCTCTAATGTTTCATAATAGAGGCCACCTTCAGCTTTTAAAGACTATTTTAGTTTTGGTTTTTTTCTAGTGAGTAAATATGTTTTTTATATTACTCATTCTTTATTTTGATTCGGGGTCTTCCAGATCAATTATTACTATTCATCAACTGCACAAAGAGATAAAAGTTAATGTCACAGACCCACTGAAGGTCAGTTTTGCCAGCTGGCATGAACTGAAAAAGGTGGAAAGTGTGTAGGCTTGTGTCATCGATTGTTCTGCATGATGATATAGCTGTTGTTATTTGCAGAAAACTTTATATTTTTGTTAGGTCAAAAAGCCTGTAATTTTTCAAGTGATCCCTGAACCTTATTTAATGCAGCAAACCACGGAAGGAGTTAGGTTGAACTTTGGTGTCTGCAAGTTGGAAAGTAATAACTTTCCCCACCTCTTCTGTAAGTGACTTGTGCCATGTGGTGAATGCAGACCCTTCCTTCACAAGGGTTTCCTGATATTATACACTTGTATCAAATAAGGTTAGAACCTTTAAAATATAGCATTTAGTTATGTGCTGGAAATAGCTTCTTCTCGATTCCTTTAAAGGTCACCGCATTTGCTTTCTAGGCATCATGTTAGTGCAAGCCTTTACCGAGTGGAACTGAGAACATGCTTGCCTTTGTGCCTTCAATTTTCCCTAGCTTAAGAGTGAAATGGCAGAGTCCTTCACATAAAATAAGTGGGGTGTGTGTGTGAGAGTTTGTGTGTGTGTGTGCGCGCGCGCGTGTGCGTGCCTGTAGGGTATTGTCAATGTATTAGCGAGTTTACATATAGAAATGCACTGTCAATATCATTTTAATATTATTTTTATATAGATATACACTGATTTTTCAGCTGGAGGTAAGGTGAGTTGTATTCTCATTAGTCCAGAGGTCAAATTTCTGAAAGTAAAACTTGGGCAGCAATAACTGAAGAAAACAAATTATGAAAAAGGCACTCAATTATTTGGGCTTTGCCTCCACATCCAGTTGACTTTCACCAACCTGAAGTATGTTAACAAGAATTCAGCCAAAGCAATTAACATAATTCTATAAGCTTTTCTGTTGTTTCACTGAAAAATAAATTAGGCCATTGATATAAAGCAAGAAAACAGAGCTAGTTGCAGCCTTTCTATCAAAATTAGTATTGGGACAGTGCCTTGAAATGATAGAGTATTTCAAAGCAACTGACACAAATCAAGGCCAAGTTGGTAGTTAAAAAAAAAAAAAAAAGATTTCTTTTGTAAAACATTTCATTACTGGTAGAATCATCGCTGTCACGCAACAGCATCATCAATACACTCACATCTCTGCCATTAGCAGTTTATGGTCAGCAGTTGTAGTTCTTCTCAGAAGTATGTAGTAATGAATTGATTTTATGTTTGTCTAAAATTCATATGTTGAAATACTAACTCCACAGGTGATGGCATTAGGGGGTGTGGGTACGAGGAGATGATTGGGTTGAGAATGCAGAGTCCTTGTGTACAGAACTAGTGTCCTTACAAAGGAAATCCTGGAGAGCTTGTTTGCCCCTCCTGCCATGTGCAAACACAGCAAGAACAAAACATCTACATAAGCCCAATGCAATCCCTTACCAGACACTGACTCTGTCAGTATCTTCATCTGGAACCTCCAAGATTCCAGAATTATGAAAAATGTATTTCTCCTATTTAAAGACCATCCAATTTAAAGGATATTTCTAATAGTAGCCTGAACAAATTAAAACACAAAGGCTAAAATGTAATTCATACCCCAGCTTGCACTTCATAGTTGTGCATCAGCTAATTCTGACCCTTCTCTGACCATTAAGAATTCTATCTAGAATTCCAAGCCCAATATCTGAATTCTCCTTCTCTTCTCATCTAAATTCTTCATGGAGACCACTCTCTTGTTATTCATATTTCATTTGTGTTATCTTTTTTGGTTGTCGGCCATCTTTTCAAATGTGCACACTTTGTTGTTTCAACTACATTGTATTGTTTTTAAAAGGGCAAAGATTGTGTTTTCTATATTGGTGTAAATACCATATTGTTTGAAGGAGTGCCTTATATATTGTCCTATAGCATTTAATACTACTTAATATTTTCCAGTTGGTTGCAATTTTACAGGAAAGATGGAGAATCTGTTCATAGTAAAAATATTCTTGTAAGTGACGCTAAGGTAGTGAGATAAACATATATGGAGACCACATCATGTTCATTTATGATACTGACTACCATGAGCATCTAGTGGGGTGGGATGGGATACAGATTAAGTAGTCATGAAAGTTGGAGTTCGTGTTAAATGGAGAAGTTGTCTCAGGAAAAAGGAGGATAGAGTCTAGTTTGTAAAACATTCTCTGCATCTAACATTAAGGTTCAACAAAGTCTACCAAGGGAGTTGGAGACCAATGCTATGCATGTAAAAGTATGTCAGAGGCATACTCTTTACACACTAATAATACAGGGAATGAATGCTATCAGTACAGAAGACCTTCCAGGATGAACAGCATTGAAAAGCAGGGTCAGGAATTTGTGCTTGAACTAGACAAGAAATTGTTGTTCTTAGATATTGAATGATACAAATGGTATCCATACAACCACATGTAAAGGGTTGTTTCAGATGCAATAAGAGGTAAACAAAGAAAGGGTTATCATAATTGTATCAACGTTCCCTATCATTGGAACAAAATACCTGGCACCTACAATGTATGGGAAGAGACTCTTAGTTCGCAGTTGCCACTGAGTTCAATTCATGGTTGGCTGGTTCCAAGATAGAAAGGAAAATGTCGGTAGGACATAGTAGAGGACAAATTCTCATCCCATGGCAGACAGGATGCAGAGAGAAAAAGGAGGGTCCAAGCACAAGAATTTCCTAGTCCTAACTCCTATGAACTCATCAGAGGATGAATCCACAGATAAATAAAGTGGTCCTATGATCCACTCACCTTTCAATTACACAAGAATTAGAGGTGATATTTTAGATCTAAGTTACTTGTGGGTAGAATAATTTAGACGTGGGTGAGGGCTTGAATGAAGAAGAAGGAGAAATGAATAATGTGTAGAGGGAATTATGTGTACCTCTAATTATATAAGAAGCATTAGAGGAGGCGGGGAGGTAGATCCATGGTCTAAGCACCCGCTTGGGAAGTGCAAGGACCTAGGTTCCATCTCTGGTACCATACGCCATGCAGCCATGCAGGCCACCAAAATTTGGGCATGGTGGTGCATGCCTGTAATTGCAGCACTGGGGAGGCTGCGACAGAAGGATCACTACAAGTCCAAGCTGCATAGTGAGACCCCATACTAGACAAATAAGTAAATAAGTAGTCTTTTAATTTATAAAAAGGAAGCAAGAGACTGAGAGGATGAGATGGTTACTTACTGGTGAGCCTCAGGAGAAGATAAAGGATTTATCACTGACTCATCTCTAGGTAAAGAGAATAGTAATCCCAGTTAGTAAGATGAAAGGCACAAGGAAGATCATCCACTGCCTAATCCCAGAGAAGTCTGTCTTTAGGTTTCAGTTTAACAATAAGGATGGGAAATTTTAAGTTTAAATACATTTTGGACTAGAATGGAGCTATCTTTAATCTTTTAGTAGAGAGATGGTACATCAAACAACTACTCATCAATTATTTAGAAAGCTAATGAAGTAAATGAAATATAAGACACAACCATGTGTCTTATATTCTTTAGTCTGAAAGTATAGTTTAGTGAACATTACCACTTCTAAAAACAGCCAAACAATATATCAATGGCCAGAGAAAAAGGAAGCAATCTCATCCCTTCCATATCTCCTTCCCACTCTCCACCCCAGCCTCTTACCCATCACCTCATCCCCGGAAGGGGACGTTAACAATTGATTGGAGAGTCAATTATACTTTGGGATTACAGGTGTGTGCCACTACTCCCAGTCTCATTTGCCATCTCAGTGTGCACGGCAGGCCCAGGGATCGAACTCTAGCCCCAAGTCTGCCTAAGTAGGCACTTTAATCTGCTGAGCTATTTGGCTAGCCCTGAGACTATATTTTAAGAGAAGAAAAAAAACTTAGTAAAAAAACAAAAAGAAGCATTAGAAATGATAAAGAATTTCATAAAATTCTGTAAATAAAATGGTAGGAATTCAACAATGGTTGTTATTTTGCATATTGTTGTCTTCAAATTAGCTGTTTAGATTACCTGGCCAGAGAAAAAGTTTGTCAAAATATTAAAAAGACAAAAAAGAAAATTGAAGTATTAGCTGTTCCTTTCAACAGATCAGTAGAAATCAGAAGTATAATTATGCAAACTATCCCATGTATATACATATATATTTTTCCCTTCCTTCTATTTTTTTCCTTTCTTACATCCCAGTGGTTCCTTCCCTTTGAATGGTTTCTTTCCAAAAAGAAAAAGAACTATATCATTGGCTGTTTTTGGAAACTTGCTGGAAATAGCAATATTTATGTAACAGTATTTTATACATCATGTTCACATGTAGACATCTAATGATTTCCTTTCTATCTTGCCATTTTATTGTTCTTCATTTTGTATCTTTTATGTTGAATGATGAAAAAGAGTAGTGCCTACAATTTAAGGGTGTACTCCTAAAGTTTTTTCATATAGTATTCCAAATGATAGAAGCTAGTAGATAGAAGGAGCTATTTCCCACAAATAGCACCCATACTTGATGATGAAGCAGAACTGTCTATCATCTATCCATCCATCTATCTATCATCTATCTATCTATCTATCTATCTATCTATCTATCTATCTATCCAGTTATCTATCTTTTATCAATCATCATTAGTACACAAATCCCAAAAATCATTTGGCCTGGAAATTTAGGACAAAAGATGTAAAATTGGTGAACAGCAGAAGGAGTGGTCAAATTTGAGAATTGAAAAGTGCTTACAGCATCACCTAATGCAAGCCATGAATTCAGTAAATGTGTTCTGAGTGCCTAGTGCTCAGAAGCACATGACAGATGCTGTAGAGACCAAAAATTACCTGGAACACAACTGTAGTCTCTATGATAACAGGAGGGCAAATTCAGGCTCAAAAAGATTAAGGAGGCTTTTCCAAGACACCAGAAGGAAGTGACAGTTGGAACTTGAACACAGACCACCCAGCTTTGAGTGCAGGGCTCTTTCCATCTTATCTCATGATCTGCAGCAGTTTCTAATAGTAAACAGCCAAAGCTCTAATACTCTTATTTGCAAAACATTTAGCTAAGCAGTAAATGAAAAATGATTTAGGTAGTTCCCTTGTATGGTGAGCTGGTAATTTACTTTGAGAAATCTTAGTGTAAAAATCTAATTTCAACCCATTTTCTCTAAGGGTAAATTTTATTCCATTTCCTTTTCTCAGGGCTCTGTCATTAGCATATCAAACTAATGAATGAATCAATTATTTAAAACTGGCAATATTTTTTATTAAGGCTAATTAAGTGTTTAATCACAACATTCTGGTCTTTAATCCCTTAAAAACAGCATTCACCAGAGGATGAATGAAATGGCTGCATGGAACTTCACTAATAATCTTTTGTAGCTAGATGACTAAAGAGGAAACCAGAGCTCTAAAAAGGAAAGTTATCAGAAACAAGTCACAAAGAAGACAAAAAATGGCAATAGCCTTGACCAGTGGGAGGTGAAGGCAGGAACTACTATACATGTTTCTCTATAAATTTTTTGACAATTGAGAAGAGTAAGTACCTTCCCTTCTTGGGACATAACTCCTAGAATCTCCATTACACAATGAAAGCCAGATTTAGCAATCCGAAAGTTGAGATTTTCTCTAGATTCTTCTAAAGTGGCCATACCCACTAGATTTTTAATTAAGCAATTATCTCAATATTAGCAAAATGTTTCAAAGATCATCTGCAAATCATTTAACAATTATAAGATATTCCAGAGCAAGTTGTTGACTATAAATGTACGTAGTAAACATGTATATGCTTATTTAATATTATTCAAGTTCATTTTAAGTCCATTATGCTACCTTAAGGCCAAATCATTGTGAAGGCCTAAGCAGGCTAAAACACACAGGTTTTTTTTTTTTTAAATCCCAGAAAATTTGCAAAATGCTTTTAAAGAAAGGTAAGGTAAGTTGAAGAAAGAAGTTAATTCATGAATGCACTTATTAATTCAATGAATAATTACTCAATACTTAAGTGTCAGAAGTCACACTATCACCGGAGCTGTAATAGATGATAAGACAGTCATGATTCTTCTCCTCTGAAATCTTACAGTGTACCAGAAATGCAAATGTGCTAGATATTGTAATGTCATGTATATAAATACATATGAATACTAAGATAAGGGTAAACCCTGAATGCTGTAGCACAGGAAAAGCAGGTTAGAGACAGAAGCCTGTGGAAAGAAATCATATGTAAGCTAACAACAGCAGAAAAGTAGATAATTGTGCCACTCAAGAAAAACAATCATAAACACTGGCCATTTAGTTTTCATATTTTTATGAATGTCGGGGAATAGACAAGTAGGGAAACCCCTGAACTAGATGAAAGTGGAAAGATAAGAGTAAGCAGAACAACAAAGCCAATTTTTGCCTAGGTGCATTGTCAAAATAGTGAAAGAACAGGCAAACAGAGCAATGGAATAAAACAAAGAAAGTGGAATTAGACCCAACTGATCTTTGGCCAAAAGGGAAAGATAATGCAATGGAGCAAAGGTAGTACGTTCAACAAGTGGTACCGGAACAACTGGATATCTAAATGTAAAAAATGAGCTCACCCATCTATGCTACACAATTCCCCAAAATTAACTTCAAGTGGATCAGAGGGATGGGTGGTAGAACTCCGTGCCTAACAGGAAACGCCCTAAGATCTATCCCCAGCACTGCAAAAAGAAAAATATAATGGACCCTAGACATCACAGACCTAAATGGAACATGAAAAACTATAAAACTCCTGTGAGACAGCATAGGAAAATATTCGAATGACTTTGGGTATTGTAATGATTTTAGATGCAATAGAAAGAATGACAGAAATAATTGGTTAAGCTCGATATCATTAAAATTAAAAAAAAAATTCTGCTGTTGAAATACATTGTCAGGAGAATAAAATGACAAGTCACAGACTCAAACAAAATATTTGCAAATAATACACAAGACAAATGACTTAGTTACTTTTCTTGTTACTGAGACAAAATATCTGACATCCAAGGTTAAAGGAGGAAAGGTTTGTTTAACTCATGCTTTTAAGATGTTTCAGTTCATAGTTGACCGGCTCCTAGGCAGAATGGTGTGACAAAGAACCACTGAAGGGAGAAACACTCCATCACAAAACAGGGCAGCCAGAGGGTACCATGCAGCAAGTGCATGCCAAACAGTGAGCAACAAGAGACAAACAGGCACCCTCTTTCTGTCCTTATACACACCCTAGGGTGGGTAGCACTCAAATTCAGGGTGAGGCACCCTTAATCTCACCCAGAACTATGCCAAATCAATCAGAAGACTAGTTTAGTAACCATATAAGCTTGATTCCAGCTTCAAAGTCTAGATCCACCTCTGAAAAACACCACCTCTGAAAAAGCCCCATCTATGACCATATGAGGCTTTAGGGGGACATCTAGATAGAAGCAAAACAACAAAGAACTGCTATCCAAAATAAACAAATAGTTCTTTAAATTCAAAAAGAAAACCAAAATTCTGATCTAAAAAGTTTAAGTACTTCAACAAATGCCTTACCACGGAAAATACATAGACAACAAATCAGTTCATGAAAAGACACTTT
Organism: Octodon degus; assembly: GCF_000260255.1. NCBI lineage: Eukaryota > Metazoa > Chordata > Mammalia > Rodentia > Octodontidae > Octodon > Octodon degus. The sequence goes on from NW_004524654.1 coordinate 1,275,172, forward strand.
GCATCCAACATGATCAGAAAACTGTGAATATGAACAATAATGAGATACATCCTTATGAGAAAGCAAAAATCCAGAACACTAATAAGATTGGCAAGGACTGCACCAAGTCCTCCCAATCCTCTCATTCTTTCCCGGTGGAACTGTGAAATGATACTGCTACCAAGGAAGACATTTCTTACAAAGCTAGACATACTCTTAACATGCAACTAAACAATAATATTTCTTGTTATTTAACCAAAGGAGTTGAAAACTTAGGTCAATACAAAAACCTGCGCAAGATGTTTACAGCAACATTTTTGTTTTATGATTGCGAAAAATTGCTACCCTTGAAAGCAACCAGGGTGTGCTGTCAGTAAAATGATATATTATAGAATATCCATACAATGAAAGTCTATTCAGTGATAAAAAGAAATGAGTTATGTATTTGTTTTTATTTTTTGAGACAGGCTTTCACTATGAAGTTCAGAGTGGCCTTGGACTCACTGGTCAGACTGCCCTTGATCTTCCTACCTCCGTGATCCTCCTACCTCAGCTTCCCAAGGCTGGGATTACAGGCTTGTACCACTATGCTTGGCAAGAAACGAATTATGGAACCATGAAAAGACATGGAAAAAAAACTAAGTGTATGCTATGGAATAAAAAAAAATTCTTAAAAGTCTATATAGTGTATGATTCCAGCTATGCCATGAAAAAATAAAACTAGGGCAGAGTACAGAGGATTTTTAAGGCTGTGAAGCTACTCTGTCTGTTAGTATAGTGGTGAGCACATGTCACTATAGGACTTTAACCATACATGCTACATTAAAAATGGACCTTAATCTAAACTATGGACTCCAGGTGATAATAATATGTTACTGTAGATTTATCATGTATAGCAAATGTACCACTCAAGTAAGGGAATTTGATCATGGTGGACACCATGCATGTAGTATGCAAGCAGTATATGACAGATCTTGCATAGCTTCCATTTAATTTTGCTATGGACCTAATACTGCTCTTAAAAAGAAAGCACCTTTAGAAATATGAAAAGTCAATAGTAAGAGTTGAAAGTGACCTGAGTGAATTGTACAATGGTGCACATGGAAAAATGCAAGTGTTCTACAGTTACCTTATTAAGCATAGGAGGTTAGCAAATTTGACATGTACAGAACAAAAATAGAAACATTAGAAGAACTTCTGTGTAGAAATAACTTTAAAAATCAAAATATATAAGTAAATACATATGACCTAGGAATAAATCTTACAGAAGAAATATTAAATCCTTTTTTAAAACAAAATATATAAACATTTAGTAAAATATTGAAGAATGGCCAACTAAATGGAGATTTACATGCTATTATTACATAGGAAGTACAGGTATTACAAAATTGTTGTTTCTCTTCAAATAATACTATAGATTCAGTGTAGTTTAAACAAATCTTAGAAACCTTTCTTTGCTTGGTGAAATTTAATAAGCTAATTCTGAATATTATGTGGAGGAGTAAAGCCCAAGAATAGCAAACATTTTTGAAGAATAAGATATGAGATAGGATGAAAGATATCCCAAAATACACACACACACACACACACACACACACACACACACACACACACACTGCTTTAGTAGTACTCATTTTCCACACAACCCTTTGCTTCCCAACACATCTTCCACTTCCCTCTCCCTCCAATACTCCTTTCTAGAATTGTTGCTAAAAAAAAAATCAATCACACTATATTTTCAGGGTGTTTGCATTAGCTGTTATTCCTTCTTTCCGGAATATTCTTTCCACAAATATCTACTTGGCTTACTTTCTCATTTCCTTCAAGTTTTTGCTTTCTCCAAATTTGACCTTTCATATTTACCACAATTAAAGTTGCAGTCACACCCCTGCAGCAGCCCCAGTCTTCCCCTCTTGTGTTGCATAACACACACTATCTACCACACTGTACAGTTTACATATGTATTTATTTTATTTCTTCCACTGAAATATAACTTTGAAGGAGGAAGCGAATTTTTTCTGGTTGACTCATTACTCTTATTTTGACACTTTAGTAGAAGACTATTAATAAAAAATTGTTGATGAAAGGAAAAAAATGATGCTTTGGGGAATCTAAAAGAAATATGACAAGGGCTGGGGAGGTAGCTCAGTAGCATAAGCACTTGCCTTGCAAGCACAAGATCCAGAGTTCAATCCCTGGTACCGAAAGAAAGAAAGAAAGAAAGAAAGAGAGAGAGAAAGAGAGAGAAAGAGAGAAAGAGAGAGACAGAAAGAAGACAAATGAGTTTTAATACAGTGTAAAATGAATAAGACTAACCTGGAGAATTAACACTGGGATGAAATCATTATACATGTTTTTTGTCATGTTAGACTAAATTAAGAATTATATAAGCTATACTACTTGTTCAACTTAGTAAATTTCGATGCCACTAAAACAAGTCAACTCTGCCTGTACCTACAAAGGACAGTGGTAGTCTTATGTAGCTATTTAAAGTCTACAATCTTAAAATGTTTTGGGATATGTGCCAATTAAAATGTTAAAATGAATACATAAGCTTATACACATCCATACACACCACATATGTAGAAAGATATACACGTATTTTGAAATAAGTAAGAAGGGACAGAAGCAATGCAATCTGCATTGAGATTAAAAGCAAAAGTATATACAAGTGGATTGTGAACTTTGGAACTATGACCTGCCTCCTTGAACTAAGGACATAAGTTGAAGATATTGTTTACACAGATTGCAGTTCATTTGTACTTCCTGTCTTGACTACAGAAAATAGTATTTTTTAAGCTAAGCAAATTTGCTGCTAGTATTTTTGACACATTTATCCTGAATTTGTTGGTTGGTTGGTTGGTTCCTCTGTCACATCCAGCTGCCTTGGCTTTACCTATTTGTGTGTGTGTGTGTGTGTGTGAGAGAGAGAGAGAGAGAGAGAGAGAGAGAGAGAGAGAGAGAGAGAGAGTAGACAGGGTCTCGCTATGTAGTTAAGGCTAGTCTTATTTATTTATTTGTTTATTTGTCACAAGGTCTTGCTACACAGTCTGGACTTGTAATGATCCTCCTGTCTCAGTCTCCCCAGCCCTGGGATCACAAGTGTGCACCACCATGCCCAGTTTCTGTGTCTGGCTCAGTGTGTCTAGGACAGTATGTGGTATGGGGATTTAATCTGGGTCCTTGTGCTTGACAGGCAGGGGCTCAGACTGCTGAGCCATCTCCCTGACCCCAAGGCTGGTCTTGAACTCAGTATGTAGTTTAGGCTCTCCTTGAACTCATGGTAATCCACTTCCTTCAGTCTTCTGAGTCCTAGGACTGCAGGCATGCACAACCATGTCTGGCTGGCTTACTGATTCTTAACTAATTAGAAGGGGGAAGGGAAAGGAAGTCAAGGGGATATAAAAACAACTAAGATGCATTATATATGTGTACCTAACCCCTATGAGGAAGGTAATCATTATGTGCTGCAAACATGCACTATCTCATAAAAATAAAAATGCATTTCAAAAACAAAAGGGCAATTTCAAAAGGATGCTGTAATAATCCTTCACAATATTCTGATACACCACTTGTAAAGGAACACATTTTGTTGGAGCTAGTGTGTCCTAAACACTAGAGCCTCTGTCCAGTAAGCCCACACTTACAGGCTGCTTGGCAATTTTAGGTTCATGTTTGTCATTTGAGGTTGATGTGAATTGCCAGTAACAGCACAACTAGCATATCCATCACTAGAAGATATTTGACTGAACTAATGTTTTCAGAAGAAAATATCCTTGTTCCAATGAAAAGACACTCTTCATATGCTTCTGCTGCAACCCTTTGGGGCCTTCAGAACTACACAAGACTTACACGCATATGCAAGTTGGCATGCTAGCTGGAGATGTAATTGAAGACATATTTCTCATGAATTGAAGTGTTTTGTTTAGAAATGCATTCCCCATTATATTTTCTTGCACATTTAATTTACTTTTCAGAAATGGTTCCTTTCATGGTTTCTTTTTTTTTTTTTTTCCTAAATTATTTAATAGTGTGAGAGAAAGTCTGATGTGGTTTGGGTGTGGCTAAACCAGTTTTGGCCTTTCAAATATTCATGTACTGGAATAATCATATCCTCTTCTACTGGAAACCATTCCGTTTTTCTCTTAAAAACTCACGAGAGAGCTTGTTTCTTCCATTTTCACTAAATCTGGGTCACTCCAGAGTAAAAACCTTAGGCGGATGCTTGGTTTATTATGACCCTAGGAACAATGAACACATCGTTTGGAAGGGCCCCTCCTGAAGGGTCCAGCCATTTCACAAAAGGATATTAACACCTCTTTTCATTCTTCTCTTCTAGGACAGCCACTCATGCTAAAGAATGGTGAAAGCTACCGTGTTTGGGGGCAAAGAGCCACTCCGCAAGTGGATGTCTTGTCCCATTGTTCAGCCCCACTCTGGTCAGCAGTCCTTTGCGTTGCTGGTGGAAATTCAAGCGTGAAGCCAATTTTTATGCTCTAGATGGCAAAAAAATGCAGCTAATTCCAAAGGGTTTCTCCTTCTTCCCCTGGCAGCTGGTATGTTTACACAGTGGGGATGAAAGGCCTGACATCTGTGTTTACATTGCTATGTCGCAGGGTCCCTCAAACCCACAGTTAGGACTCATTTATATCCAAGCACCTCTGCCCCAGTATTACAACAGTGAAGTCTTTCAACTTCTCCTCAGAAGGGGGCTTTGATCTCCCTGTGCAGAATGTTCTCTGATGAGTTGTGATTGGAAGAGAAGGGCCGGGAAGGTTTTATACTTTGACAGCTCCCTCTTCGGTCTCCGCCCCCACCGCAGAAGAACATGACCTAGACCTTTTAAGTACTTAGACCTCATTCTGTAAATTCCATCGAGTCACCGGAATAAAGTTAAAACAGACTATGGCGTGCACTAAGTGCGAGTCTCAAGGGAATTTGCATTTTTAATGATCGTGTCAGTTGAGTCAGATTTCTGATTCCAGGTAGATTAGAATAAACTGGATTCTCACTGGATGTGAAAATTCCAGAAACCAGAGCAACTTCACTGCATGTAAATCTCTATGTGCGAGTCTATGTATCTATTTTTCACAACCTGAGACAGATCTTAGGCAGTTTATTATTGACAAGCACTTTGTCACTGGATATGGAGTTTGTTATAAGAAACTGTCTCATCTTCTAGCACTTTCAATGAAACAGGGACCAAGGCCCTAAATCTGAATCAGAGGAAGTTTATGAAATGAAATCATGTTTTTGAATATTTGAGTATCTTAATTTTTCCTGATCACATTATATCGTTTATATATATATA
>NW_004524654.1:1280561-1356857 GCF_000260255.1 Octodon degus
ATAAATTTTTTACTTGTAAGCAGAGGCAACATAGTTTAGGAAGTTAAGAGGCATTTATAAGACCAGCACTTTTGCAACTTGACCTTTGACCTTATCTATATTTTGTTTCTAGGTTTATCCTATGTGTTATTATGTGAAATGATAGTATGTGACTTTTTTTGAGACAGGAATTTTTTTGTGGAGGTAATTTGTGATGGTTTGTATCTAGATGTGCCCCAAAGCCATGTGTGATCATAGGTGGGCTTTGGGGGTGGTGATTGGAAAAAGATACTCATCAGTGGGTTATTTTACAGATGAGTTTACAGCTAAATGTGCCTGAAGGAGGTGGGCCATTGGAGACAGGGCCTTGAAGGGTGTGTCTCTCTCCTTTCACCCTAGATAGCTCTCTGCTTCCTGCTTCCATGCTATGATCTGTGTCCTCTCGGCCATGCCTCTCTGCCACATTGTTCTGCCTTAGAGCCAGCCACCTATGAGCTGAAACCTCCAAGAACTGTAAGCTGAAATTCCTTTCCACCTCTAAATTGGGGGTGTTGGTTCTGTCTCTTAGCAACAAGAAAGTAACTAAGACACAATTATAGATTCTTATGTAGTTATAAGAAATAATACAGATAGTGCTTTTTATTCTTTACACTGCTTCCCTCAATGATAGTGTTTTGCAAAACAGTAGTTGTTATGGTTCGTGTCTAGTTGTCCCCCCAAAGCCTCATGTAAGTTATGGGACAGACGCGGCTAGAGGAACAATGGATGACTTGAGGGGTGGGGCCAGTGGACCAGGGTGGAGACTGAAGGGCGGGACCAGAGAGGCATGAACTGTTAAACTGGCTAGGCTGTGCTTTCTCAGAGATGTGGAGAAGGTCATCCTGGACATGGCAGCACCCTCAAAAAAATTCCTTTCCTCCTCTAAATTGGACATATTGGTACTGTCTCTTAGCAACAAGAAAGTAACTAAGACATAATTATAGATTCATGTGTAGTTGTAAGAAATAATACAGATAGATGCTTTTTATCCTTTACACTTCTTCCCTCAGTAATAGTGTTTTGCAAAAGAGTAGTATAGAATCACAGTCAGGATACTAGTATTGATACCATCCTCAGATCTTAGTGTGAGTGCTCCAATTTTGCTTGTACTCATGTATGCTGTGTGTTGAGTGGCTGAAAGAGTTAGTGATCAGAAAAGACAGGTGACCAGAGTTGACGCTGTGACCAGCTAATAAGAGTTGAATGTCTGTGTCCTCCTAGAATTCATATGTTAAAATCCCCCCCACTGAGGTAATGGTATGAGACTTGGAGCTTTTGAAGATAAGCAGGCTATGCAAAGGAAGCCCTCATGAATGGGGTTAGTGCCCTTATGAAGACAGCCACGGAGTTCTTTAACCCTTCCTCTACCACATGGAGCTACCATGAGAAAGCAGGACTTTGCAACCTGGAAGGAAGCCCTCACCCAAACCCAACCTGGCTGGTGTCTTATATCAGTCTTCCAGTCTCTAAAACTGTGAGAAACAGAATCCTATTGTGTGTAGAGTACTTCGTTGTAAAATTTTGAACTGAATAAGACACAGGCCAGACATAGTGCATATTTATGCTGATTCCATCTTGTGGAATAAAAAACACATAACAAAAGCTAATTGAGACTTGTGTTAGTCTTTTTTCTGTGACTGAAGACTTGAGAAAAAATATCTCAAAGACTTAGAGGAGGAAAGCTTTATTGTGGCTCATGATTTCAGGGATTTTATTACATGGTCAACTTCTCCATGGCTGTGACAGAACATCATGGTTGAAAGGTTCTGAGGAGCAAAACTGCTTACTTTATGGCTGCATGGAGGTGAAAATCATGGAAAAGTGTCAGAGAAGAAGGGACTGAGGACCAGATATAGCACCCAACGTCACGTCCTCATAATCCACTCCCTTCAACTGGGCCATACTTGTTTCCATCCTGTACCAATAGTGCCATTAAACTATAATCTCATCAAGGGATTAATCCACCCATGAAGTTAGAGTTCTCATGATCCATTTCCTTCCTCCAGACCCATTAGCAAACAAACCTTCAGCCAGTGAGCCTTTGGGGAAGACAGATCCCATAGAAACCCAAACAGAGCTAAATGTGCTGAGATGGACTAATAAGTCTTTAATGGACTAATATGATAGGTAGAGTTGGGCTTTCCTGAACCCTAGGTATTCTGTTTGTTTTTCAACAACACAAGTGTTCCTTCACTAGTTGCCTGACTTGTACCAGCAATAAAAAGAAATGCGAATCAGTCCACAGACCTATCTGAGCTTTAGTCCTTATCAAAGAGGGATGGCTATGACATAAAAAAGTGGAGGATTTCTTACATCAAAGGAAAGCACCAAGTACAGATTGGGCCAGGGGATTAGGATACACTAGTTAGAAGAAGTATAATTCAAATATAAAGTGAAACTATATTTTATCAGCTGCTGTTTTACCTCCTTGCCACACCTGGACAATTCCATTATGAGGAAGTTCTATGAGAAAACTCATCACAAAGAACTTAGGAGTTTGCTGTTGAATATAGGAAGGAGGTCCCTCCAGGGAGTATTGGGACTTCACAGACAGGAACCATGTCCATGAGTGGTCCACAGAGCCAAAGATCAGGACAAGAGTGGATTTCAGAACAAAGCCATGATCAGCATACTTGGGAGGCTTAGAAAAAATGATATGGTAGAAAAACCTACCTGGGATCCACAGACTCACACTGTGTGTCATTGCTATAAAGGTGATGTAATGGTACCTCTTGGACAATGAGACCAGGGAAGCAGATGCCTTCCATGTTCTGGTTTGCCTGGAAAAACTGAATAGTGAGGGTCAGTGTTAACTACATCTTAGGAAAGCACTATGCTACTTTGAGGCAACCTGCAAAACACATTTATTGTATCAGTAGCAAAGACAAATTATGCATATTTTTTAAAACTGGTGAATGTTTGTGATGCATAATTGTGATGCATATGGAATATGTTGATGATTTTTGAAACTTTGTGCCTCTTCCTTTCTTCCCCTTTCTGGTCACCTTCTCCATCTCCAAGACTTGACCATTTAGTTTCCTATTATTTTTCCTTTATTTTATTTATATTTTAGGTTTCTCTTGTAAAAGAAAATAATCAGTATTTAAATTTCTGAGCTTGGTATATTGCACTTATTATGATGTTCTTCAGTTCCACCTATATTCCTTTAAATGACATAATTTCTTTTTTCTTTATGACTGAATAATATTCCTTTTGTATATACCACATTTGCTTTATCCATTCATCTACTGACAGGCATGTAGGCTGTCTCTAGAGTTTAGCTACTATGAATTGTACCCTTAAACATAGTATGTGTCATTGTGTGATAGCTTTTCAGAAATATAAGTAAGATAGGTATAGTTGGATCAAGTAGTATTTCTATTTTTTACTTTTTGGAGGAATAGCCCCTTTGGTTTTCACACTGGTTTTACTAGTTCACATTCCCATCTACAGTATAGCAGGCTACTCCCCTTACGCATCCTCATCAGCATTATGAATAGGATTTTTTTTTGTCAGAACCAAGGATTGAACTCAGGCCCTTGTGCTTGCCAGGGAAGTGCTTATTCTACTGAGCCATCTCCCAGCCCTATGAATAGGATTTTCATGATTTCATTCTTTACCCATTTTTGTCTTTTATTTCATTTTCAATTACAAAGAAGAGACATTTGTTAATATACCTAAAATATACCTTGAAAAGCTCTGTTTGTAATTTTAGATGCCTGCAATAAGGAAATGTTTATAGCCTAAGGGTCCTACAATAAAAAGCAAAATGTGTGCAATTTCTAAATTTGTATAGAATGGAATTTCAAAGAAATTTACTTACAGTATTAATGACTTTAATGAAGGCATGCATCTAATTTAAGATCAACAAATCATTAGATTTGCAGTAAAAGTGTAAGCAATGCATTAATTAATATGCTTGCTGACTATTTTCCTTAATAAAGACATTGGCTGTTAAATTTAATGGGTCCTAGAAATCAACTGAACAGTGAAAAAGGCAACCAGCCAGCAACTTGAGGTCATTTAACTTAAAGAAGTACTTTCTCCTTACTCTCCTGAATCAGAAGGACAACAGTTCTTGCTATTATCATTTCTTCTCTATTTTTGTTAGCTCCCATTTTGTTTCTGTGGATGAAATACAAAGTTTTATGGTATGGAACATAGCCTAAATAATTCTATAAAATCAAGTACATAATCAAGGCAATGCAGTGTCAGAAAGGGCATTTCTGGTTTCAGTTGTTCTCCACTTTGGGTAGAGTTGTGTTCTCTTAGGGAACTTTTCATACTGGTCCTAGTCCACTAAGAAAAAGTGGACTAGAAGAAAAAGTCCACGAAGAAAGCGAGTGGCAGACTCATTTTCCGTGTGAGAAAGTTTGCTTCTATTAGCTCTGCTTTATGAATAATGAGTTTATGTACAAATAAGTTAGCCAGAATCATAGAGCTTCCAAATGGCAGAAGCTAGTTCTGTGTGACTTCAAAACTTCTCATTATTCCTCTTGTCCATACTCGAGAAAGATAATCAGGATGTAAGTCACTGGCTTTGGCTGTCTTCATGGAGCATTTTCCATCGCATGAAAGTGACTCCCTTCCTCAAGAAATACAGTGAAGCAGGCAAATTCCTTGAGGAAAACAAAATGTTTAATTGCTACTCATCGGTTCTCTTATTTAGAACATGATTAATTAACTCTGATCTTTTCATTTGCATGGGCCTAATGGAGATGACTTAGTAATTACTTCTTTAGAGACTCTTCTGAGAAAATACCATCTAAATAGGTCTAAACTCTTTTCCCTGCTTCCTACTGCCTGAACTTGTCTTAAACAAAAGAAGTCTATGATTTAAAAAAAAAAAAGAACCCAAACATTTCAAATCGAGGAGTGAAAACCCTTTTCATCATGCTCAGAGATACCATCAAAGTCAAGAAATACTGCAGTTTATTAAGATGTATATTTTCAAGCTTGATGTAAATGACAGGGTCTCAAGCTGCACTGTGACTCCAGGCCAAAACTAGAGACAGTTCCCTAATTCCCTGATGCTACACCCAGGAAGAAATCCTGCTGTTTTGTCAAAAACTTAATTCTCCATGACATCTTCCATTGAAGGCTAAGGAAAGTCAATAACCTAGAGTTCATATCACTTTGGACAGCAGCTAGAAGACCGTACAATAAAGACACTGTTACAGTGATAACCAGAGATTCACCAATTTGACAGGAGAAAAATAAAGAATCATTAAAATGACAAAATACCATAAGTCACAAAGGATTGGCCTAATTAAACAATACTCCAATATAAACCAGATAGTTATGATCCACAAGTTTCACAACGGAAGTTTATAAAAATAATGTAAATTGACATACACAACCTTCTTTAGCTGCCCCTTTTAACACTTTAAGAGATATCATCTAGGGAAACATGCTTCTAACCTTAACTATTTTTTTATATTTCTTCTGGTGTACCTCAGACCCTTATAGAACATTTACGGCCTTGTCTTGCCTGATGGGCAGAGTTTTCTTACCCAGGCTTCCTTTCTGTGTTTTGCTTTGTTTATGAATGTTTTCCATCAGTGTTGGCATCTGAATATTTGGCAAAATATCCAGCGCATCAGGGAACCAAGTGTTGCCCGCTGGGCCCAGCCGATGAGGTGTGGTCCTGCATGTTGCTGAGTGTGCCCACCTACTACTAGGACACCACTTCTGCCAGACAGACCTGCAGCCATGACACCTTTCCTGATGTTGGTTAGTGAGCTGATCTAAAGGATGGCTGAGCTTCAAGATGAAATGTGTTTTCCTTTGAAAACAGGATTTACGCTTCTTTCACGCTATCCTCCTGGTTTCTAGTACTTGTCTGACTAGAACAGTGTTTACATTTTTAAAGCAACTCCTCTGTTTTGGATTCATGTATGAGGTATGTAGCATAGTCTTTCTTTTATTCCATAGGGAAAGGAGATAGAGGTATTGTAGATCATTTGTAGTGCCAGATATATTGTTTATGGAAACCAAATAAATTTGCCTCCTCCAGCTTCCTAAGGTACTTCTATTACTTTGTCCACTTTGCAATTAGGCTTTATCCACTCATATACATTGGTCTGTGGTTCAAGTCAAGTGAAATTTTAATGGTGAAACCCGTGTGCCTCTGCTGCCCAAGTTTCACGATATCCAGCTATGGAATGCATAACCATGGCATCAGGCCTTACTTTTGGAGATCATTGTTCCGTTCTGGTGTACCATCTGTTGCCTGCATCTTCCTAATGATTTTCTGGGCTGGCTTTCTTTTTCATTGGGGGTGGAAGAAGTTGTCAAAAGCCAAGTACATTCTTTTCTGCATTGGAAAACAATCAGGATTTAATTAGGAAAAAAAAATTCTTCAACAACAATTGATTTGTTGAACTACCATTCAATTTCAAGTACTCTCTTTTTATTAAAAAGTACTTGAAAGTTGTTACATGCTCAGCTTTTGGTTTTGTGAGTGAGTCCGTCTCTTTTTTCATCCTGTCCTTAGTGAGTGTTCTATAATTAAATTGTAGTTTGCACACTACTTCTGGTTGAAGTTTGCTAGGCATTTTCTTTTCTTTCTTTCTTTTTTTTTCTTTTTTTCCCTGTATTTAGTACAGGGTCTACAGGTTCTACAGTCTCACTATGTGGATCGGACTCTTAGCAATTCTCCTGTTTTCAGCTGGGATTACAGGCGTGTGTCACCACAACCAGTCTCATTCGCCGGCTCAGCGTACCCTGAGGGCGGGACAGGAAGCACGCCAGGATGGAACCCTGGCCACTCGCTCTGCCTCAGCAGGTAGGCATTTGCATTTAACACAGATTCTTTTTAGATATTGATAGATACAGTTAACTAAACTAAAAGTAGAGCTGTTTAGAACTCATGGTGTTGAGTTTTTGGAAACTATTTTAAACCATTGTCTGGGTCTTTTAAAAATGTACTTCGTATTTGTAACTTTTTCCCCGGAATTTTTAGTCTCCTTTGTATTTGGAGGAGAGTTGCAAGCATATGTTTCTGATTCATCTATGACTAACTTATTTAGAATTAGCTTAGGAAGCTTTTCTTTTGTAAATACATGTATTTTAAAGTGGTATGTAAGCCATTTAAACCCTTCTTTAAATAGGGGGAAAGCCTTTGCCAAAATTCAGTTGAAATAAAAAAAATGTGAAGTGATGGAGCCATGGACAGTAGTGAATGTAAGTTAGTGTGCTGCATTAAACGGCGTCCCTTCACGTTCGCCTCCGACTCGGTACGATAAGTGTTGGTGAGCACGTGATTGGATCATCGCTTGTGGTTGAGTTTTCCTCAGGAGCTAAAGAACATTCAGTTACTTGTTTATGCAGCGTGATGGGTTTATTCCTTTTGTGAGGCCATATTAGGACTTGTAGGCAATTAAGAATAAAGCATAACACAAGGTTAAGCCCTCCGTTATTAAATATTTTTAGAAGCTAGAAAAATAATAGGTCCACATGGAAAAATGAGTAAATTCAAGAAAGACAGTTTAGATGAGCCAAATGCAGTTCAGAGGATAAACAAAAGAACAGATCCTGAAGAAACTAAGTCATTGCAAGAAAGCCAGCAAAGAAATGGCAACAGTGAGGCAAAAATGTAGTTAGTGAGCTGCCCTATCACTGGGACAAAGTAACCAACACCCCCAAGTTAGTGAAAAAGAGATATGTTTTGGCTCACAGTTGTTAGTGGACTCAGATTATGCTTGGCTAGCTCCAAGAAAGAAATGCATGACAGAAGGGCATGCCAGGGGAAAGGAGTCCACTACAGGCAGCCAGAAAGCACAGAGAGAAGAAAGGAGCCAGAAAGGGAGGCTTCTGCTCCGAAGGATCATCGCCCTGCTGACCCTTCTTCCTAATCAGGGGGCTACCTCTTCACAGTGCATCCAGCTATTGGACGTATCAATGGATGAATCCTCTGCTAAGCATGGCACCCCGTGATGCACTACCTTCCAAATAATGGAGAATGTGGGGGGACATTGTAGATCTAAATCATAACCAAGTAAATACTATAACAGTGGTTCTAAATTTGACTAACAAGTGATTTAGATGGGCACCAGTTCACAAGTTCAGGATCCTGGGCCTTAGGCAGAGCTCATGCAGACATCTCATTTTTAAAAAGTGCCTTGAGTGTTTTTGGTGATCAGAATAACTTAAGATTTTCATAGTTATAGGAATAACTACAGCCTCAACACACACAAAGACAAGACAGACAGACAGATACAGACACACACATGCATTCATACACACACACACACACACACACACACAATTATTAAGAAGAAACTGAATGTAGTCTGGACCCACCTTGTATCTTAGTCCTGAGAAATCTGTGTTGCCCTTCCTCAAACTTTGAGAATAGATGTCAGGTAAATCAGTAGCTTCCTGCTAAATCCTTCCTACCTCATTGCATTTCTTCCACCAGATCTCAAATCAAGGCATGAGGTCAGTGGGAAAACAAAACAAAATAGAAGGCTATTACTATCTTCAATTCTAGAGGAGTGATTCCCTGGCACTTCTTTAGCTTTTCTCTTCCAGCTCAGAACTTTACTACATGCTTCCTGATGAAAATCCAGTGTCATCCCTGGTGCACTGACAGATGTATAAATCCTTTAAAGCAGAATTATATTATGTGCATTTTATTGCTTTGAGGAATCTTCTCAGTGTTCTCCATGGAATTACTCAGTTACCCAAGTGGATTTGAATAAAAAGGCTCATGAAGGTGCCAAGTTAAGAAGGCGAATTTGTAGCACCCAATTGCTCACCTAGCCAAGCCAGTGTGTTCTTCACATCTGGCTTAAGCAACACCCAGGACCAGAATTCACTGTTGGTCCCATGACAATATTTTTCAGAATGAGTCCAACTTGTTTTCAACAATTAAATTTACCAGGTGAAGCTTTTCTTATTTTACTAGACTAGTATTTTCAACAGCAATTAATGAGCCAAACACTATGCAATTTTACAAATTAAGGGATTCAGGCAATCATTATGTGTAAATCCTTCTCACATCACCTGCTATAGTCAGGAGGCAGGATCTAAAAAATGTAATGATAATGTTCTGGAAAATGATGACACTCTGTAAATAAAATCTGGCAGCAAGAGTTCTTGGCAAATACAATACTCACATCAACACTCCTTACCTTATTGCTATGTGCAACTAATCCTGTCTGAACTATTCTTATATTACTGAAGTGTGACATCGTTAGCAGAGTCAACTTTTTACAGGTACTTATATTTCTAACATAAGAAGCCCAAATGAATATAAACAGTTGAAAAGGGAAGTAAATTAGTTTTCTTGAAATTTTCTGGAGAATTGAATTTATAGTGACTAGAATAGATGAAGCTGCCACAGACTGTCAGGATAATGGGAGAAATGGAATTATTGTGACTTGGGGGCATTTTTATTCCCTAGATAATAAGAAAGTCCAAACACTCGAAATCTGTATTGACAAACAGATGCTGTTGCTGGAACTATTGTTCATTCAGCTTCTTTAATTACTTTTTCCAATGCCAAAGAATAGGAGTTCTAAATCTCCCTCTGAAGTTCTTCTCCAACCCCTTCTCCTTACTTCTAACTTTCTATCCAAGAATCAGAGGGCTGTAACAACACCTGTGTGGCAAGGCAATGATCCTGAGAAACATCAGCAGGTTTTTGAAACTAGCAGTTAATTGGTAGGATTCTCATGCTGACTAACTATACATGCTGATACCTGTGAACCAAGCAACTGCACTGAAGATAGCAATGTGTAATAGAAGGGACATTCTTGGAATGCCTGTCATTTCAGTCTTCTAAATACGCACTTCTTGTCATGATATATCAATTATTACCATACTGTCTTTCAAGTAATTTTTTAATGGGTAATAAATTTAAAAAGACACAAGAAAAAAGAAAAAAAATATGATAGGACTGTCCTGCTACAATGCTGTATGTGGTTAGATTTCTAAATTTCTGTGTAAAAATATGTAATTTTTTATTCACATTCTTTAAATATTTTTAATTTTTGAAACTTTTGTCTCCATATTCTGTAGGGACTTAATGTTTAACATATCAATACTTGATGGAAAATACCTGCTCCATGTTATGCCTAAGATGTTTGATATTCAGAAAGATAGTGAAGTTAAACCCAACTGCATATGTTGTAAGGTAATAATAAGCTTCTCTTCTGGAAGGTTAACAACCTAAGTTTGCAGACCAAAAATTAGAGAAATAGAAGGGCTGCAAGGACAGCCAACATTTTGAACATAACCTTTGGCACCAACTTGCTTGTATAAGAAAAGATGTGAAAACTTCTGATATGACCAGCCTGAAAGATACAACAGAAGAGGGACACAGAAAGCAATTAGAAGTGTGGAGCCACAGCTATAGGAAGATCAAGAGAGAGCAAAGATGCACAGCAGCTATGGTGGGCACGGAGGATATTGGCAGGAAGTTTTTTCCATAACAGCCGTATTTAACATTATATTTTAAATTATTGTACTCATCTATGGCAGGGCTTAAAGTACTGCAGTTCCATGCACTGAAGTAGATAGAGGCTGTTACATATATCTTGTGTGTTGGTGATTGACTCACATAGTCATTGCGAGGATAGGAGGCTGCATTCCACACTGGAGTCAACCGAGATTAATGAGAAGGTGGTTACAGAAGACAAGAGACGGGCTGGTGAGTCAGAGCAAGACAAAGCACAGTGCCAGAAGAGGAGGGGGTAAGAGACAAATAAACCTCCAGGACTCCACTAATTTAGCCCAAATACTTATCTTATTCTATAGGCACCACTGAGAAAACTACGCCACTCACCCTGCTATGTCTTCCCACGCCCTGTTATAGTCCATTCTCCTAAACTGCAACTGGGCTGAACATTTAAAGTTGTAAATCTGGTCATGATAGCTTTCCTTTCCTTTTAGAATAAAATTTTCACTCTCTGCGTTGGTCAGTGAAGGCCTCATCTTGTGGCTGCGTCTCTGACTTCACGCCACTCCTGCCTGTGCTAGCCGCTCGCCGCTCCTCTTGCACATCAAACTGCTTCTCATTGTACCTTCTTGTACTTTGTGGCTCTGTCTTCTCTCTTTTCCTGGATTCCAGCAGAAGTGGCTATCAAACGTCACTCGGATTTTTTTTTTCTGTTTTTAAAAAATTAATTGTATTCGTACATTTTAGATATACACAATGATCACAGTCATCACAGAAAATTTGTGCCTGCACATACTGCATCTTGGTTGTTATTTTTTCCTCAATCCCCTCCTCTCCTTTCAAGCCCTCTTCTCCTTATTTACAAAAGCTTTCTTTCCATTTTTCCATTCTAGTCCTTTTCTTCTTTTCTCTTCCTTCCTTTTCCCCTCCCATTTGAACATTTTCTTCCTACTTCCCAATATTTATTATACACTTTGGACTTACTTAATCTTTCAGTTTCTCACACTGGGAAATAGTGTAACATTTGATCATGTGTGTACAATTTATTTCACTTAAGAATATGGTCTCAAGATTCATCCATTTACCTAAAAATTTCTCAAGTTTATCCTTGTTTATGGCAGAGTATTCCACTGTTAAAAAGTCTTCTTTATCCATTTATCTATTGGTAGGTATATGGGCTTTTTCTAAGATTTAGTTATTGCAAATTGTGCTACTATAAACATTGGTATGCATATATCTCTGTGGTGTGCTGGTTTTAACTCTTTCTGAAAGATACCAAGAAGGAGAATAGCTAGGTCAAATGGAATCTTTACTTTCAGTTTTTTGAAGAATGTCCATACTGATTTCCACAGTGGTTGAACCAGTCTACACTTCTGCCAACAGTGGAGAAGGGATCCTTTTTCCCTATAGTCCTGCAAGCATTTGTTATTGGTTGATTTTTTGATAATAGCCATTTTTGTCTGTGGTGAGATGGATTCTTGATGTTGTTCTAGTTTGCATTTCTTGAATAGTCAGTGATATTGAACATTTTTTCCATTTACTTATTTGCTGTTTCTACTTCTTCATTTTAGACATACCTATTCATTTCAGAGGCCCATTTTTTTGGATAAGTTCTTTAAATTTGGGGATCTTTAAATTTTATTTTTTAATTCTTTATATATATATACAAGATATTAGTCCTTTATCTGAGGAACAGCTGGCAGAAATATTTCCCACTCTGTGGGTTGTTGCTTCATTATGTTGGTGATCTTTGTGGTACAAAAACTTTTTAATAAGATGAGATCCCAGATCTTAATTTATAGGTCACCTTGGCAAAGAGATCTTCCTTGATCATTCTATAAAGAACACTATGCCTTAACCCCTTTCTCTGTCTTCACTCTGCTCCATTTTCCCTCATAGCCTCAAGTATAACTTTGATTTTATCTATTGTTCATTTCTGCTTTCCTCTCTGTATTTCATAGCTCTTATAGTAGTCCCCAGTAAGCTCCATGCTCTGGTATTTATGCCTTTGTGCATATCCCTACCATCTGGAGTACAGGCTGAGCCTAGTGTCTCCTTTCTGACAAATGGAATCCAGTAGTTGTGACCCTCTTTCACTCTCATATTGGGAGCACCAAGCTGCTATGTTGTGAGAACACAACACAGAGGCCCACATGACAAGGCCCTGAAGCCCCAGCCAACAGCCAGCAAGGACCTGAGACTGGGGAGCAGTGTTGTAAGTGATGCTCCAAGTTCATACTCTCCCCTTTGGGTCTGGAGTTGACTCTAGTCCCTAGGGATCTAGCAATGTGATCCTGAATCAGAGACCCCCAGCCAAGCTGTGCTCAGCTATCTAACCCACAGAAGCCACGAGGTAATACATGTTTCTTGTTTTAATCACTAACTATTGTGGTACTTTATTATCCAGCAATTGATGGTGAAGATTTTCCTCCACTGAGATGTAAGCTCTATGGCAGAGGAGAATTTCTGTTTTATTTAACTCTCTCTCCAGCAATATAATCTCAGCTTCATAATAATAGTTCTTGATTATAATTACTGATGCTGGTCTATGGTGCTTAGCCGAAACTTCACTGACAAGACCAAGTGGAGGGTGGGACGAATGTCACACAGTCACCAACTGCATTACAAAGAACAACTCAGACCTCCCATATGTGCTTTGTGAACACCTTACAGGGCTCTTGGAATCACATACCATATAATATATATTAGGATATTGTTTGTTCTTAGTAGTGATTTCTTTCTCAGGAGCCTATTTTCTGCCTGAGGAGACAAGACTTGTACACAATAACCCCAGTGGGGTGGGATGTTAATGAGGTATTACAATTTTGACACATGAATTATAATGGAATAATTGGTTTTTGGTCCTTCCTTTCCACAGTGTAGTATATGAGGTACACACTTATCATCTGGGACTACCATCAGCTAAACCCCGAAGCTTTCCTCAAATTCTAGGGGAAAAATATTGAAAATCATAAAGGGATACCAGTTCGACTAATAAGAATCTGAAAGTCCAGTTGAAATAAAGGACAAGAGTGGAAGACATACTCCTCCTACTACATAGTGATTATTTCATTCAGGTTGAGGAAAAATAGTTGTTCTCAAAGCAGAGCATGAACAGGATTTCTCAACCCATCTCATCATAGGAAAAGTCACATTTTTTAAAGAAAAGATTTCCTTTTCATGGCTCACTCCAAATTATCTAAATTATATAAAGAATTCCTTTGGATTCTAAGGAAAACCAACAATAGTGATTTTTTCCTTTTGCTGCATGCTAATATTCAGATTGTGATCAACTGTTTAGGAAAGGAAAATGAATGAATGGGTATGAAACCATTTCAGAGATTTCCAGCTCTCCAAAAGACATTTTAAGTGAAAAGAGCCTCATGCAAACCACATTAAAATCAGCACGTCAAATGCTACGGAGAAAAAGTGACCATGGTTGTCTACACATACAGGTAGGTCATTCAAGCTAATTCAGACCTCCACTTTCGTCTGTGGTCTGTGTGTATCCACATGGTGACAAATGGCCCCAGCAGGGCTTTTGAGGTGTTGGCGCCACCAGTGAGTGCCAGATGGAATGTGGTGAAAGCTCTGATTTGTACCTTTCAGACCAGAGGTACTTGCCAAAATAGATGGGTCCTCGTGCCACCTTTTGTAAGTACAGCCACAGGTATTCAGTTGAAGCCTGTGGGTGAGAAAGACATAAACAGGTGCCATAAATTTGTCAGACTGAGAAGCCACAGGCAATTTAGCAAATAGTAAGCCCAATGGCCCAAAAAGAACAAAGGGATCTCTTTTCATCAGAATGATCAGGCTCATTCAACAAATATGTATGGCTTGTTCACTCTCTGCCAGTTGGAAGCGCCACTGACAAGTCACTTAGTTGAAGACTGCCTGGAGTTAGGAAGCAAAATCCCAAATCCCTAGAGATCATGTAGACTAATTCTAGACTCTCCCGTGCTATAAAGGAAGAGCCACTGTCCTGGGACAGGTTGGACAGTCTGAACATCGTGGCAGCCTTTTTTCCCATGGACTCTAAAGGCTGCACTTTTATGCAGTGCATTTTCTGCCTTGACTTGCTTAGCCCAAGAATTTTCACAGTTGGGAGAAAATATAGCTTTTAAAGTAATATTTTACAAACGAGTGCATTATCTCAGTGGAAATGAAAGAGCTTTGCTTCTCAATTGAAATCTGAATTTCATTTCCCTGAGATTCTATCTTTGGGTAGCAACTGTTGAGCTATGAAGCCAAAAAAGATGTTGAAAGTTAATTTACTCACCACACTCCTGTCTTATCCTATGCTAGAAAGATGAAAATGTCTCCCATTAAAACAGACTGTCTGAGAACTCACTGTTTCTCCTAGTATCATTTTATCATATTTTATTGCCTTCAAGCCAATTATTTTTATCACCTCTAACCAAAAAGTCCCTCCAGCAGTATTTTATTTTTCTTTTCTAATACTTGGTTCTAGATAATTGAATAGTAGTTGATCACAAGCCCCATATGGTAGCAGTTGTTAAGTTATGACTTGCATGTTTTTCAGACCCAATTTCTTTCTATGTAACATGAGTGCTTATAAGTGGGCATGTTGAAGAAGGTCACAAGAACAATGATAATACTGAGCCGCTACTGCACCCTAGATAGTGAGTTAAGTGTTTCATCTAGACCATCTCAATTGCCCCATACAATAATCCTCCTGAGTTAGGGTCAGTCATTTCCTTAGTTTTATAAATCAAAAGACTGAGGGTTTAATGAAAGTCTAAACCATAGACAGGATCTGAGCTGAATATGATGGAGCTGGAATGTGTCACAGTTAATTATAGGGATAAGATTGCCTACTTTTTATATGAATAGATCAAATATTGAATTGAGTGTCAATTTAATTGACATCTTACTTTTTAAAGTCAACATGTTTTAACACCCATTTGTCACTCAAGTGTTGGTGGGGAGTAATTTTTTTCTAGAATCTAAACCTTTTTTCAAATATAAATCCTTATGGAAGCCTTTCTTTAGTCTTCAACTTCAGATCACAAGCATAATGGCTGGTGATATGTTTTAATACCTCTTGTATTTTCTTTGGGGATACAAAATAAATTCACTCCTAATTGATCATTAGAATCACCTGTAGTAACTTGTAAAAGACTTTTATGCTGGGTGACGCCTACAAACAATTAAATTAGAAGCTCTGTAGATGACACTTAGGTAATTGCCATGAGCATCAAAGGTTGAAAACCATGATTAAATAGTTCTGCCCTGGAATTTTCCTTTATACAATGGCTCCTCGCTTATTGTGGAGGGTACTCTACAGATACCCCTACAATGTGAAAATCAGCAAAGTAGAGACACTATATTTTAGTATTTATATATGTATATATAATATCTACATATTTTATATGTTTTATATATATGGCTTCATAAACCCCTCCCACAGTCTTAAAATCTTTCCCACACTTTTAAAAGCATTTCTAATGTTCCTAACCATTTTCTAAATTCGTATGTCTGTGTAACTTTAACAGCATACATATACTGTACGGTATTACAAAATCCTATGATATAGCAAAAATTCCGTGATAAATAATTTAGATTAATATTTTTTGAAAACTTGCGAAACAGTAAGCTTGTGGTAAGGGACTACTGTATTCATTTCTCTTTGCCCTCCCTGGCTTTAATGTATGTAGGTGTGACTGTGATTTGGCTAATTCTGTTCCCGTTCCCAAATGCCTCTAATGCTTGGGCTGAAAGAGCTAGTCTCTCTCCTAGACACTTTCTGCAAATGGAGATATCATATGATACAGTTCCTGCCAAAGAGGAGGAAGTGAATAGCTGGTGAGGGCTCCTGGGAAGCCCACACACCCAGCTATTACCAGTAGTGAGTTAGTTGACTCAGGCGGGTGGATTTTTCACTTTTCGTGTAGTGCTTACATTTATATGAATGTTTCCACAGATACAGACTAAGCGTGAACTTTAACTCAGAGGTAGTCTAAGTGAGAAATCTAAGGAAAATTCTCTCTTTATTGTCTGAGTTTCATAGATGGCCTGGGGTTCATGGCAAGTGTGCTCTGAAGAGAAGATAAGGACTAAGGGATATGAGAACCTTAAGGTTTTCTTTGAAATTCTGTGGAGGGAGATTGCAAAATAAATCACCTACTAAATGCTTTGGCTATAACTTCTGTGCCACACAAATTATATTTCTAGAGTGAAACTAAGGGATTCTAGGTAGGGCTGGGGAGATAGCTCAGTCGAATAAGCACTTGCCTGGCAAGCCCAGGGTCCTGAGTTCAATCCCTGGTACTGCTAAATAAATAAATAAATAAAATAAATAATAAGGGATTCTAGGTAATGGAAAGTTTCAAGTCAACAAATACCCTAAGCCTATGTATTTCTAATACATGTGCATGTACATGTCTGTTAACTTTGTCTTCTGCAATTTATTGAAGCATAATGTATATCCAAAATTGTGCAAATATTGTAAAAAATTTTCACCAATGCATCTTTGTACCTAACACCCACATCAAGAGATAGAACATCACTGGCATGCTAAAAACTGCTGTCCTCCCTTCTGCTGACCACCTTGAACACAGATAACCATGAGGCTGCCATTGTTTTCTTCAATGAGAAAAAACAAAAACAAAAACAGAAAATGGCAAGATAAGGTTGCCTGTTCTGTTTTCAGGAACTCTCTGTTGTGATGGGAAAGGCAAATCTGTACCATGGCACAACTGATTATAAGAAAATGAAAAGAATGAAATAAAATCCAGACCAACAAAGCAAAGACTTAAGCTGGCATTGCTTTCCATGTAACTGTGGTGCCGGCAGACACTCAATAAGCATATCAGCATTGTTAAGATGATTTATCAGACAAATAGTTGGATGTAAAATATTATCAATACAGGTGTCATCATTGATCTTTCTTGGGTCTCACTGCTGAAGAATGGGGCTGTAAGATGATTTCAACGAACAATCCTTGACAGGAAACCAAAGGCAACAAGGCGCAGGGACAGACAGCTGACAAATGCAGTATGGGGCCATTAAAGCATGTGATGAATTTGCCAGGAAAGTATATATTTGTGCAAGAGGTGAGCTCATATCTCCCATAAATTTGTCAGCTGTGACACAGTGTTCTCTGGCTTGGCATGAGTAATGCCTTTCTACTTGCTGCCTTTGTCTGGCAAAAGCTCTATCAGTCACTCCAGGGTTATTTACAAAGAAACGTGTCTATCAGTTACAAGGACATGACTTTGCCACTAAAAGATAACAAAAGAGGAAATCAGGCAGTGGCCTCTCAGCAAGGGATGCGTCTTTTCCAGACAAGCTCTGGACTGGAATGAATCAGATGGACGGCAATTGCCCGGGTTGGCCCAGTGCCTGGCATGACCAGCCTTAGTGCATTTATCCACTCTGATTAGATTAGAAATTATTAATAGGGGGCTACGGAATAGAGCAAAAGGTCATTTAGAGTTTAATTCTGTTCTCAGATAACTTCATTTCGGCTGATGGGATTGTTATTGTAGAGGTTTTATATGTTTATAGGAAACAATATACTCAATAATGAAGTCCTGCCTCCTTCTGCAAGGTCAGGAAAACTATTGTGTAGCTAGATTGAAGTCTTCACAATTGTGTTAATTAAGTAACAGTGATTGGACTTGGTCTCCTCTTGAAATGCGTTTAAGGGCCTAAAAGCTTCTGAGAATGTATTCTTTCAATATAAATATATAGTAAAACAAGTGAGAGCAGAAAGCACCCTCCAATTGAGTAAACAGAAGAGCTGACACAAAGCTTTTACTTAAGGAAGATGGGAGCCTGTTTGGCAGATGTATATTCCTGCCACATAAATACAAATGTCTTGTCAGTTGAGGATTAAATGTAACAGGTCCCTTTTTCTTTACTCAATTCCTGATGAATCTGAAAGATGAAGTTTGAGAATTTGATGTTGATGGTACATTATGTCTCATCAGTGCCTCCTCCCTCCCAGCCCTGCCTTTTTGAAGTAGAGGATGAGCATATAGCAAGAAATGTGGATGAAAGGCCATTAGTGACAGGGAGTTCTGCTTTGTGCTCCACTGAGATGGCTTCTTTGGAGGGCTTGTAACCTCAACATTAAAATTCTCAGAAGAATGGCTGTGACTTTGTTCTGAGATATGAATCCTTTCTAAACAGGTAAACAAGAATTAAGTTGAAAAATTGGCCCATAGAAAGCATGTTTTTGTAAATGCTGTATTTGAATTCATATTATTTTGTTTAGTGAAATTCTGAATCATTTCTAATTTTTTGTTTTCATTATGTTGTATTTTCTTTTAAAAAAAGAGAAAGCATGTTATTATATGTATCTTATAGGTCATTGAAATTGGAGGGATCTATTTAAGCAAATTTTTCTGTAATTTTGAGGTGAACTTAGTAACTAGTGATTTATTCTCTCCAGCTTTCCCCTTACTTCCCTCATATAGGAAAACATAACAGAATTTGGTTTTATCAGGACAGACAGGACAAATAGTGAATGAAAGGGCTGTCTCCACCAATATATTCCTTTGAAAATTCCTTGAAGGCAGTGATTTTCAGCAAGGTGTCATTTTTGGTCCCCTAAGGGACATTTATAGTGTTTAGAGACACTTTGGGTTGCAACAACTGTGGTAGACGTGGAAAGTACTACTAGCACCTAATGGGTCATGTCCAGGGACTCTGCTAAACATCCCATGATACAGAAGACCTGATTCAAAATGTCAGTAGTGTGAGTGAGGAATGCTGCTGTAGAGGACCCTCAAAATCGATGAAAAGTGAGGACATGGGAGCCATTAATTCATCATTGGAAGAAAGGGGGACCCCACAGAGTTCCTACTTGGAAAAACACTACAGTTATAAGATTATAAAAATAATCATATTACAAATTAAAAGATCTCTTATAAAGTGGTTCATTTCAGTGGAAATGAGAATTTGCTTTTTTGTTATAAGATGTTCTACATGGTCTTAGAGTTATTGCAGTGTAGCATGAGTCAACACTCAAAAGCTTGCATGAAATGTGCATGAGGCAGCATGATAGACTGGAACAGAGGCTAAGGAAGTTGGGTTCCAAATATTTAAATACAGTCTTGCCATTAACTGAATATGAGCCTGGACCTTGGTTGCTTTTTCTGGCCAGACACTGAACCTGAGAAGCTTGACATCATTCCTCGGCCCTTCTCTCTTCTTTAGTAATAGCCGCAGCCAAGACAAAGATTTCTCTTCATTTTCAAAACTCAAAGTCTTTCCTTTACATGGCCACAACCTGACTTCAGCTTGGGTCATTGTAACTTTGTTCCTGGGGCCCTGTAGTACTTTTCTTCCTAGCTGATCTTTACCCTTGGACATGTATTATAAATGTGCTTTTCTTCTAAGACCATCGTTTTGCCCATGTCTTTCTTCTCAAGTGGTTTCCTATCACCACTAAGATCATGCTTGGTGTGACAACCTAGTGTGATTTTTTTTATACTAAACTATACTTGACCTGGGTGCCTCTGTTCCTTATATCTTTGCCGAGTACACAGTGTCCACACTCTTGTAGGCTTCACGATGTCATACGCAGGTTAGTAACAATCTTGCTGTCGAGCCATCAATAGCTCCCGCCTGCTTAGAAGATTCCCCCCCCCATGGCTGTCTCCCCACCTTCCTTCAAATTTGAAGTCACATGATCTCTCAGGAAGTTCATTAAGACCCGAGGATATATCTGTCGTCTATGTTCATATGTAGTTGTAACTGCCTACAAGATGTATTTGGCATTTACCGTACATTAGTATTGAAAGTTTTTATTGTTCTCCCTTCATTGATATCTTTCATCCCCTCTTTGTTATTTAAGGGAAATGGAGCACCAACTACCACAGTAGGCACATTTTACCTGAACAAATAAGGTGTTCAATAGGACAGATAAAATGGCTTATACCACCTTCTGGATTCCAGGGATATTCAGGATGCCTTTAAACTAAGACATTCTGATAGCCAAATCTTGGAAACAACCAAGATGCCCATCACCTGAGGAATGGATGAAAAGGATGTGGTATTTTTATACAATGGAGTATTATTCAGCTATACAGAATGATAAACTCGAAGCCTTTATATTGAAGTGGATGCCACTTGAACATATACTCATAAGTGAAATAAACCAGACACATATGTGTAAGTATTGTATTTTCCCCTAGTATAAGAACTGAAAAGAAGAAATACAAATAGAACAGTATAATACAAGTAAAAGGAAAGCAAGAACTTGAGGACTAACTAGTCAAGAGAGGAAAAGGAGAAGAGCTAGGAAACGTGACAGTGACAAGTCATACAGTTGTATGTAGAAGATGGGCAAGGCAATGATCCTGAGAATCTTCAGAAGATTTTTGTATCTAGCAGTTAATTGGAAAGATTTTTACTCTGACTAACAGTATATACAGACACCTGTGAACTAAGCAACTGCACTGAAGATGGCAATTTGTAATAGTAGGTTCATGCTTGGAGTGCCTGTCATTCGGGTCTTCTGAATACAGGGCTGCTTGTCATGACATGCCAGTTGCTGCTGTGCTGTCTTTCGGGTAGATGATTGTTCAAAAAAAGAGGGTGGTGAATGAAGGCAGGAGACAGGAAAAGGAATGTTGTGAGACTGTCCTGCTTCAAGGTTGTATATGGTTAGATTTCTGAACTTACATGTAAACATAAGAATTATATAATTCTTTATGCCTATTTTTAAAATATATTCTAATTTTCAATGTTTTTTCATCACATTCTTTAGGGACTTAAAATTCAACATATCAAAACTTGATGAAAAATACCTGTTCCATGTTATGCCTAAAATGTTTGATATTCAAACAGATAGTAAGGTTAAGCTGAACAGCCTTGGTTGTATGGTAATAACAATAAGCTTCTCTTCTGGAGGGTTAACAACCTAAGTTTACAGATCAAAATTAGAGAAAAAGGAGGGCCACAAGGAAAGCCAACATTTTGGCCCTAGCCTTCCAAGGTCAATTAAGACTCAGGACATATGAGAACTTGTACTGTAACATCATGTAACTCAGCAGTGTCCCAAATTTTCTGATCAAGAAGATTATGGGGCCAAAAAGGAAAGTGATTGATGATGTAGAGTGTGCCTAAGGAGAGTCACATGGAGAGAAAACATTCTCTCAGGCTTTCACAGAGAGCAAATTGGCCAAGCAATGGCCGTTATTCATCCACATGGCTGACACTGACAAAGGTTCTACAATCTGAGGTGCAGGATCTCAGGATAAATCCTGAAGGGATTTCACTGACCTTATCAGATCCAAAAGCTACAACTCTTTCTGTATAGGTCTTGCTTTATCTTGATCTCAACCATCCAACAGAAAAGTATAAAAACGAAGTACAAGAAGTAAAGCCATGTTGCTATGTTGAGCTGTAGGGGACTCAGGTCAACAATTTCTGACATTGCCAGTCAAGCGGAAGACCCAATACTATTATGGACTACTAGACTCTTTTAGAATATTTTGATGAGTTAGCACACCTATAATATTCAAATGATGGAACTGAACATAAAAGGGGATATATAAATGAATGTCCATTTTGTATCTGTTTATTCAAAATGATTGGGATAGATATATAGTTACATTCTCTTAGTGAATAGAGGGATTTGTTCTAATAGTGTTTGCAAATAGGATATCATGTCTGCATCTTGTACAGCAAATAACCACTAGGAAGACAGTATGCAATGTGTTCATTATTGAAACTGTCCTACCAATTTGACTTGGTAGCAACTATCTCATTGCTATTTGTCTGTCAATAAAATTATGGAAAAAGAAAAAAAAATAAACTAAGACATTCTGGGAGATGATGGTAGAGACATATTAATATGTATAAATTAAATAGTCTTTCCAATTAGGCTATAGTTTTATTATGACAATTGGATGTCGAGGACCCTTTGTATCCTCTGAGTTTTGGCATAAAGAGGTCCAAGGAAGAATTAGATGGCAGTGTTTATCTTGAAAATGATTTTATCTTGAAAATGTTTTTCTATGTCAAAAATACCAATTAAGGAAGAATAACATTCAGGATTGGGAGACTTTTTAATTATTATAAGAACCATGTTATACTTTCACAAATATTTTATTAGTGTTCTTTTAAAAAGAGAAAAACCTGTTTAAATTTGCCTCTTGTCATCCAGAAATAAAAGTTCTTTTGAGAGTCTCAGTTGATGCTGAAAAGACATGCCAATAACACGGTTTTCCTTAGACATCCTCGGATTTTGACATGGAGTTTTCAAGTTGCCCATTTTGTTTGGTTGTTTTTTTTTCCTTAGTAGGCTTGCCAGGATATAGGTACAGTGTATTTTTTTTACACTGCACAAAGCCATCAAAGGTTTCACATTTATTTTTATTTATTTATTTATCTTTTTGCTGCACACTGGAGATTGAGCCTAGTGTTACACACATGTGAGGCAAGTTCTCTACCCCTGAGCTACCTCCTAACCCTCAAATATTCTTTACATTTTTTCTCTTTTGACTTAAGCATACTCAGTCTGTGCCAATTAGTTTTAATGGTGTAGCCTCTGCGTTGCTTCAACTGTACAAGTTTACTTGCTCCTATCTTATTTGTAGGTCCCGACAGTTTTGTCCTTTATAAGTAAAAAGGTTAGTATCTCTGTACATGTACTGTAAAATTCACTCCAAGATTTTCAAGTCTTAGCAATGATTTTAAAAAAAGTAAAATGAGGTCAATAACATGATTGCTATAGTTAGATGTATTTCTTTATTACTATCTACCTGATCTCTTTTCATTCCAAGTTTTTGCCAAGGTGATTTCCCTCTACTGAAAAGATCGCCTGATAAAGGACACTAGAGCTTCATCCAGTAGATATCGAAGTGTGGTCGTCAGATCAGAAGCATCTGCATGATATGAGACCATGTTAGAAAGTCAAATTATCACACTCACTGAATCAGAAACTCAGAGACCGGGCTAGAAGTCTGCGTCTTAACAATTCCTCCAGAGGAATCTGATGCCACACTAGGTATGAGAATCACTAGCTTTGTTGTTACTACTGTGGGCTCTGGGTCAAACTTGAATTCAGATATTTAACCTTCTAACCACTTAACTTTCCTGTGCCTCTGTTTCTTTAACCAAGAACAGAGTAAAAATAGTACCACCCATATATATTTGCCTTGAGATCACAGTGAGATAATACATGGGAGATTTAGCAAGGCTTCCTACATCATGAGCACTTTGCAGGTCTTAGCTATTATTGTTTAAATTTTATCTCCCTAGTCTTAGAATACCTCATGCTGTTGGTCATCTTCTTACCCCTTGCTACATGGTCCTCTTTCTTTCTAGAACCTTCCTCTTCCTAGTTCATTACTCCAAATGTTACCACTCAGATGGATGATGCTTATACTTTTCTGTAGTTACCTTTCAAGTTTCTTCCTCATGAGTTTATTTTGCTCTTGGAAAAACTGAACCTAATGATGATCAAACATAAAATGTAGCACTTTTATTTTTAAGATCTGGTTTCTATTTTAACAATAAACTAGTTGTGTGAAGACCTACCTAACTTTTTTTTCACAACTTAAGGAGGAGAAGCTGCACCTCTTACAGCGCTAGGATCATTGACATGAGGATGTATGGGAGTGTGTTTTTACCCCATCTTTAGTGATGAATCATTCTTGTTTGTTCTAGATGCTTCTGGACTTATTATCCTGTGCCATTTCTGACTGGTGCCAAGTTTTGACAAATGATAACAGCAAGGCACAGTGTGCTACCTCAGGTTCCTATTTTCCTTGGATGCTTGGATGTAATGATTTTAGAGATAGCCACAGGACTAATGAGTCTTGCCCTTTAGAGATCAACACAGAGGGAGCCCTCACTGGCCTATCAGATGTCTCTTTGGAAAATGGTAGAAGTGGAAGTGAGAGAGAGAGCAAGATGAATGGACGTTCATGGATCATATTCTTTGAGAATTGAATAGAGGATTTATGGCACTCTTTGACTTGACATACCTTACACTTGTCATGTTGGTACATTGCATTACTTTCTGCTGTCTGTGGGGCTTTTGAAAGTGTCTCAGAAACAGATGATAAAAGTCTCTGTGCTGCATCCATATATTTGCAGAGACAGATCCAATATTAAAAACAAAGGTATAGTAACAATTGCTCCTATCACCCAGATACAAAAATATACCTCTGCTCTCTTGTCTCAGTCTCAGCTCTGTACCTAGAGGTGCGGAGTCTTGCTCTAACTATAGATGATTCAGCTGTTGTAAACATGAAAGCACAGAATCATTAACATCTTTTGGGGACTGTAACCATTGGCAACTAGTAGGGAGGCCACCACATAGTAGATCAAACACTGAATTGAGCATTCTGAACTCTTCATTTTAAGCCTGGCTTTGTGGTGGATGTTCTCTACATGAACTTGAATGAATCTCTTATGCAGTGTCCTAATTCCCTCCTCACTCACATGGGCACAAGAATTCATGGTCATTCCTGTTCTCAGATGGAATGCATGACAATCCTTTTGTACTTTTTTGAAAGTTACGGAAGTGAGAGAGAATCACCTAGATGATTATGAATGAAGCAATTTAAACACTAATCTATTTGCCCCAGTTTACAGAAAGAGAAACAGAGCCTTTAGAAAGGTAAGTTTTTCAAAGAGTATTGTATGTGATTGACAGTGAAAGACTGTCTGATGTTTTAGAGGAGGTGGCCCGAGATCACAATGTATACTTTAAACCCATACCCCATACTCAAAGGCCCTCTGCAGGTCTTGGCAATGAGAAAGCAGCTATGGGTACAGTAAACTCAATGTTAGATGCCTGGCCAGGCATGGTGGTGCATGCCTGTGATCTCAGCAGTCAGGAGACTGAGGGAGGAGAATCACTACAAGTTTGAGGCCAGCCTGGGCTATGAAGAAGTGAGTTCAAGGCCAACCTGAGCTCCATCATGAAACCTTGTCTCAAAAAGACTAAATAAATAAATAAATAAATAAATAAATAAATAAATAAAAAATGTTGCAGGCCTTTTGCTTACCTGCAGCAAGCCTTTTAAAAGAAGTTCCCAATAATGGCTGTTACCAAAATTTCTAGTAACCTAGCAAGAGTGTGGCTAGAGATGTATTCAGTTTTAGTAAGAAAGTTTTAAGTAAGGATTTCATTTACAACTGAGTTGATGAATTGTAAGTCTTATGGATAGCATGTAAGTAGTGATCACTGTATATTTACTACAGTCTGAAAAACTAGAACTATATATTCAATATTTTCAGGAAGTAGGGAAATATCCTAATCTTCAACAGAAACAGCTACCATTAGTACTGCTTCCATTTTCCAAAATCCCCTAAGTAATTGTTCATTAAATATGAACCTACTGGGGCCAGGGAGATGGCTCAGTAGAACAAGTGCTTCCCGGGCAAGCACAAGGACCTGAGTTCAATCCCTAGTTCTGGGGGAAAATATATATATATATATATCCCATGTTCAAGTCAAGGCAGTTTGAAAATATCTAGAATAGGAAAAGAAATGCTTTTAGGCTGCATTATTTCATCTCTTCTCACTCCCCCAAAATAAATTCAGATACCCTCAAGATATCATTGAGTAGGACTGGCTATATATATTACCCAACCTCTGTATTCTCACTTCTTTTTAGAGCCTTTATAAGGCTGCTTAAGTTTCTTATGAGACCTAATGTTGGATGCAGTGCTGCTGAAATTACTACCATAGTGGTTTATGTCCAGATGTCCTGCCAAAGCCTCATGTAATCACAGGCAGCCGTATAGGAGGTAATTCAATGGCGAGGGGTATGATGGCTGAATTGCTATAAGTCACAGTGGCCTGGTTAGAAGAGGTGGGCCACTGCAGGCAGACCTGAAAGCTTTATCTCCTTTCCTGGTTCCTCCCTTGACCCCTTCATTCTAGATGCCATGAAGTGAACAGTTTTTCCTCTGCCATACTGTCCTGCCTTGGAGCCAGAAGACTGTGGACTTAAACTTCTACACAGTGTGAGCCAAAACAAGCCTCTTCTTTAAATTGTAGGCAGTGGGAATTGTGTCTCAGCAGCAAATACAGTGACTGGGACACTGGTAGTACTGCTTCTGTCCTCCGTTGAAGCACACAGGTGAGCATCTTGGCTTCATGTTGATGTCACAGGGCTAAGGCTAAAGGGTCCTCCTCAAAGGATCTCAATCAAGGGAAAAGATCTGAGAAACATGCAAGAGACCATTTCAGGAAGCAGGGGTGGTGAAGAGAGCATGTGAATCTCTCTCTAGAACCATCAGTGTCTGAGTCTCAATAAAGCATGCAATCTAGGTGAATTACACTGTTGGGCCCACGAGTACAGTAATGTTATAGCTGATGTCCCAGCACTGATCTCTGGGTACAAATCACAGGGATGAGACTTTTATAGAACTAATGATTGCCCGTGTGTTACTTAGCTATTTCTATGTAACTAATTATGCCAAAATACAGTAGTTTAAGATGATCCATGTCTATTACCACACCCTTTCTGTGGCTCAGGGATCATCACAGCTTAGTCAGATCTTCTGCTTCAGAGTTTCTCAGGAAGATGCCATCAACGTGTTTCTCAAGGGACTTCATGCCCCTCTGCCATCAGCATTTGGAAAGGATCTTACAAGGCCACTCACATGGTGCCATTAGGAGGATTCATGTCCACTTACTAAGCTATACTTAAGCCTTTGATTCCTCACTGTGGCTGAAGGCTGTTGGCTGAAGGCCATCCTCTGTTCACTGCTGTGAGACTGTTTATGTCTTCTCTGCAATTTTTATGTTGACACCCAACCCCCAAGGTGATGTGGGAAGAAAGCAGGGCTTGGACAAGTGACCAGGGTGCGAAGGGGGAGCTCTTATATATGGCAGTAGTGCCCCTGGGAAAGAAGACCCAGCCAGATGCTTCTGTCCTTCCTGTGTCTGAGGACACAGCACAAAGGTATCTGACTATGAACTGACTATCAGACCCTCACCAAGAAGTTTCATGATCTTGGACTTTGAGCATCTAAAGCTGTGAGAAATAAATTTCTGTGGCTTATAAGCCACCCACTCTATGATATTATGTTAGAGCAGCCTGAATGAACTAATGCAAAGGAAATAAACAGAATCTGCCAGCAAGATGGAAGTCACAATCTTTTGTAACCTAATCACAGAAGTGACATCTTATCACTTTTGCCTCATTCTGTTTATTAGAGGCGAGTCACTAGGTCCAGCCAACCTTCAAGGGAAAGGAATTCCACAAGGGCATAAATACCAGGAGAGGAGAGTGATTGTGGCCATTTGAGAAGTCTGCTTATCAAGGCCTTCCATGTCTACCTCTGAGAAAGGGAATCCATCATGGTTATTGCCTGCACCCTGAGCGCACCAAGCAGGACCCCCAGCAAAATCAAGGTAATTGTATAGAGAACCGTTAGTGTGAGCGCCTGCCCTGTGTCTAATTTCCTTTCTTTGCTTCAGAAAATACTTATTTGAAATGTATCTAACTTAATAATAGTTTATGTAACCTCAAGGTCTCAAAAGTATATATAAGCAATAGAAGAAAAAGAATCCTCCTTCATTGTCTAGATTTTAGGCCATTAATTTCTTTTGCTGGTTCAGTCACTGTTGTCATGCTTCTTAGTGAAGGGTGCCATTGACTGTACTGGTGCTTAGGGGTCACAGAGGGCCTAAGTTATGGCACTCAGTGTGTGGAAATTTAAACCAAGAACTACTGTATCCTAAAGTTATCTCTGTACTTTTGCTCTTCCATCTGCAAACTGTAACCAAATAGGGTTTTCTTTGGGGATAGAGGGACTGTGGAAGAAGATGTTTTACATTCTTTCAGAGAGATACACTCAATAAATTTTCCATTGTTTTTGATTAAAATAGCTAGTTTTAAAGCCTTATTTTTTCTCGATTATAGTACTTCTACTTTATGTCAGACATTGATTGTATCGAGCTCTGTTGCCCTCCATAACTGTTTTGCATGCTATAGATATAGGGTTTACAAAATCCAAATCTGACCATACCATTCTTCTACTTAAAACATTCATAATACGAAGGAATCAGCAGGGCATGGTGATACAACACCTATAACCCCAGAACTTTCTCAAGAGACTGAGAAGAGGATTGCTGTGAGTTTGGGGCTGACCTGAGCTATGGAACAAGACTGTCTCAAAAAAACAAAAGAAAAATTAGAAAATCAAGAATCACTACACCATGGTGTCAAATGAACACAGCAGAGTTAGAAGTAGGCATTGCTTGTATATATATACACATATAAAGGATTCTCAAAAAGTTTTTGTATCACTGATTTCTATTGGTAAGGGAAGCTAGAATGAGAAACTGTCTTTTTAATTGTAGACTTCCAGTACTCTTAAATTTTGTGCTGACAATTTGCCTCATTTAAGCAAAACAAGAAACTAAACCAAAAAAACTTCTTATATGACTATATACTATGAAAAGTTCAAATTTCTAAGTTGAACATCTTTCTCTCTCTGTCTCTCTGTCTCTCTGTCTCTGTCTCTGTCTCTCTCTCTCTCTCTCTCTCTCTCTCTCTCTCTCTCTCTCTCTCTCTCTCTCTCTCTCTTTCAACAGGGTTTCCCTATGTAGCCCAAGCTGGCCTCTGACTTGTATCACTCCTCCTGTCTTAGCCTCCCTGAGTGCTAGGATTGAAGGTGTGGGCCACCATGCTGGGTTTTGAAAGTCTCATTGATTGAGCCCTTTACTCATTGCATCATCTGTTGCCTCTCTGTCTCTCTGTGTCCCCTCCCCCCAAATCCCTGACCTACACACACCTTGTGGTCTAGGCACCATATAGGACTGTTTTTCATGCTATTTTGCTACTGTATGCCACAGCCTCTGCTGCAGCCCTGTGGAGCCAGCGCAGGTCTCTCCCCACTGTGACTCCTGCTCGGCTCCCCACTGATGCCCTCACTATCCCTTCTTGGCATGAATTCCCAGCACTCTTCACTCAGCTAAGTGATCTTCAAGGAAGCCCACTTGGATATTTTCATGGTAGAGTGTGTGCCACTTCTTTGTGTGAATTGTGATTGTAGCATTTATTGCATTATATTTTCAGCTAGCACCAAGCTCAAACTCTAAGCTCTAGGATATAAATATGCATTTGAATTTTTCTGTAACTAAGCTTAATTTCTTACACAACTCCTGTTTTAGGTCAGGTTGCCCAGCTAGTAGACTCTGAAATGAGGAGTTGTTTCACTATTTACTAAGGAGAGGTTCTCAGGAGAAATCAAGAAGTAACTTGGGGATCAGGAAACTAGGAGGAGGACACCAAGCAAGAGTAAAATTTCAAAGTACCAGGGAAGTGGATTGTAGCTTGATCCTGAAGGGAGATATAAATTAAATTCCTAATTCTGGCTCTGTGTTTATTATTTATCTGTCATAATGTCATATAAACTCCAAAAGGGCAGGAATCTTTTTGTATTTGTTTATGGATTTCCTACTAATAGGAGTAACTCATTGTATTTGTGGTTGAATGAATTAATTGCAATCTTCTCTTTGTTACTTCAACAAAATGTGAGAAGCATACTTATTTATTCCCTGAAGAAATTACAGGTCCTTACTATGTTTCAGGCACCTTTCTGGGCCCTAAGAATACAATAATGAGAAGAAGAAGAGTTAATATTCTTTTACTTATGAAGCTTTTAGGTAGAAATATGGGAAACATTTGGATTCTCACTGTCACACATTGGATGCAGAGAAAAAAGTCTTTGAGTACAGCCCATTCTCAGCTATGCAGATACTTCTTGCAGCCTGCGCCGATGCCTCAATCCTTACTTGGATGTGCAGGATACTACGGCGCTACCACCTCCCTCTTCTCCATTGGTACTATTCATCAGCCTTGGCAGGCCTTAGATACGAGTTAGATGCTAACAAGGCCAGCTTCATGTCTCATGGTTACATCTTCCTCTCAAATGCCAATTGCCCAAGAAACCAAGGACAATTTCATTTGTACCTTTCCAAAGCATCTGACAGAGATGCCTGTATCAGGGGCTCATGCCAAACTCCAACTATTTGATTTCTTTTGTTTCATTTGTATATTTGGTACAGGGTCTCACTACACAGATCAGACTTGTACTGATCTTCCTGTTTTCAGCCTTGACAATGCTGGGATTACAGGTGTGCGCCACCACATCTGGACTCTGTCGCCAGCTCAGTGTGCCCCGGGGGTGGGACCGGTGCATTATGAGGGACCTGGAATCGAACCCTGGTCCCTGTGTTTGCCAAAGCAGTCTTTGATTTCTTTTATTTTCTGTCTTTCCATTTAGACTAGAGAATCTTTATAGGGTGGTGGTTGGTCTGGGTGGGAAGGGAAAGCAGGGTGACTTGGGTCTGACATTGTGCTCAGTTCTTTCAAATCTTTTGCTTATGGTGCAGCTTTAATACTCTCAGTCCTGTATACCCTTGGTTGTACTTTTCAAAAGTCTCCTTTCTGTTTTAACAATCCTGAAGCCTAGATTAGATGGGAGAAAGCTGTGGAGTAAAAGTAAATTACAGAGAATAAAGAGATGATCAGTCAGTACATCTGAACATTATCTTATATTATATTGAAAGTATCTCTCTAAAGGCCTGTTCCCCTTCTGTCCTCAGCGTGCTGGAGGCAGAAGCTGAACCTAGTTCACGCCCTAACACCAGCATTTTGCACAACATCCGACCTACATCAGATGTACTGGTTGAACTGAGCCAAGAGTGCTTGACAACATCCCATCTTTAAGCTTTTACCCCCCAGCAACAAAAGGCAGAATGTGATAGGATTTAAGAGCATGGACTCTAAACGCCATCTATCATGGTTAAAATTCCCATTTTCTCCCTTGTTGTGTTTTGTCCTTGCTTCCTTCCTGCCCTCCTTTCCTTATCTGAAAGACAGAAATGTGGACTTCTTTAATATGCTGGTAGTAAAGAGGAGTGAATTAACATTTGTAAAGGGCTTACTCCAGTTCCCAAGAGAGACTGTTTTCTTCTGAAAATTCCACTGTTTTGCCAGCCTGGTTGACCCTGCTTTCTTATCTCTTCAAACCATTTTTGAGGAGACTGTATTATGCTCTTTTTCCCAGAAAGTACCCTCTCCCTCCATGTAAGTTACATAGCAATACTTTAGGATTCCCCACACCAAGGTGTCCTTCTGTCTGTCAGAACACCCACCCACTGTTTGCAAAGGGGTAGCTCTACCTCCTCTCTGGACTGCCCTATACCCTCTTCCTCACCTTTGTCTTTCCAGCAATTACTGCTGTGCTTGCACGCAACAGATTCGAGATAAGTAACATAAGAAATGTGGGTGAAGATGCATCTTCTCTACTTCCTCTTCTCAAAACTAGCTTTAAGATGCAGCCTCACTTCAGTCCAGTGCCCTCATTTGCCATACCTGGCATCAGTTTCCCCAAGGAGAAGTGAGCCTCTTGGTTCCTCGATAGGGTGGGAGTACGTGACTCACTAAGGGTCTGTGAAGAGACATGTGTGTTGGTCCCTTCTTTGAACTACGTTATAGAATCATTCATCTTCCATGAGCCACATAGCCTGAAAGCAGGGCTCATGTCCACCTATATCTTTTCTTCTCTCTTGGCTGGGCCCTTTGCCTTTCCCTTCTCATGTTCATCCATCTCACTCCCACCATGCCTACGCAGGAACACAGATGAGAATACAGCCCTTGCATCCTGCTGACACCAACGGCACAAAAGAAAGTTCAATGTGTCCATTGGCATCAGAATACAGTAATAACAGTCTTTCAAAATGACAAGCACAGGCAGCCTGGGGCATTCAGGGAGGCTCTTCTGCTCTCTGCTCCCTGCTTTCCATGGTCTTGATTTTCTTTGGTGTTTAAAAGTGCGGGTAACTGTAGTTTGCCCTCCCCACCTGGCCTGCCCCTGAGAGGCACTAGTGAGCTGACAGTGAGAAGACAACAGCTCTAACGCTCCTGTGTTGAGAAACAGACAGAGTAGGGGTTTGTTTCATGCACCATCTCACAGATTC
The DNA here is from genome assembly GCF_000260255.1 of Octodon degus. NCBI lineage: Eukaryota > Metazoa > Chordata > Mammalia > Rodentia > Octodontidae > Octodon > Octodon degus. Next base: position 1,312,919 of record NW_004524654.1, read on the forward strand.
CAGCAGAGCATGATTTTCTGTTTGCAACCAGTAACTCAGCTGTGCTCATGTTTGTTATTGTGTTGACAAGGAAAAAGTTGCCATTTCTGGCAGCGTGTCCTAGCTTCCCGAGCTGCCTCAGGCATTTAGGGTATGCAGGAGGTGCAGACGGACTTGGTTGCCACCTGCCATCTCTTCTGCTTACCTAAGCCCAGGGTACCCACCAGGAGGCCACCAGCAGCATCCTAGCTAGACAGCTGTTCACCGCATCTCTGTCTTCCTGTTAGCTCATGCTACTTCTGCTCTGCTAAGCATAGCCTAACATCCAGGGACCAAGAAAATGACTACACTTTGACTCCTGGGACAGTAAAGAACCAAAACCGACACTATCCATATTGGGTGCTTTGCTGTTTATTTTCCCTTTAATTTTATCTTCTTTACTGTCAGTGGTAGCAAGGAAACTCTGGCATCTTAAAATCATATGTAACCTTGTAATGAAACAAATTAGAATTTCTAACTGATTCAAAATTTAATGTTCTGTTTATGGCAAAAAAAAAAAAAGTGTAGCCTTCTATTACAAGTGCTGTTTAAAAGAATCCTAATACCATTTGGGGCCGGGGAGATGGCTCAATGGAATAAGTGCTTCCCTGGCAAGCACAAGGGCCTGAGTTCAATCCCCAGTTCCGCAAAAAAACAAAACAAAACAACCCTAATACCATTTGGATGTTTCTTGGTGATCTGCTAGCTATCATAAAGCAATTTTTAATAATTTATACATAAATAGTTTAACATATTCTGAACACACTATGAATGGATATCACCAACATAAATAATCTTGACTTAGTGTTTGTTATAGTTTGTGTATAGGTGCCCTTTGTTCATGTGGACATAGGCTTTTTAAAATTTATTTTAGAGGTGGGATAAATCTGGAGTGTTATTGATTTCTAGCACAGTACTTGATAAAGTGTGCTGGGATTAAGGGTGGATGATTGCTGGATTAATCCACCAATTGGATTGACAGCACTCTAATCCCAGTAAACTGAATACAAAAAAAGCAACAGAAAGAGGCTTTCTCTTTCTTGGTGTCGTGTTGCTTTTGCTGTCTTCTGGTGCCATGAACTGTTGTCCCTTCACCATATACCAGCCTGATTTGGAGCCAGCCGATACTGACTGAAACATCTACAAACTGTGAGCTAAATAAAACTTTACCTCTTTAACTTTGGGTGTTGGGGGTTTTATCTCAGCAACAAGAAAAGTAATTAAGACAACATTGTCTGGGGCCTTGAAACACATCTTAGCATATCTAAAGATGGGGAATTTCTGATTGTACTGCCACCTAGCCTGCGGTAATTGTGTTGAATAACATATTTTTTCGTGTACTTTTGGTAGGTGGTATAGGAATGATGCTAGTTTCTGTGCACTATTATCACATTTTCAAAGATGAGCAGTACACCATCATTTGCTACAGTCATTAGAGAAGAAAAAAGGGCAGGAGTGTGGCGGTCATAAAAACTGTCCTGAGGGTCGCAATGAAGAATCTCTAGTTTTCTGCTGCAAGACTTTCCAAAAAACCACAGGAAGCCAACCAGTGCAGTTAAGTCCTTAAGAACAACTCTCACCTAAGTGGAGATAAAGTCAGAGAATAAATATTCAGTCTCTTTTCTTCTACTCAAAGGGCCATTTCCAAAATATGCCTTACACAGTATGGTAGATGGCTCCAGCATCTCTTTCCCAGGGTCACCTACAAATTATACCTCCTGTACCAAATTTTTTTCTCAGGTAATGATTTCAGGGAAAGCCAAATGATGACATGCAGCATGGTCTCATTTGTATGCAGCTCAAAAATAGGTAAAATTAGGTAGGTAGGTAGGTAGATAGATAGATAGATAGATAGATAGATAGATAGATAGATAGATATAGATGCATGGGAGACAACAGTAAGAAAAGCAAGAGACTAGTTAATGTGACAATTAAACTGGATTGTCAACCTGATTGGTGTTATTGTTTATATCTAAATTCCCTCCTAAAGCTCGTGTGATCATAGGCAAGATCTTAGGGAAGGTCATTGGATTGTGAAGGGTATGTACGTTGTTTTGTTTGTTGTTTGGAGCTGGGGTTTGGTTAGAGGAGATCACGCGTGGGGTGGGGTGGAGAGGTCTGAAAGTGTAATACTCCCTCCTCAGTTCTTCCCTTTGTGGTCTCTGCTCCCTCTTTGCCACGCCACGAGCAGCTCTCATTGGTCGTGCTGCCCTGCCTTGAAGTCATCTGCCTATGGACTGAAACATGAGCCAAAATATACTTCTCCTCCTCAAAATGGCAGGTGTCAGGGACTTTTTACCAAGGACAAAAGATGAAGACAATTGGCTCGTGAGCTGCACAGGGGAGTTAGTAAAGCACACTTCTAGATCTGTCTAGATGGATCACAGAGGCATCTCTACAAGCACTATAAATAGGCTTTGGCCCTTTTCCTTGCGGGCACTGTTCTCTTGCTCTGTTTCTCATGAAATGAGCAGCTTTGTCCTGCCGTGTCTTCCACCATGGTGCCCCTGTCCCGAAGCCAGCCAACTCTAGCTGAAATCGCTGAAGCTATAAGCCAAATTAAGTTGTGGGAATCAGGCATTTTATCCCAGAGACAGGAAAGCAAACCAATACAGTCAATGTAAAGTTAATATAATACTCTTCTAGGAAAAGGGAGGAAATTATAATATGAGGAAATGTTGTAGCTTTATTTACTTTATGTTTTTATCCTGCCTCAAGTTTATTGCTACAAAGAGCACAGGAGGACACCAGGCCCCCACAGATGGCACCCCACGGGTCACACCAGTCTTTCTGTTTTCACATCAGCAGATAAGAGGCTTTTACTGTGGAGCCTTCATGGGGGCCGGCACATCTTTGGGAGCCTGGCCTGGAGCAGAAGCTGGAGTCTGGGCCTTGGCCGGAACCTGGGCCTTTGGCTGGCAAAGCTTGTGACCCTTGGCAATGTGGGCACGGATACACTTCCCAAACTTAGGGTGGGCAATATAGGCAAGTTGAGTGAGCCTGTGGTTTAATTCCTTTGGAATGACATTGGGCTTGACCTCCTTGGGCTTGAAGAGGGCCTTGATAGCCTCGACCGGTGCATTCATGGCCTTGGCATTGTTTGCTTGCATCTTCTTGAAACCCTTTTTGTTGTGCTTCTCAGCAAAATGCATGTTTCTAAGGAACTTGGGATCTACCCCTTTCAGAGATGTGCATCTTTGTGACCGAGGTTTCTTGATGCCACTTCTATGCCATTTTCGGGACTGGTTGTGTGTGGTGTGGTTCTTGCACTTGGCCATAACTGCACCTACAAGACAAGAGTGGAGATCAGAATGTAAGCCGTGACTGCCAAGCACCTGGAACTGGGCATTGTAGCTTCAAAGATATTAGTCTTGTTTTATTTTTTAAGCTGTATTATATGTGTTGTATTTGTTTTACTCTCTCCATAAGTGATCAATCAACTACTTTTTAGTTTTAGGATCCCTTTACACTTATGAATATTATTTTAGATTTTAAGGGATTTTTAAAAATAAGCATTACCTTGAATTATATGTATCTACTGCATTCAAGAGTAAACCTGTGCTTGCCAGGGAAGCCTTTATTCCACTGAATCATCTCCTTGGCCCCAAAGCTACAACTCTTGTTGCATAGGTCCTGCTTTTCCTTGGTCTTAACCATCCAGTAGAAAAATATGAAGACGAAATATAGGAAGTAAAGCCATGCTGTTATGTTGAGCTGTGGGGGACTCAGGTCAACAATTTCTGACATTACCAGTTAAACAGAAGACCCAATGCTATTATGGGCTACTGGACTCTTTTAGAATATTTTGCTGAGTTTACACACCTAAAATATTCAATAACAGAACTTAGAAAAAATGGGGTATACCGATGAATGTCCATTTTGTATCTGTGTATTCAAAGTGGTTAGGATAGATATATAGTTGCATTCTCTTAATGAATAGAATAATTTGTTCTAATGGTGTTTGTAAATAGGATCTCAAGTCCGCATCTTGTACAGCAATTAACCACTAAGAAGAATATATGTAGTGTGCTATTTGTTGAATCTGTACTTCCGATTTGATTTGAAACTGTCTCATTGCTATCTGTTTATCAATAAAATTTTGAAAAAAAAAAGAGTAAACCTGAACAATTTTTAAATACTTACATTTATTTGCTTGAAATTACAATTAACTCATTACCTATAACATAAGTAATCTTTTTATGAAAATCTTTTTATTTCTTTTGAGAAGTTTCTTTCCTTTTCCAGTATCTATTGCACCTTTTGCATCTTATTTACTCTTTCAGTATTTTACAGTGGGGAGACAACATGATATCTACATATGTGAGTCTGATTTCTTTCATTTGTGAATATGGTCTGTTCAAAAAGAAAGAACAATTAGGATGGGGAAAAGGAGAAAAGAAGAAAGGGAATAGATAGAAAGAAATAGATAATTTTACTACTAAGATAATTTTTCCTACTCACTTCTATTAACATTTACAGTATTTTATTAAGTTTGCATGCCTATATCTTATAATCTGACAAACTACTGAAGGTAACATTATGCAGTAGAATAATCATTGTTAATTTCATATCATTTTGTTTAGAAATTCTGTACCACCTCTATTATTTTTTTCCCCCCCTAAAAAAAAAAAAAAAAAAAAGGTTCTAAAACAAAAAACAAAAAAAAAGAGACAAAAAAGAAAAAAAAATTTTTTTTGCAAGTTTTTAAAAAAATAAAATCATTTATTTTTTAAACACTCTCCTATGTCTGTCTTAACAGACGCAATCTGTAATTTCACATTGGCTCTGATCTTCCACTTGTTCTGTAGAACTATGCTATTGGATTCAAGAATATGAAAAAAATCTACTCTCAAACATTATGCCTTGGAAAATGGTGGATTCCTTAAATTTTAAAAATCCAATTATTTATATTATTTTACTCTAAATTTGACAAATGGTAGCTTCTTAAAGGTTAGTGGAAGTATGACAGCTAAAACTCTATTGATGAACTTTTTAAATACTCGGCTACATGAAAACTCAATAGTCTTCTTTCACTCAGAACGTTTCTTTTCTCATGCATCAAGTTACGATGTTGAAAAATAATGGTTCACTGAGTTGTACAGATTTTCATCTGCTGTCACTTTTAAGTCTACAATATTAAGAAAATGTCATCAATATCCCCCCTAATATCTATCATCAGAAGAGTCTTTATATATTAAGAGTAATCAGGCATTTACTGGAGAATATACATTTTCCCAAATGCCAATTATTTGCTTCAAAGCACAAAGTTTACAATGAACAACAATTGCTATCAAATGTTTTCTTTGCAGGGATAGATTTGATAAAATTCACTTGTTTTTTTTTTTTGAGAAAAGTCTACCAGATGCCCATCCATATGTATTATTTGGTGAGATGTCCATGCTTTTGTCCAATTTTAAATGCATTGTTCTTTTCTTATTGTTGAAGTTAAAGTGCTCTTTTTAATTTTGGAATTTTTCTTTAAAACATTATTTGCAAATATTTTCTCCCAGTCCATAACTTGTCTCATCCCCTTGAAAATGTCTTTCCCAGAGCACAGTTTTTAGCTTTATAGAAGTCAAGCTCTTCTTTCATGAATCATGTCTTTGGTCATATATCTAAAGAGTCATTGCCGTACCCCCAAACAATTAAGTTTCCCATTATGTTGTCTTCTAGAGATTTTATAATTTGGAATTTTTGCATGCTGGTCTATGGTCCATTTTTGAATTAACTTTTATGAGTGACATTAAAATCCATATCGAGTCACTGCTTTTTGCATTTGGGTGTCTAATTGTTCCAGCATCAATCGTTGAAAAGACTATTTGTGCCTAATGTATTGCCTTTGCTCCTCTGGCAAATATCAGTTGGCTCTACAGCCATGTATTTTTAGGATTTTTGTTCTGTTTCATTGATCTGTTTGTCTATCTCATCACTAAACATCACACTTTCTTGATTACTGTAGCTCTAAAGTAAGTTGAAGTTGGATGGTGTCAGTCTTCTAACACTGTTCTTTCAGCGTGTTGATCATTCTTGGTCTTTAGTCTCTCTACATGTAATCTTTAGGATAACACTAAGAATTAATTGGTGTCTTATTAGTATTGAATTGAACCTATAAAGTTGGGAAGAATGGACACCATGATAATTCAGAAGTATTTATTCAGTTATTTTTAATATCTTTCATCAAATATTCTGTAGCTTTCCTCACATAGATTTTTTTACATGTATTATTAGGCAGCCCTTGGCTTTCGTACTGCTAAGAAACTTATAATATCCTAAGTCAGACATGGGATGACACTATTTTAATTTGAGCATGTATTGACATTGTTTAAAAATCAACTCATTAAACTTCAGAGTTTTAAAAGATCAAACAAAATTTTTAGCAGTCACCTTCAAAACATGTTTACTAAGAAAGTGTCCAAAAAACAAACAAACAAAAAAAAAGGTCCATTGAGTATTCACTCAAGGAATAGGATGAAGGGTGCAATAAAAGTCAGGAATGTCAATTGAAGATACAGCTGTTTTAACTTAACCACTTTAAAACATTGGCAAATACTTGACCCATGTCAAAAGAACTGCATCAAGATACTGTGTTTGGGTCATCGTTGCTATGAAAATGCAAGTTAGCAGCTGGAAACTAGTCTGAGGGAAAATCTAGTGTAGTTTAAATGTTCCAATTGGTAAACCCCAGAGCGTATAAATACGATTCCTGGATTTCTGAACTACCCATGCTCTATTTCGTTTTGTGCTATGAGCCAGAGACTGTGGCTGTTGTATCCTTGCTGTTTTTCTCTGTGGGGTTGTCTGACTTTCAAATAACTATGGCCCTGTTTATGTTCTTTCAGCTCATGCATTTCGTATCCCTCATTTGTTTCTAGAGTGAATATTTCATGTAGATTTCCTGTATCATTTTTAGTGATTCATAGTCTCATTTTATATGCCAACATTTTTCATGCTTGGTTTCAGGCCCCAGTGTAGTATTTTTGGAGAGCATGTTCAGCTGGATTTGGCTTTTCATGTGGCCAAAAATTAATCCAACAACCCACAAACAAAAACAATAATAAATTGGTGGGTAGATGCTATGATTTAACCATGTGTTTTGTTCTCACTGAGAATCTCTTGGGTAATTTTGAAAAACAAATTAAAATGTAATGAATTTCTAAACAATTAAGGGCTGTACTTGTATATGCAACAATTCCTTTACCACAATATTTGCAGTGTTTTTAGACATTTGTTCTTAATTCTTTAAATCAAAAATTTCATAGTAGTATTTGTAATAATATATCACTGTAAATCTCCTTCTATGACCAAAATGTTTTTAAACACATGAAGTTAAATTTTAACCCAAGGTGTAATCAAGCATGGTTGGATTTTAATATGTCAGTTTTGAAATTTTAGAGCTGTGGTTTTCTCTACCAATTAATTTTATTATTGTTTTCATTTGTGATGCATGTCCATTTTTAAAGGACCTTCCTTCTTTTTTATAGTCATTCTTTGCTATTTTGCTAACCGTATCTGGCAACCTAAAAAAAATTCATAGCAATATTTTTTCAGCATTCATTATTTGATTTCTATGAATTTTGAAATGGCATGGTGGTTTGATACTGCCTGGCAAACAGCTTTCAGAATACTTGCTTCCATGACAACTCAGCGGAGTGATAATGTTCCATATCTGGGTGTAATATTTTCATACTTGACAATATACAAGCCAGCTAAACCAGAAAATTTTTATAGAGTTATTTCATTCCTTCAGTGGTGTCATTGCAAAAATCAAGTGCTTAAAAATCATTATTTCACATGACCAAACGTATAACTATAACCTAAACTGTGAGATAGCTAAGTTTTGTGACTCACATTTTACCTTTTGATTTTAAAAAAAATATTTTATAATGCTTAAAGGTAACAAAGTGAAAAAGACCTTGGCTGTAAATCAGAACTCCTAAGTTTGAATTCCACACTCGCAATGCACCAGTTATTGTACCACAAACAATTCATTTAAACTAAAATTCACTTCAAACAAGTGGGGCTCCGTGACTGACATGGTTACTGTGAAGATCAAATTTTAGTCATTGTATTGAAGAGTTGGTGCCAATTCTGATCTTGGCACTAAAAGGAAGGACAAGCCAATCTGATTTGAGCAGCAACATGTGTCTTTTCATTCCTCTAAGAGTTATAGCTTGCAATGATTTCGATCTAGAATGTCCCCCAAGTCTCATGTGTTCAGGAGTGGGGCTCTGGGAAGGTGACTGCATTGTGAGGGTAGCTGGATGTGTTTTCAAGAGGTCAAGCCAGACCAAAAGATTGGGACATTGCGGCATGATCTGGATGGGCACACTTCCTTCTCTGGTTCCTCTTTTCTCTCTCTCTCTCTCCTTATTTTCTTTCTACTGCTTGCCTTGGGTTGCACACCTTTCTTTCTCTCTTATTACTGTGTTTCTTCCATGGAGCCAGGTGACCATGAAACAAAGCTATCGAGACTGTGAGCCAAATAACCTTTCTTCCTTTAAGATGTGACTGTCTAGTATTTTGTCTTAGGCATGGAAAAGTAGGATAAAGATTGATACAAGAGAAGCAGGTGTCTATACTGGATCAGATGGTTCAGAAGTCCCTTGGAACTGGTTTGGAGGGAAGAATTTGGAAAGGTTTTGAAATGCTGCCTGGACAAGCCCTAGAATGCTATAACTTGAACTTAATGGAGATTCTGATCAGAGCTCAGAAGACCAGAATGATAATAGGTATAAAGATAGTAAAGGCCAGGCTCAGAAAGTCTCAGTTGTGAACAAGGACTGAACTCAAAAGGTAGCCCAGACTCTCCTCAAACTTACAGTAATCTTCCTGCCTCAACCTCCTGCGTGCTGAGATTATACATGTGTGCCACCATATCTGGTTTAATGCTGGAGAAAATTTGGCTTCATACTGCCCATGGGCTGAAACTTTGCAGGAGACTGAGATTAAGGGCAATGAACTAATTAATCTGGCAAAGAAAATTCCAAAGCAGTTCAGCATTGAGTCTGTGACATGGTTATTTCTACAGCTGCTTTAGCTATTATAAATAGCTAGATTTATAATAAGAACCAGAAACAAATAACAGGGCAGGCCAAATAGCTCAGTGGATTAAAGTGCCTGTTTAGGCAGATGCAGGGGCCGGGAGTTTGATCCTCTGGCCTGCTGTGCCCAGGGTGTGCTACCCCCAGGGTGTACTGAGATGGCGATTGAGACTGGGCGTGGTGGCAAACACCTATAATCCCAGAACTTGGGAGACTGTAAACAAGAAGATCACTACAAGTTTGATCTATGCAGTGAGACCCTGTACACCCTGTACACCCTGTCCTAAATTTTAAAAAAAAAGAAAAGAAAAGAAAAAAATGGCAGTGCCGAATGATTTAAACAATTTGCCCTTTCGCCAAATAGAAGTGCCTGGCAAGTTAGATCAAAGGAAAACATGGTTGCTGAAAAGATTAGCATTAAAAAGAAGCCAAGTAACTTACATCAGGACATTAAGAAGGATGAATTCAAGGTATCTCAGGAATCAGCAATATTTCACCCTTTGTAGGCTCAAGGATGCAAAACTGTAACACTTTGGTCCAAGACAAGAGCCCCTGTGCATTCTAACTGGGAAGGGCTGCAAAAAGTTGGTTCCCCAGTATTCATTTCACCATGCTCAGCTATTCAGAGACTCAGCGGTTTCTACATCCCAGTTCTAGGGCAATGCAGGTCCTACTCCAGTTGGCAGCAGACCATGGTCTCATCTTAGACCAAGGTATAAGTTTTATAAGCATACCAAATTCAAATGCCATGGGATCATGGAAGCTACCACCCAACTTTAGAAGGCCTAGAAGTCAGGCAGTGTGTCTCTGAAAGGGCAGTGTGTGAAGCTGTGCCTGTGAAGCTGGCTGTGCAACGTGAAGCTCAGGAAGTTGGAGATGTCAACAACATGGAATGTCCTCTGAGGAAAGCTTCAGGGAGAAAGTAAAGCCACCCTAGGAAAGAAGTCATGGGGAATATAATGCCATGCCATTCAGTAATGCCTACGGCCTTTGGAGTTCACATCTTGCCATTACTTCCCCCAAGTGTTAGACATGGTGCTACCAGATTTAATATTTGCTCTGCTGAGTTTCTCTCTTTTTTTTTGATCCTAGTCATCTCTAACCCTGATGGCTATGTTTTTCACCATATACCCATCCATGCTATGTTGGAAGTATTTAACTTTACTTTTACAGGGACTCATAGCTAAGAAAGAGTGTGCCTTGCATCTCAGAAGAGACTTTGTGCTTGTACTCTTCAACAATGGTGACACTGTTAAACTTTGGTGACTATTAGAGATGGACTACATGCCTTTTTCATAAAGAGTTAGGCATGTGTCTTTTAGGGAGAAGGAACAGAATCTTATATTTTAGATCTGAATGCCTCCCAAAAGTTTGTGTGTTCAGAGATGGGGCTTTTGGAAAGTGACAGTATCACAAGGGTACTATATTCTTTGTTTTGTAGCTGAATATGTTAGTCAGAGATAGGGCCTGATCAGAAGAGGTAAGTAAGTGATTGGGGGTAGGACCCAGAAGGGTAATCACCTTCTCTACCTCCTCTCTTGTCTCTCTGCTTCTAGGCTACCATGGGCTCTGCATCTTTTCCTTGCATGGACACTGATTGTGAGCCAAAACAAAGCTCTCCTCCTTTAATTTGTAGATGTTGGGTGTTCTGTCCCAATAATAGGAAAAGACCTAAGATAAAGCTTGTCAGAAGCAGTGTGACATCATATATCTCCTGATGTTCCACAGGGCCTAAGCACACATGGTTAGCACACATGGTAATTAACTCAACATTTTTTGAGTTTACCTGAGGTCATTCCATGAAAAGCAAGGAATAACTGGAAGGTCAACATGCAATTCCTGGGTTCTAGTCACTATTATGTAACTAATTTTGAATATGTTAATTTATAACTTAACATCCAGGAGAAAAGCTCACCTCTTCAGTTTTCTTAATCTACTTTCCTGAAGCTTCATCACTGAACACATACTGGAGTCACTGCCTTGACTGGGAAAACTTTCTGAAACGTTCAGATTCAAGATTAGAGAACAGATACTCTGTCAGCATTTCATTTTTTCAATCAACATTAACTGAATGATCACAATATTTCAGGTGTTGTGTAAAGTATGTGCCCTCTCCTGTATTCACTTCACAATATCTCAAGCTCCTCTTTTGTGCTCCCAAGTTGTCACTAAACAGTAGATCCCTTTCAGAATCTCACCCTCAAAGTCATTCTTCTTGGTTTGAAAGTAGGTGCAACATGTCTTCCTCTCATGTTTGATGGGACAAAGACAGTCAGTGTTGAGAATGGGTAAGAGGGCTGGGCCCTGCCACTGGACTCTCTGAGGGAGAGAGTGGCAGGTTGAAGAGTTTCAGTTTCCTTAGTTGGTGAAAAAGTTCACACTTGGTAGAGAGGCTGTCCATGGTTCATGGTGATTTTTACTCTCAAATCAAATAAACCCAGACCTCCCAGTCTCTGAATGTAATTCCCAATTACAAATAACTTTGTAATTTGTCCATTGTCCACTGCAGAAAAAAAAGAAAGTGCCCTTTTGTGTCTGTGAGGGGACTTTGTCTTCCTTGCACCGTTAACTCTTTGCTGCTTTGTAGTTCCGGGTCTCAGTGCATGCCTACCCAACACTCCAATTTTGGCACCCCTTTCTCTTCAAGTCTTGCCCTCTCACCCCTAGTCATTAAATCAGCTTTCCCATGAAGTGAGGCCATTCTCACATCAACCCTGATCATTACTGTAACTGCAGGAGTTTCAAAATCTGTATAAGAAACATTTGAATAAGTTGGGGGGAAAATATTAGATTTTCATAGTAAGGAGAGTTTGCTCCCTTCATAACACTAACAAATGCTCTCAGAATTCACATGGGAGCTCCCAAGCATTTCTGAGAGGTAGAGACAAGAGGATCTCCTGCATATTGAAGCCTCAGGTAAAAAAAATCCACTGGCAAGCCATCCTGTCTGTAAAGCAAGCAGTGCGAGTCCAGCTTCCTCTTATCTGGAGGACTTTTTTGCTCAGCAGCTTCTGCCCACAAGCCTTTGTTTCTGCACAGATGGAAAACTTCCTGCCGTCCTGAGCAGCACATGGCAGAGGTGAGGCAGCCACTGCCCTCCTGGCAACCTGTGATGACAACCTGACAGCAGACCAGCTGGGCTTTGTAGACTGTCACCAAAGATGTCAGAGGTGCTTTTGAAGCTCAAGAATCTAAGTTTCTTTTACATGAACTAAAGGAACTGGATTCTGTTTCCCTCTCTATTTTACTCTGTCTTCTTTGACTGTAACTTTTGCCTAGTACAAGTATTACAGGAGGCTTCAGTGTAATAAGGACCAAAGTGGAAAGCCTTTGGTTGAAGCCGGTGGTAAGCGACGGAGACACCACAGAGCATATCTGCCAAGCTCGCTTGCATTATCTCACCCAGTTAAAGATTTGTTACCAACCTCTGAGAGTTCAGCTTGACAGCACCAACACCTTAGGCTGGAAGGTATGTCCACTTTAAGTGCCATGAAGTGAAGGACTCGACAGCAAGCATCCTGAATCCCTAGGGAACGATGCGGTTCTGGCAAACAATAAACACTAAAAGGAACCCAAGAAAGATTAAAATTAAAAACCTATTAAAAGTAAAATTAAAACCCATGTATAAATGTATTTTTATATTTGATTAATAGATGAATAAAATATTTTCAGATATCATAAAATCTCACTCTCTCTAAGATGAGAGCTCCTTATGAACCAATAGAGTTGGATTCTAGCTATTAGCCGTACTACCTGCCGACCATTTACCTAGCCTTGCTCTTCAGGCATAAGAAAGCTCAGCCTTATCTTCACTAGGACTCATCTGAAACACCAAATGTAAATGTCTTTCAAATGGGGAGAAGCTTGTTTATATAGGAATAATTGCTTCCGTGCAGCGTCCTCTTTTACAGCCAAACTGGGAGAAAACGCCGAGTAAGCAGATTCTTCCTCCTTTTGCCTTAGGAAGGAATTTAGAACCTATTTCTGTCCTTCCTTTGGCCTTGCATAAAAATAAAGCTTTTCTTCCCAAGCTTAGAACTAAATTTAAAAGAAAAATTAACTTTGACTTTTCCCCTGATCTTTCAAAAGAAGTCCAGGTGATCTCTTTTATGTCCTTAAATTAGGACGACTAGGGGGACATGAGTGGATGCTAACGTGCCAGCTTAAAACTGCTGTGAGAGGTGTGAACAACTGTCTCTTCATTGTTGGCTTTCTCTTTCGCTGCTCTCCCCCCACCCCCACCCCCGGGGTCTAATGCTAAGTGTGCATCTTGCCAGGAAAGCTGTGGCTGGAAGCTTCACCGGCTCCTGGGGCAAGCCATCAGGTGGCTGATTCACCAAGGAGCCTGCCAGCTGTTTGACTTCATTACCATTTATCATTATGTTTGCCTTAAAAAATTTCTTTAATCACCTAATACTATTTTTATTGGCCTGTCAGAATGTGGGGGAGAGTAGACGGGAATTCATTTCATGTCTTGTGGAACATTATTTGGGTAAAATATTAGGACAAGTCTATACCTTCCTCCTTTGAAAAATAAGATACAAAACCAATTAAAGTTAAGTGATTATTGAAATGCATCTAATTAGTATTAACTTACACATGTCAAACTATAATGGCAGCTTCCACAGCAAAAAAGAAATCCTGTTTGGTGTTGATATAAAAGATAATTGATATCACAAGGGCCTCTCCTTCTCAGGCAATTGCTTAAGAAAGCACCTTCACAGCTCACAGCACTCTCTCCCATTGGGTTGGGGGACATTTTTGTCAATCTGACAAGATCTGTCACATATTATCAGACAATTGATCACCAACTCCCTGCAAGTCTTAATCCATCGTTTGATCACACATCAAGAAAAATTGCTTTTTATGTCTTAACATCTTGGCCATGAGAAAAGGGGGGAAAGGCAGGACTCAGGCTTCCTGCTCCAGCTCATTACTTTCTTGCAAATGATAGATGGATTCAGTAGGCAATTTAACTTTAAAATGATCTTTTCCCCCTTTTCAAATAAGCAAATACAAAAAGCTCTGCCGCACAAGCTTTGTGGAAAGAGAGTTTGCCTGCTGTTCCTTTTTCTATCGCTATAATAGGTGTCGGTGTGTGAATAAAGGCATGTAGGGTTAGTAAATATGTATTTACTAAGTAATACTGCATCTGCTTCTAAATAATAGGATTTAAATTGGACACAGAGAGAGAGACTAACTTATACTCTCCAGGACATAGCTATAATCATTTTAGAGCACTTATGTTATATATAAAATAATTTGAAATGACTTCTACACAAAGAAACAACAACAAAAAAGTATTACATAATGACACAGTAAAACCAATGCTAAAAAAATTATTTTCCTCACCATGAATCCAGTTATATTGTCAAGTTCTTACATATAGCAATATATATTGTAGCTTTTTCAGAATGTTGCAAAATCTAAGGATAAAAAAACTGGTTTTGTTTCTAGTACTTGACTTCTACTTACTACCAAAAATAAAAGAACTTACGATAATCAATAAAAGAATAGCTAGACCCTCAAAGTTTTTGAGTGATTCATTTTATGTTGCCAACTTCCAAGCAAAACCTATTGCCTTCTTGGAGGCTAGGAAGGAAATTCTCCAACTCCCATGCCCTTTTCTGCCTATCTAATACCTCCAGGGAATGTTTCATTATTATACATCATCTGTAATTTAAAGGCACAGAAGATAGAGATTCAGTCTTTCTTTGCTTAAATAAAATGAAAAAAGTCAGAGGTATGGCCGGCTAGATAGCTCAGTGGACTAAGGGCCTACTTAGGCAAGTGCAGGGACCAGGGTTGGATCCCTGGCATGAAAGCCACGCCCACCCTAACCCCAGGCATGTTTAGCAAACCACTGAGTCTGGGCCTGGTGGTGCATGCCTGTAATCTCAGTGCGGGGAGGCTGAAAACAGGAGGATAACTAGAAGGCCAAGCTGCATACTGAGACCTTGTACCAAATACATAAATTTATAAAAAAAAAAAGAAGTCAGAGGCATTAATTACTATGTTTCCTATGTCACAGCAATGCAATTAAATAATAGTATTTTCAAATACCAGTCACAAAATTATACAGTCGAGAAGAATATGGCTGGCCTATTGTTGTCAATATGGGACAAAAACTGTGAAGCCAGGAGGTATACCCCAATCCCTAGCAGTCTGTGTTAGACATCAAAGAAGTGCTTCAGAAATACTTGTTTTACTGAGGTACAAATAAAGCCTATGATTAATAAGAATTAAGCCAATGTTATTTTCCTGGTTTTGACCATTGTACTTAAGTATAATTCCATTTCTGCAGAAAGGTGAAGGTAGGCTATGTGGGAATCCTCTATTCTCTTTGCAATTTCTAGGTGAGTCTCAGATCATATTTTTTTTTCCCAAAGTATTTTAAAATATCTGTTGAAAAGCAAATAACTCTCTAATCCCTTAAGTGTGTTGAGTGTGCTGCCCATTCGATGCGTTAATGCCTTAGGGCTGCTCCAGGAATTCTCCCGAGCCGTCCTCTTGCTTTCACTGTACCTCTTTTCCATTGAGAGCCTCTTGTCTGAGGCCCAGCTGATTCTGCTTCTTGTTCTTTGATTGTGTTCTTTATACTTGACCTAACCAGAAAGCACTCTTAGGGCACCATAAGAAATTTCGTCATGCTAGTTTCTATTGGCCCGTTGAAAGGCAATTTATTTACTTTTTGTTTTAAGGCACAGTTTAATACTTAAAGTTTTTCTTCTTTTTAATTTGTTGACCAATTTTGTATGCTTATATTTGGTAATCTGCACAACTAATTTGAAGTCTATAATATGTATTATGACTGCTGAATTCATATCATTTTGTTTAGTGAAATTCTATATCATTTCTAATGTTTTTAAACTATTTTTTATTCTCTTAAAAAAAAAGCAAAAAATGCATTTACACACACACAGAAATTTTGGTTCAGATCTGCCTCTGGTCCCCAGATTTACCTTGCTCTATTATTATAGAATGCCTTCTAAGCATTTGGTTTCTCTTTTTCCCAGTGGTGTGCATGCGTGTGTGCATGTGCACACATGTGTGTTTTGGGAGGGGAGCATGCAGAATGGAGATGAAGTTGAAATTTAGTCCATGGTAAACTGTGTCTCTGAAATACATTTCTTCCAGGAATGACCATTTTTCAGGAGACAGATGCAGTCTAGTTCATTAGCTCCATCAAACTGAACTCATCCGCCTTGCTAGTTATTTCCTGAAGATACTACTCGCATCCCCACTGTTTAGCTTGTTCCATATCTGATTTCATTGTCAAGTATCAGGAGCTTTATCCTTGTCAAAATAGATAACAGGGGGAGTGAACTTAAATGATACACTGTTACCAAATGACAGGCTCTGGTCATTGATCTCAAACCTAATTTGAAGTCACCTAAGACCCCCGTGTCTCCCACTCCACCCTACTCACACAAGAGGAGTATGATGCACTGCTTAGCAACATAGACACTGTGGCCATATTTTTGTTTGTTTGTTTGTTTGTTTTTTGTGGAACTGGGGATTGAACTCAGGCCCTTGCACTTACCAGGGAAGTGCTTATTCCACTGAGCCATCTCCTCGGCCAACTGTGGCCATATTGTTTTGAATCTGGCTTTTTTTAGTTGTGCTGTCACTGAAAAGTTGCTCCTTCTCTCTGTACCAAAGGTTTTCAATTTTTATAACAGGGATGATGCTTCTGCCTAACCCAGAAAGCTTTTAAGAATTATTAGAATTCATTCTTTGAATCACCAGGGCTTATCCTTAGTTGGCACTAGTAAATGTAACTACTATTGTCTAACGCTTTTTCTACTTCCTTTCTAATTTCTTTTCTCTAGGGCCCCCTTAACGAGCTCCTGAAAGTTCACCATTATAAGAACTTATACTTTAAAAATCAGAATTTTAAAAAGTTATTTGAACATTTCCTTGCACTCTGGAGATAATAAAAGAGAGTTAGTAGAGTCTCAGAAAAAAAGATAGAAAATTAATCAGAATTAGAGAAGAGACCTGGTACAGATAGACGCAAACTTCTGAATTTCCAGATCATAGTAGTCTGTTTGATAACTGGGACTATATCCTGAAGAACATCACTCTTTGCAAAAGCACAATCACAGACCTGAAACTCTGAGGGCTTGACTTTTCTTACAATTTACTCATAGCTCTCTGACATTGAAAAAGCTGGGGTGACCCCGGATTCTGGGCTGGATGACACACTGATGGGAAAGGTAGGCTTTGAAACATAGGCATTTCCCTTTTATTACACTTTTTAAAAAATTCAACAAATTCAAGCTACACAGGGACTCTTGGCTGACCCCAGCTTCCATGCGTTAAGTGCAGTGTTTATACCAGTAAAATACTCCTGTGTAGCAGTGTTTATAAAGTAGAATTATGTTTTCAAAAGTCCCTTACTAAGGGTCAGCCTGATAGCTCAGTGGACTAAAACGCCTGCTTAGGCAGAGTGCAGTGGCTGGGGTTTGGTCCCTGGCTTGCCATGCCTGTTCTGCCCCCGGGGCACGCTGAGACAGCAATCGAGACTGGGCATGGTGGTGTGTGGCTGTAATCCCAGTGCTTGGGAGGCTGAAAACAGGAGAATCACTACAAGTCTGATCTGTGTAGTGAGACCCTGTAGACCCTGTACTAAATACATTTTTTTAAAAAGTCCCGTAGTTTTCCTAGTTTTTTAGGGATGAGTACTGTTTATCTCTGCTTGGACTGATGGCACCTCAATCCTAACCAAATGGAATGCAATCTACCTAATCCTTTCAGTAGAGATACAAAGTCATGAAGACTTGTTGCCTAGGTACCCTTGACTTAGCTCTAGAAAGGCAGTTTTTAAAAATCATCCTTGGCTAGCATTAAGTTTGTGTGACTTGCTGTCCAACAAGAATTTGGAACAAACAATGAGTTATAGCTGGAATCAATGTGAGCGAGTAATACATTCAAATTAGAAGAGATCAAATTAAATTTTCATGTATCATAAATGAAATATCCATTAGGGACTCCTCAGGTGACCTTCAGGTTCAGCAAATTGTGTATTAAAACTTCCATCTTAAAGGATGGTAGACCCCGGCACTCCACATTCCAGGTACCATGTAGGAAAAGGCCCAGTCAGCCCCAGTAAACAAATGTAACTAGTTTTGGAGAAATGCTATTGACAGTAAAATTCTAATTTTACTCCAGCTCCCAGAACAGATGTACCTCCGAGTCCATAGACTGCAATACTTAACTGCAGCTACTCAGCTGTGACCTTCAGCCTCAGGCTCCCTGCAATAAAATTTTCATGCAACCATATGGAAGAATATTTTAATAGAGATTTACTGTCAGTAACTGTCCCAAAGGAGCAAATAAGGAAGCTGTAACATATTGCGTACAGTAAATCAAGGGGACTTCAATGGAAAAACGAAACCTCCCGGAGGCAAGTATCTTTAAAATTACAGGCAACACTTTGTACAAATATGTGTACAAAGGACTAGATTTGCACTCAGTTAAGTAGCTCAAAATGGTTTCGATTTGCAGATATATTTATTTAGAATTTATTTATTGGATTTTATAAGTGGCAAGCACTTACCTGTCAGGGCCGAATGCGTGTGTGTCTCTCTCTCTTCCCTAGGGCAAAACGGAAGTGAGGGAGAATGACTTTAACTGAAAATCTTACCCAACCAGGGAATGTGGCAGGCAACATAAATTGCACTGTCTGTAGCCAGGTTTACTTCAATTCTGGGTGAGGTATTGATGCCAAAGACAAAATATACCCTTAGCCAGTACATAAACAGTCCTGGATAAGTTCATTGAATGGCCATGGATTCAGTTTAAACAATAATTTGGGCAATATGTTGATAAAAGCTCTGGGGTTGGGAGGAAGAGCACATTCAGAGTCCCTACCAGCATCCTTGATTATATTTTGCCCAACATTTTTACACAAAACAAGCCTCCTTAGATTGTCAAGCTATGAAAGGGCAATTTTTGTCCAAGTACATCTTAGGCTGGTTGAATTCTGTTAATCAGATCTCATTCTCATCTTCTGCTGGCCCTGTGTTTACCTGGAGACACCCCTCCACAGCACAGGGCCGCGGATGAGCTGAGGAGCAGGAACAGTGCCTACATGTGGCACCCGCCACGTGGTTCCACAGTTGAGCTCACTTAGTGACCATCCCTGCACTTTGCTTGGCTTCAACCCTTACTGTTAAGAGCACTTCACTTTCAGATATTCATGTCCTGAGGGCAAACAAGCAGCTGTCTCTCCCCCTCTATTCAGTGGATGGAAACTCTAATATGAGGGCCAGTAATTCAGAGATAAATAAACCGAACACTGCTCGTGAACACAGTTCATATTTCATGGTGGAGAGAAGACCTAAAATGTAAAAACAAAAATCTTGTGTGGGAGACGTAGCAAGAGTGTTTCATCCATGGCACATAATGAAGGAAGTTGTCTTGGTAGAAAACCTAAAATCAAAATATCCAAGGGACTGTGAATAGAGGAATCAGGTAATGAATCTTTATGTTTTGTTAAATGCCTGTGGGTTGTGGCATTTGACCAAGAGTGACAACATTAGAAGAATTGTCGTATCTAATAAATGTGTCTCAGGCATTGCATTTTTCTCCTGAAGCAGTCTCACTTACTACAGAACACAGGTAACAGATATGCACCTACAAATTCAGTTATGCAATAGCACAGTTTATCTGAACCTGTTTGGAAACTGTAATGAAATAGGAAGAAGGCACGAAATGTCAGTTCATAGCATCAGGTTAATGTGCAAATCATATTATGTGGTCAGCATCTAGTTAATGATTCACCAAGATTTCCAGTGTTTTAATTAATGTGCTTTTTTCACAGTTGGATATTTATCTTCCCTGAACATTGTAAAATAATAGTACTCTACTTCACATTAAAATTGAAATTGAAATTAAGAATGCCACTCAAAAAATGTTAGTCTGCAGTCCCAAAGGTAAGTGTAATATATAGCTTGTTCCTGGGAGAGAAACACTGATTGAAATAAATCTCTTGAATCTTGGTCTTATTTAGCTATGATCACTTTTAGAATCATACTTTTTATCTTCAAGTAGAATGGGCATGTGAAGGCAGTTTTTCTCCATTTTTAATTTTGTGAATTTCCCAAGAAGTATGAGTCATGTCTTATTTTATTGATCCTATCTCTAAAACAAATGACGTCAGAACGCTGACTCATTGAGGGATCCAGTTTTCCCACTATCTCCAGGAAGACTCATTGACCTTGGCGAGCCCCAGCTTGCTTCATCTGGGTTTGCATAACCCGTCCAGCCACGCTTCTAACCATTCTCGATGCCAGGCAGTTTGCTTTCCCCTCCATCCTTCAGAGATTCTACATTCAACTTTTTTACATCCTGGAGTCAACATGATTCCACAGAGAATTATTTTACTCTTTATATCTCATCAGACCTTATTTGCCCTTTTTGTCTCTTTGTCATGTGCTCCAGACTTGAATTTTCCTACAGAACAGTCAAGAATACATCTGAAAATATTTGTATTATTTTTGCCACTGGGACTATGCTTAAAAGCTATAATTATTATTACAATTTTCCTCCTGTGGGAGCTACTTCCCGAGTTACAAATAATGTGAGAAAAATATACCACCAGATCCAGGAAGACTAGTAAAAACATCTTCCAAATTAAAAGCAAGTGTAACTGAAATGAGTAAAATGATTTGCTAATTAGCAAAGTATTTGGGATAGATAGGGAGCTAGTCACAGCTGGAAGTGATCAAATGGACGAAGTCAAGAATCTGGGAGAAAGATTTCGATTAAAGGACAGAACTTTCTGCTTAATAATTCTAGAATCTCCTCTAAATCTCAGATTCTACCATCACTTACAATTCACTAACATAAAAAGTAATTTAGCAGTACTGTGATGTGAGTTTTCTACATCATGAGTGCTTTAAAACAATTGTCATAGATTAGGAGATTAATATAAAAATTTTTGAAAATAACTGACCATTAATTGATTTGTTGATTAAAGTCAAACTGATGGCATTTCAAACTGGTTTGGGTATCTGGAGACAGCCAAAGATTGCACTGAAAATCAATCTTATTCTCAGACTATGCATTTACAATTTAACCTGTGTGCTTAAGTGGAATGGCTACTGTGCACATTTTGATCAACAAATATTTGTATACCCATAAGTCGTGTCACCTTCGTGTCTGATCTGTTAGCCTTTGGTGCATAAGGAGAAGCAGTGGAATGTATTGCCCTCTAGGGAGCCCTGTTGCACCACTGCTGTGGTACCATACCAAGGACAGGAAGCAAGGCTGTGTCTTTACAGGGGCACATTTTCAGACAATCAGAACTGATATTTGACAGGAAGGTACCAATTCAGATGTGCTAACTAACTATAAGCTGGCCAGAATCTGTTCCTACGGTTTGTTACCTATATTTTGTAAATCACTAATATCTTCAGTGTCACCATGAAGACACTCCAGCATGTTCAGACTCCAGATGCTTGGGTGAAGTAAGCCAAACATCTAAAGAGTTGCACTTTATTTTTCATTTCAGTGTAATCTTTGGGTGCAATTTCATAGAAACCATGAAATTTGGTCTTCTTAATATTTGTATTTCAGTGTGATCAGTATAAAAATAATTGAGATTTGGGTGAAAAATGTGCCCAGCTGAAAACTATACATCAGATGTGAAAACACTCCACTTATGATATGTATGTATACTGTTGTAAGAATTCATTAATTTGTAACAGTATTGGAAAGTTTTAATTAAAGAGCCTTTTAAAGTTAATGTTGGGCCAACGAGATAGCTCAGCAGTCTAAAGCGCCTGCTTAAGCAAGCTTAGGCAAAGTGCAGGGACCGCTGTTCAATCCAAAAAACCATAAGCCATGTCAGCACCACCCAGGGTGGGCTGAGACAGACAGACAGACACACACACACACACACACACACACACACACACAAGTTAATATAGTCCTGTTTCTTTAGAATGAATAAAATGAGATATCTTTAAGCAAACATATTTCTGGTGTATAAGTAAATAAATGCTTTGAAAGTGTTCTAAAGACGTTTATTCACTTCTTCTAGATGTTGGGTTTAAAATTATTTTTGCTCTTCTAAGTGGGAACCAATATATTTTCTATAGGTAACACATGGAGAAATTTCTACCTTATCTCTAACAAATATAGTTTTTTAATTAATAATATCTGGATCCAAATTTTAGCATTTATTAAGACATGTATGAAATATATGGAGTTCAGACTTATAAATTCAGAGATACATTATAGTTTCATTGAACATATTCCATAAAAGTCTAATTCTTTCCATTTTAAGTTTTCCTGATTTATAGTTCAATAGTTTTTAAATTAACCTATTAGATGTTTATGCCCCATCTTCTTTTAACCAAGATTATATCTGTGCCCCAAACTGTATTAGACAGCGGAGAACTGAATGCAAGAGCTGAAGGACCAGAGATCATAGTTTGATCACTGTTTGGACATTTAAGAAACAGTGACATGAAGATATTTCTTTTTTTTTTAATTTTCCCATAATTTTATTGAGAAACAAGTAGCAATGAGACAGTTTCAAATCAAATCAGAAGTACAGTTTCAACAAATAATACACTGCATATATTCTTCTTAGAGATTAATTGCTGTACAAGATGTGGACTTGTGATCCAATTTACAAACACCATTAGAACAAATCATTCTATTCATTAAGAGAATGCAACTATATATCTATCCTAACCACTTTGAATACACAGGTACAAAATGGACATTCATAGGTATACCCCATTTTTTTCTAAGTTCCGTTATTGAATATTATAGGTGTGTAAACTCAGCAAAATATTCTAAAAGAGTCCAGGATCTCAGGATAAATCCTGAGGGCATTTCACTGACCTTCTCAGACCCAAAAGCTACAACTCTTGTTGCATAGGTCCTGCTTTACCTTGGTCTTAACGATCCAGTAGAAAAGTATGAAGACAAAATATAGGAAATAAAGCCATGCTGTTATGTTGAGCTGTGGGGGACTCGGGTCAATAATTTCTGACATTGCCAGTTAAACAGAAGACCCAATGCTATCATGAAGATATTTCTTTACCTACTATGCTAGGGCATGGCAAGGTTGATCCCAAACCTAGCACTCCCCCAAACCATGGCTCCTTTTGAGGTAAGACATTGGATCTATCCATAACAATAGCAGCTTTATTGTTAATGGTCTTTCCTTAACATTATAATTATTTGAGATAATTCTATGAACTAAAATCAACACACAACTCCTTTGTGTGGAGGAAGTAGACAGTAAAAAACATGAAATAGTTTTAGTTTCCCTCTGTTACCTGTCAGAGCTGGCTGCTTAAATCTTGTTCAATGTCACAGAAAATGATTCTAGAGGCTGGGAGAAAGTACTGATATAAACTAAGTAGGTCCTAATGAGGTATGAGACATCCTGTCTGATTTTAGGGTAAAACTAATATTCAGCAAGACCTCCCCACGTGCCCTATCTCCACTCTTTTCCAACATGTATTCCCAGAACATGAGTAACAAGATTTCATTTTCGTTGGAGCTTTTCCAGAAATTAACAGTGTTAAGAAGAACTATTCTATTAAGTTGGGACAGTGTCCAATAAAAGCAATGAGTGATTGGAAAATGGACTGTTTTAATGCTGTTCAGTAAAACCATCAGGAATGTTCTTAATTATGCAATTTCAACCTTCCTGTGTAATTGGCTGATTCTATATATTTTTTTCTCTTATAGTGTGGAATAATTGGAATTGGGAATCAGAGTCTTTTAATATTTTTATATTTAACTAATATTCAAAGATGATAAAGCAAAATATGTAAGAGTATAGGATGATGTGGTCTCCCCTTGATAACCAAAGAATGTGAAGACTCAGGATTAACAATAATATAAAAATGATTGCACCCTTAAGAGGTGTCTAAGATCTGTGCTTGAGAATGGAGTGTTTCATTTTTAAAAATTGTTAATCCTGTAGTTTTGGATAGTCATTACAATCACTAACTCAAGAGATAATCAAAATATAAAAGGTAAAAATATAATTTTTAAAAAGATGTAGATCCTGGACTTACAGCAATAACCACCACCATCATGGTCTCAGAGACACTTTATGTAGGTCAAGCAGGGAAGTTTCAGTCTGTGCTTCTTCCTGTCAATGTGAAGGGCAGCATTCTCAGCTAAGATTCCTTATTTGACTTCTTAGTTCCAGAACTGGAGATACACGGTGAACAAAAGCCAACCCTCTGAGAACATTTACTTTTCTATTAAAAGGGGCGAGCTAAAAGTCAACAATGAACAAAATGATTTCCCATGAGTGTTGGGTACTCACTAGCAAAAATGGAGGTGCTGGGGCTATGACTGGATGGTCCTGAGGGCTGACCAAGAAAGTGAGACTTTAAAAGACATTTCAATTTTGGCTCTTGTATCTACTTGGCCCACACCAGTGAAACTCAACAACTTATTTCTACCTGACCACACAAAATTTACATGTGAGTATATGGAAGCTGAAGCCCAGTTCATGCACATACTGACTTTTTGATGTAATTTGGTGACCAAAAAATTCAGAATATATTTGCTCTTATGGTTTATGTGCAAAATGTTCCCCAAAACCTCATGCACCCTCAGGTAGGGCTTTGAGGAATGGCTGAATCACGGGTGCATGGTACTGGATTAGAATGTACAGTAACTGAGTTACCCATTGATTGGTTTAGCATAATTCTGGGTGTGGGTAAACAGAAGCCCCATTCTAGGTGTGGGCAGCACCATCCAACAGGCTTATAGCCTGGAAGGGATAAAAGGAAAATAAAGGTCTGCTAGTGCTGCTGCTGCTGCTTCCTCTGCTGCTTTTTGCCTACCCTGCCATGGACTGTTCATCTCTGCCACACTGCCCTGCCATGCCAACCTGCCTTGGCGCCAGTCAATTATGGACTGAAACCACTACAAACTGTGAGCTAAAATAAACTCTTGCTCCTTAAACTTTGTGTGTTGGGTATTTTGTCTCAACAGTGAGAAAAGCAAGGGCCAGCCAAATAGCTGAGTGGATTAAAGCACCTGCAAGCAGGTGCAGGGGCCTGGGGTTCGATCCCCAGGCCTGCCATGCCAACCCTGATCTGGGTGTGCTGAGACAGCCATTCAGACTGGGTGTGGTGGTGTGCACCTGTAATCCCAGCTCTTGAGAGGCTGTAAACAGGAGAATCACTATGAGTCCGATCTTGTAATAAGACCCTGAACACCCTGTAGACATTTTCCTAAAATTAAAAAAAAAATGAGAAAACCAACTAAGACATTTACCATTTCCTGGTGATTCTTGAAACCAATATACTATATTCCTCCTGGATGACAAATGTTATAAGTAAGACATGCCCCAGTAAATTAATTCCCATATGTGATATTTCATTAAATATTTACCTAGATGTTGGGATTGCATAGTTGGCAGCTGGATCTCATCTACTCTTGCTGTTCTGATTATTTTATTTGTTCATTTTATGGAGTAATCTGTTGGATAGAGAGGATTAGACTATTCTTTTACTCTGGTAAGTATGCCAAAAAAATTAGAAAAGCAAGCTGAGGAAAGCTTGATAACATAATTATGGAAGATAATACTATGATCACATGGTAGAAATTCACAGACCAATCAACCAAACTGAATATATCATTTTAAAAAATTCTGTGTACATTTATTTTTTATTTTATTTTATTATATTTTTATTTTTATTTTGTATTTTAGTGCAGGGTTTATGGGGTCCACAGGGTCTCACTACACAGATCAGACTTGTAGTGGTTCTTCTGTTTTCAGCCTTCCAAGCACTGGGATTACAGGCGCACGCCACCACATTCATTCTCAATTGCCATCTCAGCGTGCCCCGGAGGTGGGGCCGACGTGGCAGGCTGGGGATCAAACCTCCAACCCCTGCATCTGCCTAAGCAGGTGCTTTTATCTGCTGAGCTGTCTGGCCAGCCCTCTGTGTACATTTAGACATTATTAAAAAGTCCCTACTTTTATCATCAAATACACTACTGTAGATACCAACTGTAACTGGGTATTGGATTAACTTTTATTCTCTTGCAGATGTATAGTAAAATGTAGAAATACCCCAAGAAGGAAACCTGTTCTACTTTCTTACTGGTACTTGAAACATTCATTTCTAAAATAATTATGGGATGTTCCAGTTAGTCTACAGAGGTTGATTGCTTATAAGAGTGACCAAATACACACCAGTTGAGGTTGGGATTGAAGCCAGATATTGAAACTTCCTTCAAAGTAGCTTGTTACTCGAATGTACAGAAATTACTTTGGATTTTCTGTGGTTTTTCTGGCCTCATTGTGGCCCTCAGTTACCAAAAGATTGCAGAACAGACGCAAAGGAGAAAAAACAGTGGGATAATTCTGAAATGGCTCCTCCCTCCCCTTTTCCCTGTCACATGACTTGTGCAGGATGTTGCCTTTATTTATTGTTCTTCACAACATATTGCATATTTATTCCGCCATTTATGAATGGGAGAAAGAGGTTCCTCATTGCTATTGCTGTTAGACCTTTCTTGTAGACACCACCTCAGATGAGAACCCTTCAAGATAAAATGCAAGTGAGCCTTTATTTCATAACACTTCTTTACCTATCATGAGTTCCCACCCTCAGCTCTGAATGAGAGCAGCAGCCCAAAACGTTTAGGTGTTGCAGTGGAGCCATGAAAACACTGGATTTCAGTCAAGGATCCCCAACATCAGAGGAAGGAAACTGCCCTAAAGCCCATGACCTAATGCTAGATTCCTTACCCAGGATCAGAGAGCCTTCTAGGAGCCAGACTGGAAGGTGAACTCCTAGGCAATTTAGAATTTCATGAAGATGTGGAGTAGTAGATTCCTCTTTGTAAGAGGAAACTGAGCGAGGCTCGCTTCTCTTCCCCTGACTGCTACTTATCATGAGAAACTGTCTCTTGTTAAGCCTTCTACCTACCTAACCAAGAGGAGCACAGGAGTCAACCTGTGTGTGGGCTTTTATGTGGGATGATTTGGGTTATTAGCAGCTGTGGACACATTGTATCTCTCCAGAGCAGCAATATATTCTTCTCCTTATTCCCACTCAATCAAATGGGCCCTTTTCCAATTCTAGAAAACATTTTTTTTTTCCAATTCTACACAGCCGCCACCTAGCAGCTCCTTTTTTAGAGGAAAAGAGGACATAGGGAAGTCCAGGGGTGACACAGGCTCTCACCCTCATAGACCATCACAAACTCCAATGTGGCTTGTTGAGCATCTGGGTAGGTGTACAATTTTACCTTCTCCAAATGGCAGAAAGCAGCATTTCGGTTTTCTTTCTTTCTCTTTCCTCTTTCTTTCTTTTCTTTCTTTTTCTTTCTTTCTTTCTTTCTTTCTTTCTTTCTTTCTTTCTTTCTTTCTTTCTTTCTTTCTTTCTTTCTTTCTTTCTTTCTTCCTTCCTTCCTTCCTTCCTTCCTTCCTCCCTCCCTTTCTTCCTTTCTCTCTCTCTCTCTCTCTCTCTCTCTCTCTCTCTCTCTCTCTCTCTCTTTCTCTCTCTAGAGGAACAAACACAAAAACAAATAACAAAAACAAAGGCAGAAAGAAAGCAAGATACAACAATACAAATGGCACAAAATTTCAGCAATACAAATGGCACAGAATTTCAAAACAAGAGTAGAAAATTAACAATGGTTGCTCTATTGCGTATCGTTATCATTTAATTTGTGGCTCATATTACCAGATATAGGTATGCAAAATTGGTCAAACAATTAAACATCAACTTTTCCATTCAATAAACTTTAAATTTTTTGTCTTTTTTCTCTTTATTTTTTATTTATTTTAAAGAGGGTGTAATAATAATTGATAAGACATTAGAAAGGGTACAGTTTTCATTGTGTTCTTTTGAAAGCACGTTCAATTTTTTTTTAAAGCTAAATGTTGTTTGTGGAAGAGAGTTGTTCAGAAACTTGATCAAATTATACCTGTTTTGATCAGTAGTCTCAGGGGAGAGACTGACCCACCCTCCTTCAGGGTGAGAAATGACAGATAAAAAAATTAGCTATAACCAATTTTTTGTTCCTAGAGGTTAAGAAAAAGAAGACTAAAGGAAGTTGAAGTTTGAAACTTTCTGGAGTGTTTATAGCATTACCAATATTCTTTCACTTGCCTGAGGTTATTTCCTCTTAGGTTATAGTCCATCATTTTCTAAGAGAAATTTCACAAAAGAAAGTGTCTCTTAATAGTCCAGTGAAAGCTTTTGTGAGGAAAACAATAAAAATTCCTGTTTAGAAGTAATTCTTTTTCTGCTCCTAGGACAACCAGGGGACTAAGATAATATAATGTGTGGGAGCCCAAAGTTTATATTGTGAAAGCCAAGTGAAATTTGAAGGTCCAAAACTTCAAAAGCATGGAATCTGGTTCTAAACCCTCAAAAAACATGGTGCAACGTTTTTTTCTTCTTTCCTTCTTTCTTCGTTATTTTCAGAGAATATCCTTGTAGGTGTAGGAAGCAACTTAGTATCATCTTCTCAAAGTTTGTATGTTCTAGGAGCTTACAGCACCCATTCCACTTTTTTTCTTCTATCTTCTGGGTCTATAGCTTTGCTATTCTATGCAGGTTCTAGATTTCTATGCTGTACTTGGTTCAATAATGGCAATTTGTGTTAGGAAATTGGAAAGAATCAAGAGGACGGAACGACTAATGTATGAACTTTCAAAATGAACCCTTAATATCTTATGACATCAAGAAAGACTATTTTGAGAATGAAAACTATTCTGAAAATACTAAAATCTACTTCTCCCAGACAAACAACAGTTCCATTTCTTTTTCAAATCTGTGCCCATGTGGAACAGATTGAATTGATAGGAATGTGGCCATTCTATATAGTTCCCTGTCCAATCTTTCTGCTATAGCATATCTTCTAGTTGTGAAGAATTTCTTAATAAATTGATAGCCATTGTTATCTAAATGATTAAAAGGAAAGAAGAACTGTTTAATGTCCTCTAGTTGGTTGGATACATTGTGGTAAATTAATCAAGTAAAATTTTCTTCCAGGGTACACATCGCATTAGCAGACCTTTATCTCTAAAGCCTAGATATCACACTCAAGATTGTTCTAGAGCTTTAATTATCCATCCTTTTGTTTGTTCTTGCACATGGTCTAATGCTTCAGAATTTCACTCATTCACTATGGGTAACTTGGTGCTTCTGAAGTGTATTCTGAATTTCCTTGCTTCAATGTCTTTGCTCTCCAATTTTTCTTTTCCTGGGAAAGTCATCGCCCAAAAACTCCCTGTCTTCATTTCCTAATCAAATTCGGATCCACTTTTCCATGGAAAAGTCTTACTCAATTCATGAGACAAATCTAAAACACTTTGTTTATTGATTCACCCAGGCTTTTGAGCATCTACTCATCCTGGTTTGCTTGGCTGCAGCTAGAGATGTGCATGCTTCTCCCTCCTGAGCAGGAGGTCTCCCAAAAGCAGCTTCCAGGGTAGGCATTCTGATCCTTGTATCTCCACTGTTCTTGGCAAAGGGCCTTGCATGCTGCACACAGTCCAAGCATGTGTGTTCAGTTAAATTAAGATAAAGTGAGTGATCACACAGGTGTAGAAAAGGAACACATGCAGAAATACTAAACAACAGTGAGACTTGTACAAGACTCAAGGGACATAGAAATTACTTTCTCAAGGAAGAAATAGAAAAGAAGAGAAAATGATGAACTTAAAAAAGAAAGCCAGCTAGATAGCTCAGCAGACTAAAGCTCCTATTTAAGCAGACAGCAGAGACTGGGGTTTGATCCCCCTGCACCACATGCCGGCCCCACCCCTGGGGTGCGCTGAGAACATGATTGAGACTGGGCATGGTGGCACGCACCTGTAATCCCAGCTCTTGGCAAGCTAAAAGCAGGAGGATCACTACGAGTCCAATCTGTGCAGTAAATTTAGTACAAGACTTAGATCCTGTGTATTTAGTGCAGGGTCTACAGGGTCTCACTGCACAGATAAGACTCATAGTGATCCTCCTGTGTTCAGCTTCCCAAGCACCGGGATTACAGGCACGCACCAGTGGCAGGGCCCACATAGCACGTGGTGCCAGGGATTGAACCCCGGTGCCTACTCTCTGCCTAAGCGGGCCCTTCAGTATGCTGAGCTATCTGTCAGGCCCCTTATTTCTAGTTTTCTAACCAGCTTGGGAATTGTTTTTGAAGAGAAATCAGCATGGACTGCCTGAGTGAGAAGAACCCAGACCCTCCTCTGTGATACCAAGGTGTCCTATGAGGCAGGCACCCAGGACATCAGTGATTGGCAGCCAGTTGTAGCAAGCACCCAAGAGATGTCCTTTAGCAGGTTTCTACTGAAAGGAGCAATAGAGTATGGATCGCAACACGAAGGCAGCATGCCCCCGGCTTGTAAGTATGGGAAATAGATGGCTTCACACAGCGAAGTCGGCCAGAACTCTTCTGGAGTGGAAATATACTGGTGTAGAAGGAAGGAGACTTGACTTTGCTACCAGCCATTCAGGAAAGTTTGTGGATGTGAACCTGACCATGGCTACAAGGGAGTCAGTTTTCAGTGGTACAGAAGGATACTGAAGAGCCTACAATGTGGGCTGAGTCTGAGTGAAAGAGCAGAGAGCACCTGGTATGGACTTGGGAAACAGGAGCAACTGATGAAACAGACTGGCTGCAGCAGATGATAGGGGCACGTTGTGGTACTGTTCATGGCACCTTTTACGTGGGCTAAGAAGGTAGTGTTCTACCCACATCCAACATATTGCCTCTTGCTAAAGCTTTCGAAATTGTACTGGTTAATAACAATGGAATGTTTGGCTCCTTTGTCAAAAATACGGTGGCTGAGTGCATTTGGGGATGCGTCTATTTCTTCTATTCTGTTCCACTGATCCTCAGGTCTGTTAGGATTTTTTGTTGTTTGTTTGTTTGCCAAAACTGTATTGATTTTCTCACAGTAGCTTTATAGTATTATTTCATGTGTGGTGTTGTTATGCCCCCTGACTTACCTTTGTTATTCAGAATTGCTTTTCCTATCCTAGGTCTTTTTTGGAAGAAAGAGTCTCTTTAATAAATGTTGCTGGAAAAACTGGTTCTCAACATGCTGAAAACTAAAATTAGACCCATGTTTATTAACATACACTAAACTAAAATCAAAATGGATCAAAGATCCAAATATTAAAATAGGAACACTAAATTTACTAAATTTACTGGAAAAGAAAATAGGAAGAAAATCTCAAAGACATATGCATACAGGTAGACTTCATGAACAGAATCCAGACTGCAACAGAAATATTACAAAGAGTGAAAACATAGGACTTCACTTTATTAAAAAGATTTTTCACAACAAAAGAAGTCTCCGACAGAGTGAAGAGACAACCCACAGAATGGGAAAAAATATAGGCAGCTGTTGCATGGACCAAGGACTTATACCTAAAACCTGAAAAGAACTGAAAAAAAAAAAGAAACAAATTCCCTGAATTCAAAGACTCAATCCAAAAGTGAGCATCTGAGATGAATACACACTTCTCAGAGAAACAAATACAAATGGCAATTCAATACATAAAAAGGTTCAACAACATTGTTCATTCCAGATGGAAATTAACACTGAGATTTCATTTCACACCAGGAAGAATGGTCATCATCAAAGAATCAGCCAATAATGGGAATAGTGACACATGACTATATTTCCAGCACTCAGCACTCAGGAGGCTGAAGCAGGAGGATTGTTGCAAGTACAATAACAGCCTGGGCTACAAAGTGAGCTCAAGGCCAACTTTAACTGCATAGTGAGAATCTATCTTTAAAAGGAACACACACACACACACACACACACACACACAATCAACCCATTGCAAGAGCTGAGAGGCTGTAGGGAAAGAGCAACCATTCTCCATTGTTGGTGGGAATGTACACTGGTATGTCCACTATGGAAATCAGTGTGGAGATTCTTTAAGAAACTGGAATTAGAGATCCCATTCTAGCCAGCTTTTCTCTTTCTGGGTATCTTCTCAGATGAATTAAAAACATATCATAGAGATATATGTGTACTCACGCTAAAGCAGCATGATTTATAACAGCCAAATGTTGGAAACAATCTAGATTCTCATCAGCAGGGGAATAGATTTTAAAAAGTGTGAATTTTTACCACATGATCATCTCAATTGATGCAGAAAAGGCCTTTGACAAAGTCCAACACTCATTCATGATCAAAGCCCTACAAAAAATTGGAATAAATGGCTTCTATCTCAATCTGATGAAAGCCTTCTGTGACAATCCAATAGCCAACACAATTCTAAATGAAGAAAAACTGAAATCTTTTACTCTTAAATCACATACAAGGCAAGGATGTCCTCTATCACTACCCCTCTTCAATATAGTTTTGGAATCATTAGCTAGAGACATTAGACAAGAGAGATAAATAAAATATTGGGTAGAGAAGAAGTTAAACTATCTTTATCTGCAGATAATATGATACTTTACTTGGAAGACAAAAAAAAAAAAAAAACTCCACCAAGAAACTCCTAGAATTAATAAACAAATTCACTATCATAGCAGGTTACAAAGTCAATACCCCAAAATCAATAGCATTCCTCTACACAGACAACAAACAGACTGGTAGAGAAATTAAAGAAATAATACCCTTCACAATTGCACCCTCCAAAATGAAATACCTAGGAGTCAATCTAACTAAGGAAGTAAAAGATCTATACAAAGAAAATTAAAGTACTCTTAAGAAACAGATCGAAGAGAATTTCAGAAAATGTAAAGATATTCCTTGATCCTGGATAGGAAGAATGACTATTGTGAAAATAGCAATACTCCCAAGATTGTTGTACAGATTTAATGCAATCCCTATCAAAAAGCCATCAACATACCTGAGAAATCTAGAGAAAACACTCCTAAACTTTATTTGGAACCAGAAGAGACCTAGAAAGATGACCTCTTCAACAAATGGTGCTGAAAAACCTGGCTCTCCACATGCCAAAAATTAAAGCTAGACCCAGTTCTATTGCCATACACTAAGCTAAAGTCAAAGTAGATTAAAGATTTAAACATTAAAACAGAAATACTAAATCTCCTGGAAGAGAAATTAGGTGGAAATCTTGAAGACATAAGAGTGAGCATACAGTTCATGGACAAAATCAAACTGCAATGGGAAATACTTCAAAGAATCAACAACTGGAACCTCCTCTTATGTACAAGTTTTTGCACCTCAAAAGAAATCACCAACAGGTAAAAACACAATCCACAAATTTGGAAAAAATCTTAACCAATAATTATTCAAACAAAGGTGGTCTGTCTAGAATATACAAAGAACTAAACAAATTAGGGCTCCAAACTTTAAAGACCTAATGCAAAAAATGGGCATCTGAGATGAATATACACTTCTCAGAGGAAGAAATACAAGAAGAAAATAAATGAGTGAAAAATGCTCCACTTCACTGGAAATTTGAAAAATGCAAATTAAAACAGCATTGGGATATCATCTCACCCCAGAAAGAATGGGTATCATAAAGAAATCAACTAATAATAAATGCTGAAGAGGCTGTTAGAAAAAAGAACCTTTCTCCACTTCTGGTGGGAATGTAGACTGGTACAACCAATATCAAAATCAGTGTGGAGACTCCTCAAAAACCTAGGACTGGAAATCCTACTCCAACTATCCTCGTTCTGGGTATTTTCCAGAAGAACTGAAACTATCATACTACAATAATGTATGTGCACCCATGTTTTTAGCAGCACAATTTGCCATAGCCAAATCTTGGAAGCAACGAAAATGTCCATCACCTGAAGAATGGATGAAAAAGATGTGGTATTTTTACACAATGGAGTATTACTCAGCTATGAAGAAAGACAAACTCAAAGCCTTCATAGGTAAATGGATGCAACTAGAGGCTATACTCATAAGTGAAATAAACCAGACCCGCATGTGTAAATATTGTATTGTATCCCTAGTGTAAAAGCCCAAAAGAAGAAATAAAACCTGAAATATATAACAGATATAGTAAAACAGAAACAGATTTTAAAGATTAAATAATGAGGAGAGAAAGCAGAAAAGAAAAAAGGTAGCGGAAAAGCATACAAGTATATATCCAGGATGGCTGAGGTGATTGCACTAAAAATCTCCCATCATTTTTTTTTTTGAAAATAGCATTAATGTATAGAATCTTCACCTTGACTAACTCTGTGTGCTGATATCTGCAATCCAACCACGTACAATGAGGACAGCAATGTATCACACGAAAACCAGGCTTGAATACCTGTCATCTTGGTCTTCTAAATGTGTACTTACTGTTTCTAATGTCATATCAATTGCTAGTATATTCTCTTTAAAACAAAATTTTTTTTAAAGGCAAAAAAAGAGACAAGAACAAAAATTTACAGTTTCTTGAAAAGAAGCATTAAATGCAACCATATGTCCAGTCTTACATAACTATATCTGTTAATCCGAGCAACAGATTGGATGAAAAAAATAGATAATGTATCAACCATTGTTAATCAGCTATCTTGTTCTGAAAATCTATAAAATATGTATTGTTTGTATGTTTCCCTGTTTCTAATTTTTGTTCTTGCTTTTGCTTTTATGTTTCAAATACAATTAAATGAAATTAAATGTGTGGATTTTTTATATAATGGAGTGCTACTCAGCCATAAAGAGTGATAGACATGAGACTTTTATAGATAAATGGATGCAACTCAAGAGCATATGCATAAGTGGAATAAATCAGACCCATATGTGTAAATATCATATTGTTTCACTAATGTGAGAAATTGAACAAGAAAATAGAATCCAAAATGTACAATAGATATTGTGAACTGGGAAAAAAATTGCAAAAGGAAACACAAACTGCTATGAGGGAAAGGGGAAAGGAAGAAAGGGGAAAAGGAAAATAATTACATGCATGCACACCATAGTTAAGATGGTTTTACAGCTAGTTTCCTCATTTCCTTGAGGAATGCCTTGTGCTAATATTATTTAGACAAGTTATCTCACTTGTATCTTGTACTCTGGTTAACTAATACCAAGGCAGCAACGTGGAATGCATCAGCTCTTGTGCCTGTCCTACTAACCTGCTTCAAAACTCAATCACATTGTTTATCTTTTTTTCTCTGTACAGCCAGAGATACAGCTCCGTGGCACAAGTGCCTGCCTGGGAAGCGCAAGGGCCAGAGTTTAATTTCCAGTACCAAGAAAAATAAATAAATAAAGCTTTTTTTCCTCTTTAAAATAAAAAAGAAATGAAACATTCAAACAATTCTAACCTTAGAGGTTAACTGTTGGTTCCTATTTCCAATAGCTATTTCCATCAAGGCAAATGAAATCTTTATGCTTTTTGTCGCTCATACAAAATATCATGAAATTTAATGATTGTTTCCTTTGATTGACTTTTAAATAGTGCTAGTCTATAGGAAAGCTAGTGAAATCTATTGGTAAAGGCGGAAACATGTCTGAATTCTTTTGTAACTAGAAAAATTCTTTGGAGGCTTGGGTTGATGCCTCAAGGGAAAACTGCATACAACTTTATTTTCTATCACAACTGAGTATTCATTAATGAGCTTAAAGAAAAACTCTGGCTGTATTACTCTATGGAAGAGGTACTACCTATGCTCTAACAAGAGCTGAAAGGACCCCAAGCAATGTCCTCCATGCTTGAGCCAATCCTGCATCTTCCTCTCCCTTCAGACATGTATCCCCCCACCAGGATGTCCCCTTCAAGGAAAGCAGTATTTACTGTCACTGTTAATATCTGAATTAAGCCAAATCAGGGGGACATGGCACATTAGTAAAGTAGGATGAACTACAAATATGCATATTTTATGATATGTATTTTATATGCATGTAAAATAATATATGAGACATTAAGTAATCAAAGGGCTTGAATTAACTGGAAGGGTTTTTTTTTTTTTTTTTAATCATGTCTCCATACATAAAGAATCAGGGCATCCATGGTTCCTTTGATAACTTGAAGAAAAGATTCAATAGCTATAAATCAGGTTACTGTCAGATAGATTCAACCTTCCCAGGTTATGCTGATATTTACCACCCAGGTCAGCACCTTTTACTACATATGTCTAAAGTAATTAATATTTGCTCCCTATGCAATAGTTATTTCAGAATTTAGACTACCATATTTTTCCTGGTGTTATGGTTTGTGTATAGGTGTCCCTGCAAAGCCTTGTGCAAGTCCTGGGGCGGCTTCTGGAGTTTGTGATTGATGATTGTGGGTGTGGATGCTGCATCTGCCCTGGGGCAGGTAATTTGCAGTACAAGGTAAGGAGGGGAGAGAGGCTAGCTAGCTGCCTGGGCTGCTGCCACTCCTTTTGCTTTTTGCTCTTTGCCGCTGGCCTCCTTGAATGACTACTCTCTGCCATGTGCCACTCTGCCTTGGAGCCAGTGGAGTATGCATTGAAGCCTCCACTAACTATGAGCTAAATAAACCTTTCCTTTCTTCATTCTGGGTGTCTGGTATTTGCCGCAGCAATGAGTAAAGAGTAACTGAGGCACCTGAATATCAATGGGAGCTGTAGACTGGATACTTGAAAACCCCCCAAACTATAACCCCAGACTTCGTACTCTTCCTATTTGACATTTGGGGCAAAGCTCACTTCTCTTTTTTCCGTTCTTCCACACCTCTCTCACCTTTTCCATCCCACTGCTTTCTCCACTTATCTGTGTGCCATCCCCGTTGTGTATTTATCTGAGAGAAGGGGGAAATAGGAGTTCAAACTTTTCTTTATTTTATTTTGAGGGTCAATTGTTTAGCCCTCTGGTTTAGAGCCACTGAAAGGGAAAAAAACGTGTTATTCTTTACCTGTGGGAAGGGCTGGCCAGATAGCTCAGTGGACTAGAGTGCCTGCTTAGGTAGTGTGCAGGGACTGGGGTTTGATCCTTGGAACCACAAGCCATGATGGCCCCACTCCCAGGGTGCTCTGAGACATTGATTGAGACTGGGTGTGGTGCTGTGCACCTGTAATCCTAGTGCTTGGGAGGCTGAAAACAGAAGGCTCACTGTGAGTCTGATCTGTGTAGTGATACCCTGTAGATGTGGTACTAAATACATAAAATTTAAAAACAAACAAAAAAGGCAGAGAAGAGGGAAGAGACCTCTGAGAAGGGTGGTGAAGACGCTCTCAGGGCACTTTCTGCCCACCTGCCACCTCATACCTGTGGGAACCCTCAAATTTAACATTGGTCAGATTCTTAAGGTTGCCATCTAATGTTTCCTTGCCTCTAGACTTACATAAATCATAAGTCAACATATTACTTGGACTTGAAGAGGTTTTAGATCTTTGTTATCTTCCATAAAACCCTCAGCTCCTCAAGGCCTAAGTTATATTTGGATGGGGCTGGCATAGCTATAAATTTCTCAAGTTTAAGAGAACCCCATTTTTCCAGAGTTTTTGCATCCTCTGCAAATCTTTGGGAAGATGTATTTATAGCCTTTAGGTCAGCATGCATATTCCAGTAGTCTCTAGTTTCCAAAAATGGCATGAAAATCAAGGAGGGTGGGAAAGCATTCAACAGCTACCGAAGGACCTCTGCTAGTAAGCTCCTCCTCAACCAGGTAGCTGGCTCTAAAGGCTTTAAACTCAGAGTTTTAAAGTGTTGACAAGTCCTCAGACTGGAAATTCGATGTGTGGTACTCTATGCCTATCACATTTCTTCAGTGCTTCACATGATGCCATAGTAGAGAATGCACACCTAGGAGGCTTTCAAGGGCATTTGCCGAAGTTCTCCTGGGAATAAGACCTGAGTCACCTGTCCAGGCTTCTAGGAGCCCCAGAACACAGCTGGGTGCTCCTTGAAGGATGATTCTGACCGCTTCCTAAGCATATTACACAATTTCTTTTTCAGAAATCCTTTTAAGAAAAATAAAATACACACTAGTGTTTTCTTCCTCTTCGGTTCACTTTTAATACACATTTTAGAAAGTGGCACCTACGCTTCAATTTTAGAGTGTTTGTATATAAAAGATTTGAATTGTGTTCTTTGACCGAGTTCTTTTTTGGACAAAGTCTGAGGGCTTTCTGTTTTTGTAGTATTGCACTTTTCTTTTAAAAAATGAAAAAGAAAGAAAAGCCAGGCCCTGTGCTAAGGGTTTATTTATATCATCTAATTTACTTAACCCTCCCAGGAACCTCATGGATGTAATACTCCTTTTTTCCCCATATTATTAATGAGGTAACAAAAACCCAGGAAAGGTTAAATGGGGGTCATGTGCTCACACTGAGTGGAGCAGAATTCTGATCCTGCTGTCCTGTCACAAGAATGAGTGGATTTTACAAGAAAGCTGCGCCCCTTCTATTGTAGTCTCTCTAATGGACAATTGGTTCTTTTACTCTTATAACTTACTCGTTGAATTGATTATTTTCCCCTTGTGTACTCTTTTTAAAAAAATGCTTTTCTTCCCCCTTGACCTCCGACAAAGATGAAAAGCACTTAACATCAGAGCTGTAAGAATGGCAGGAAGGTGAGAGGACCTCCTGTGGCGTCTGTGTTCTCCCAAACCAAGGGTATTGGCAGGCAGTTCAGTGCTCTGAGCTCCCTGAAGGTGAGACGCACTTGGAGGAAATGTCCTCTATCTGAACGTAAAAGGTGATATGAAAATTCAGGGCACAGGTGCAAGCTGTCTCCACGCAGCCACAAATACTGAATATCAGGGTAGAAGGAAAGCTTTGACGCCACTAAGGAGGACTAATCAGAAGCTGGTGACGATTCCCACAAGGCCAGGCCTCCAGCAGCACCTCCCCATCAGCGTGCAGCCCTACTCCGCCTCTCTGAAACCATTCCCCGAGGATCAGCTCATTCCATGTCAAAAACAAAATGGTGAGATAAGTACTTCTGTTATGCCCATTTTACAGATGGGGACACTTATGTCTAGCAAGATAGGTACTTTGCCTGCCTATGGTCTCTTCATTACTAAATATTAGAGCTGGATACAAATAGGAGACCCACTATGAGATGCAAGTGTCCTGGGACGTGGAACTTCATTGTTAAGACTGGCTAAGTCCTGGCACACGGAGACTGTTGATTACCCCAGTACTGGAATAGGTTCTGCCTGACTCTGATCTCTATGCTTAACCTTTTTATGGCATTAACTCATGAGATTTCTCTTTGAACTCTAAAACAGTGATAACCCTTGAATTATACAAAATAAGGACATGGACCTGCCAGACCAGAAAAGTCTCCCAGTCCTTCCTCCGTCCCTCTTGTAGATTTTTCCTTCCTGCTCCACTCATTTTCTCTCTCCCTAGGCAGATGGTGGCCACAGGCAGAGTGAGTCTCTTGCTCATTTGAGTTGCTGTGGATGTTAGAAGTTGCTGTGAGTTATGAGGCCTTCTTCATGAGGATGAAACGCCAGGTTTCAATTATAAATGATCCCTATGCTATATTTCTGCTGTTTATGAATTCTCAGAAGAAAAGAATACACTGCTTAGGCAGGTGCAGCGACCAGGGTTCCATCCCCAGTGTGCCGTACTGCCCCCACCCTGGGGTTTGCTGAGACAGCGATTGAGACTAAGCGTGGTGACATGTGCCTGTAATCCCAGCGCTTGGGAGGATGAAAATAAGAGGATCACTATGAGTCCGATCTGTGTAGTGAGACCCTATACACCCTGTGCTAAATATATTTTTTTAAAAATCCAAATGCCTTCTCAGGATATATATTCTATTACATATATATTTGGTATGGGGACTGAATTCAGGACCTTGCTTTTGCCAGGCAGGCACTTAAGTTACTGCTCTATCTCCCTGGCCCTCTGTCTGCTTTTAAAGGACCACAGAGTTATTTGTTTCAGGTCCAACAAACTCAGATCTCCTCCAAGGTCTTTGTGGTTCTAGTCAGGGTTCTCTCTCACCTAGTATATATATGCTAAAGCTTATATAGCTTTATAAATATACATATCTTAGCATATATTTATATATATATATATATATTATACAGTTTGTGCTGTATGTTACATATAAGATACACACAAAGTGGCAATTTAAAAGATGAGATTAACAAGCAGTAGAAGTTTTAATATTGTTTTCTGAGAATTCCCCAATGGGCAATTTTATGAACATTCTTTGATTCATGAAATAGCTTAGAGATCTCTTTCTAACTATTGGTTTTTGATCTGATATAGTAACATATCAGAAATTGTGCAGGCACATACAAAATATGCCTCTTCAAGGCTGTAACTGTTCTCCCCAACCACTAACTAAAAATTCTTTGAAGCAAATTTCCTGTTGTAATTGATGAATTTTATAATAAGTGTCACTAGATTAGGGTATTAAAATAAATTTTTTTTGAAAACAGACTCTGCTGTTATAAATAGTCTTTAAAATATACTTTTATATTTATTATGTGTATGAAATTTTACCTACTAGTTATCACTGTAAAAATATTTAATGGGCTTAGCCATTTTAAGGAACCAATAATCAGTAATTTCTTAATGTACTGTCCCCTGAAAGCTGTATAAATTTTATATCCTTAACATTCCTTGAGGGTTCTCAGAAATAACTGTGAGGACACTACAGTAATGAGATCAAGTAAGGATATAGGGAGAGAGCTTTTTAAAGATCGTGCCAAGACCTCACCTACCCTGCTTCTGGGGCTCCACGTACTGAGGAGCTGGGCCAGGG
This sequence comes from Octodon degus, assembly GCF_000260255.1. Lineage (NCBI taxonomy): Eukaryota > Metazoa > Chordata > Mammalia > Rodentia > Octodontidae > Octodon > Octodon degus. The sequence continues at coordinate 1,353,578 of NW_004524654.1, forward strand.
CAGCCTCCTCCCCCAAGTCATCACCTCTCAGAGACAGCGGGAGGAGTGCAAACTCTTGCTGAGCACAGGCAGGAGGGGAAGGCTGCTGGCGTGCAGAGACCGCTGCGTGAGGGCGATACAGGCTGCCACTTGCAGGCAGTGTATGTTTGGGGACGTCACTTCCTGGGCCTCAGTTTGACAGCAGGAGCCTCCAATCTGCCTCCAATACTCTGCAAAGAAAGGCTGAGCACATGGCCCTGAGCTTCCTCACAGTTTTAGAGTCTGTGCTTCTATTATTCTAGAGTTGCTGAATGCTACAGAGGTAGCTGGACCCTGAGTCACAGCTTACTTTGTCATGCCCCCTTAGGACCTGTGCCAACTGTCTCCCCCTTTAATTTGGGTTTAATCTTAGGAACAAGTCCCCTTTTATTCAATGGATCTCTGCTGCACATCTGTCTCTGCATAGAAATTTTTAAAGTCTTTTTCATGGGCAAGCTCTGGCCTGTCTGCCTCGTCCTGAATTAAATTAATAATTAGCCATGTATGATGATCTAAATATTAATCCCAGAATCACAAGATTGAAAAACTCCTTGAGAAGCCTATTTTCCTGTGGGGACTCTTGCTTTCTTGAGTAAGAGTCTCTTTTTTTGCTTATGTTTTCTCTTTAGCTGTAAACACCCTTCTTGGGCATCAAAGGCAGCACTTAAATTATTTGCCCTGTCCTCTGTAGAACCTTCCAGTGTGCACCTGATTGCCCCTAATTTCTCCCTGTGCACTGCACCTCTTGTGGACTGTTTATGCCTTATTCCTTTGATGTCACTATTTTTGGACATTGCTGCTGCTTCTCTGTATCACATGCCTTTGCTTATTCATCCCTAACGCCCTTGCTGCTCCTATTAACGCTCTTCTCCCCTTTTATCTCCTTCAACTTTTTCCATAGAAAGAGACATCTAGCATCTAGCATAGTTTTAGAATCTGAACCCCTTGGGATCATTTCCAGGGACACAGTCAATGTGTTATCCTTGAAATGCATCAGTGCAAGGTTTTCCCTTATACATTAAAAACTACCTTTTTTCCTCCCAAAATTTGCCTGATCTCCTGTGAATCACTGCGCATCAGACCATGATCCATTTTTACCCCCATACCAGGAAATTTAGCCTCTTCCCTGTTTACAGTTTATTTGAGGAGATGGAGGTTGGAGTTTAACTTCTACTCAGTATTTAAAAGACTAATAATAGAAAAGGATTAATGCAGCCCTGTGACTCTCTAGAGAGGCCCCAAGGAAGATGGGAGGACTGCCAGCCACCTGATGACAATTGTCTTACAAAACATGAGAGGTGGGAAGACCCACCTGCAGCCCTTCCTCCCCAGTGCTTAAAGGAATGTTCTGGAGGCCTGCGCACAACTCTCCTTCCCTGGCACCTTCACACAAGACCAGACTCCCACAGTTCCAAGATCCCTGGTCCTGTTCCTTTAGCTACTTCATAATTTTGGAAGCCTGCTGTGGAAGCTTGTACCAAGTTAAAGTATCTGCAACTCTGAAAGTAGCCAAATGATAATTTGACTCTTTTGCTATCTGTTTTAAGCAATAAAAGAGGATAGGACTAATAGAGAATTGAAACAGACATTGCAAGACTCAGTGGGGACCCAGTGTAGTATCAGGTACTGTTTATTGAGTACCTACCAGGGCCAAGAATGTAGTAGACTGTCCCATACATAATCATTCTTTGGAAAAAAAGGAGATCCTAGTACCTACAACCTGAAAGTTGCACTAGGGATGAGATGACTTACCTCATGCAATATTTGACACCTAATCCTCCTTCCTAAGTGAAAGGAATTACTTTACCCTTGTTTCACCTTCACAAAAACTCAGTGAGTAGCAGGCATCCAATCCAGGATATCATTTCTCCCCTCAGTCTGAAACCTTCAATGTCTCTCCCACAGAAAATAATAATAATGCTGCTGAATTGATGACTCATTGCAATTTACATAATGCATTCTCATGCATTATCCTCTTTAATATTCAAATCCTACTTTTGAAACAAGCATTAGTTTCTCCATTTTCAAGAGGAAGGGGTGTGATAGAAAGCCTTCGAGGCACTTGCTGAAGGTCACATGGTTAAGCCCCGCCTCACGTCTGGCAGTGCTCCCTGGTGGAAAAGCTTTCATGAGGAAAGCAGTCTTCACAAGGTCGTGATCCTCACAGCCCCAAGTCTCCTGTTCCTAATTTAAAGCGACTTTACCCTCACCCAGCACTGTCCAGCGATTCTCCTGGTAAGGTTATGCTTTGAGGATGTGGTGGGAAGTTTCAAAAAGGTCTTTGTACAGTATGCAAGTGTTTCCCTTAGAATGAATCACATGATAAGCCAGCACATCTCATACTTTTCAAAGAAATACATGCAGATAGATGGACAGACAGACAGAGTCAGAGAGAGACAAAGAGCCACAAACAAATTATTAGATAAAGTAATATAAATTACTTCGCAGTGCTGGAGGCCAGAAATCTCAAGTCAGTATAACGGGAAATCAAAGTATCAGCAGAGACATGTCCTCTCTGAGGTCATAAAGAAGAAACTATGATCTGCTTTTGCATATTACAATTTTTGGAGTCTGTAATCAGTGCTTGGTTTGAGGCCCAATCTCTTCTTCTGACTTCTCCTGCCTATTTCAAATCTCTCTCCAAGTTCACCTGTAAGGGCACTGTGATTGCATATAGGACCTATGGGAATAACTCAGGGAAAGCCTTTCCGCATGAGGTCTTAACTGAATCACATCTTTTGATAGGTAAGGTGTTACCCATCCTTTGCCATATGAGATACCAGTCACATGTTCCAGAAATCAGGACGTGAACATATCCTGGAACACCTGCGACAGTGACTTAGTTCGATGCCTCATTTGTAGAAAATAATGACATCGGAACTTGAAGCCTAGGCTATTTTTTTAAAGCAGCAGTCAAATTCTCAAGGCTTGGTTCCTGCTGTGAGGCAGGACCTCCCATGTCAAATGACTGCTTAGTGCCTATACTGTAGGAGAGGATCAGAAACAGTATAAATTGTAAGTAGTTCTTGAATAACCATCTATGCACCAGCTTCAAAAGTTCTTTCTACTTCTTCATTAAGACTTAGCTATAATTCTTATATCACAAACCACTTCTGATTTCCATTGATGAAAACAATCTCTCTGCCTCTGAATTTCAGTAGGAATTTACATGGCTCTTTCAGGACCATCAAGATAGCTCAGCAGACTAAAGACCCTGCTTAGCAGGCGCAATGACCAGGGTTTAATTCCTGGTGTGCTGTGC
>NW_004524654.1:1357507-1358772 GCF_000260255.1 Octodon degus
ATATATACCATCTTTCTAAAAAAATTTTAATGACTTTCTGTCACTCAGGCTGAAACGTAACCTCCTCACTACGTCCTCTGAAATCTGCTAGAGCTGCAAATTTTCCTCCAGTTCTCAACCAGCCAGTGTCATCTTTGACCACTTTTGCACAACACGTTTCCCTGTGTCCTGTCCTAGAAGGTCACCTGAGCTCCAGCAGCTCTCTGACCAGACCCTTACAAGACTGTTCTTTCCCAGTGCTCAAGCATCTTATTCCAGGGATGTATCTTCCCTAGAAGGTAGAGTCTGAGCTGGATCCAGCCCCCAGTTAAGCTGTCACCACCACATGCCTTTCTGAAGGCCCTAACAGGCAACTCTCAGCATAGATTCTTTCCCCAGATTCTGACCCACTAAGTAGAAAAGTCCAGTAATACAATAAGTTATGAAGGAGGAAGTATAAAAGATGCTCATCAGTGAATTATTTATAATGATGAAAAACTAAATAACCAATGTAGTTACCAGTAAAGACTGAACTATGTTAAATCTAGCTACAGAAAACAAAGAGGAGGTTAAAAAGAACTACACATGCATTGCCTAGGCTTGGAGGATGGGAGAAATGAGACATGACTGGTGATGGCTAGGGGATTTTCTGAGAGGAAGGGATAAAAACCTTCTAAAATTAAGTGTCAGTTGAATGCCACAGCACAGCCTACAATCCCAACTATTTGTGGAGCAAGAAGGATCACTTGAGCCCAGGAGTTTGAAACACACCCAGGCAACACAGGAAGGTCCCCATCTTAGAATGAATAAATAAGTAAACATAAAACAGAGCAAATTATCACCATGATTACACAATTTTGCACACACACACAAAATTGGAATTACATACTTTAATAGGCAAATCATGAATTATAGCTCAAGGCTATTAAAAAAGAATTGATAGAGGTAAGTCACCAACAAAGTTAACCATGCTTTTACTTATTTTTTTAAAGAATACAAAACAGTGACAGAAAAAATAGTATTAGAAATGACACAAAATTTCACTAAACAAAGTAATAGGAATTCAACCATGGTTGCTGTATTACACGATACTATCTTCAAATTATTTGTTCAGATTACCAGATATAAGCATACAAGATTCATTTAAAAAAAATGAAAGCAAAACAATAACAAAGAAGTTATAAGAAATTCAAAAAAGTAAAAAGAAAAAAATCATGCTTTTATTTTTTAAATGCAATTTATACAAAAAAACTTGAATATGTTCCCATTTTTAGAAAACAAAGTAT
>NW_004524654.1:1359377-1378400 GCF_000260255.1 Octodon degus
AGTACTTAACTGCTTGAAACACTGAAAGCATTTGAAAGACTTCATTACATAACAAGAAGCCTGGGGACAAAGCTCTGCTTGCCTTGACTTCAAAGTTTGATACCTTCAAGACCAGCCTCCCCAGGATGCGCTTGGCTTGGCTTTGTGTCCTTAACACAAATGAAAGAGCAATGGCTACTGTGTCACTGGACAGCTGAACAAAATCCTTCCTCCCCTTTCCTAAGCCTCAAGCATGTCCACTATGCCTTACCAGCAGAATCGTACCTCACAGCCACAAGGCGTGCAAGGGGCACTGGGAAAGTTTAGGGTGTTTTCCATTTCAAGTCTTGAGAGTGGAAGAGCTGAAGGAGGAGGGTGAGAATAACTGCGGGGTCAGTACCGGCCCTGTGTGTTATGCAATGGTAGTCTTTCACCTTTTCAAGAAGCTTTCATTTCTTTTACAGCAAAAATTAATAATGAACTACATCTTACCACCCAAAGGTAGGCATTATTTTACATATGTATGTACAAATACAGGTGTGTGTAACTATACACACATACATATTTGTATATATGCAGATGTATCTAATCTAGTCATATGTAAATAGTATCATATCCAACTTTTTATTTTGCAATCTGCTTTTTTACTCAAAAATGTATAAAAATCCAGTGAAGTGCACATGCTTAACTATTTTAATTGTTGCTTTAATTGCTGCATTGTGCTGCTTCATTTTTATTTAATGAACTCCCTATGAAAACATATGCATAGTTTCTATTTTTTTGCTATTTTAAATAATACTTCACTGAGCATCCTTCAATTTGTGCACTATAGCAAAATAATATTTCTGTAGGATATGGTGACATTGCTTGTGACATTGATCTGTGACAAGCTTTTTTTAAAAAAAATTTTTCTAATGATAAGAGAGATACTTAAAATCATCACAAACAAAATCAGGATCATTCTTGCTTTTATTCCATGAATATTTTTCCTCTTTCTCCAAACAACAAAGAACATTAAAAGGGAAAACATCCAATAAAGATTCTTATTAAGTAAGGGATGAGCTGAAGCCATGAATCCTTGAAAGATTTGAGAGGAGAGATGCTCTCCTTCCTGTTATGTATTTCCTGTGTTTAAAATAAAAAATCCATTTCTTCAGTAGTTTTAAGATGGAGAATTACTGCATTATTTATACTGAAAAGGAAAGGTTACGTTAAGATTACATTAATTTTGACACAAATTGACAAAAGCCAGAGGATGCAAATAGAACAATATTGTTCCATCCTTAACTCAAGAACTTAAAGCAAAAAAAAAAAAAAAAATTTTAACAAAGAGACTGTGCTCCAATCAACCAAATTATGTATTACAAGACAGAGTTATACAGCCAGGCAGTTTAGAACCGTATCTAAAGTTATGTGTTTCCATTGTAGAGACTGAAAACATTCTTTGGCACATAGCAAAAGAGCGTAATGAGAGAGACTTCGCAGATGGAGGAAGAAAAGATTCTGATAAACCTAACACAGAACAGCTTAGCATCTGTAAAAGCAGGCAAGAGGAAGACAAAGACAAGGCTGGTAAATAACTTGCAGGTAATGCCTGTTTCCCTGGAAAACATCCACAAATATCCTGGAAATGTGGCAAAAGTGGGAGGGGAATAGAGTATAACGAATCTTTGCCTGCACTTGTATTGATTAGTTAAGCATGATACAAGTACATTATTCTGAGTAATCCCTCATATTTGAATTTGTTCTTATTCAATGCTATCACCCACTGTCGAATCTTTGCCTTCTAAATCTATGACATATAGAAGAAATTTAAATTTACCTGTCTTTGCCACTTCAAAATTTCACCAACCCCTCATCTTCTTTCTTTAAAAAAAAAATCATTTATGTACTTATTTATTTGGTACAGGGTTTCTCTACCCATCTGGGACGCAGCTGGGACTTGTAGTAACCCTCCTGTCTCAGCTTCCCAGCGCTGGGATTACAGGGGTGCATCACTACATATGGTTTCGGGACAGGCATGGCATGCAGTACCAGGGATGGAACTTGGGTCCTTGCGCTTGCCAGGCAGGCACTTAGACTGCGGAGCTATCTCCTCAGCCCCCCATTTTCTTTCTTCTATCCAAACCAAACACTGACCATACACACCTGAATTGAAAAAAATTGCCAAGTGCTCCCTGGAGCCTATCAAGGCAGGAAATTTACAAAGTTGTAGAAAACCCCTTATCACACCTGACAAGCCCACTTGCTCATCAATTAACTCAAAGGTACATTAGGTGGAGAATGATTTAAAATGATGCTGTAATTACACATTTATTCTAATGCGCATTCACTTCCCATTTGTTGATGGGGGCCCCCCTGGATACTGGAGCGGGAATTTCACAGATCTTTTTTAGATAAGACATCCCCATAATGTAGTTCATTGATGTTGTGTGTGAGTTTGTCTGTGAAAACTTTATACTTGGAAAACAGAATGACTGCTCCCAAAAAATCCGTCCATATTTTTTACAGCTTTTTCCAGTCTTTTGCAAGTGTTTTATCTACTGTTGTGAACACACAGATGGCCTGGTGAGATGGATGCTGCTAGCTTTCATCCTTCGGCGGGTTTTATGTAGTGGACAGAGGACAGTTAGTTGCTAATTGGATGGGTCTGATCTGGCCAAGCAGTTCGCTAATCGTTGGTTAAGAAAGCAATGGTAGATATGTCAGGTTATAAATTTTGGAGTCTAAATCATTTCTAACAACTGGCAGAGAAACCCAGGACATAGGTAATTGCCATAGATTCACTATGTGGCCACAGATAGGGCTAATATTCAAATGCAGTCAAGAACTACTGACCAGGCTTGCCTGAACACTGCCCATTGACAAACTGTGAAGATAAACTATGTGTCCCACTTGAATATTACCTCTTGTATTTGTCAGATTTCCTATTGCTGGGGCATAATACCAACACTAGCAATTTAACATGGAGAGTCATTTGGCTAGCCTTTTATGGAGATTTGATCCTTGGTCATCCAGGTCCAAGGCAGAAACCTTCCTTCAGGGGGAAGGGTGCAATGCAGTAAAACTACTTAGTTCGTGGCTGCTGGAGACCAAAGCAAGATCCCAATGCCAATTAAATTGATACTCCACCCTAGCTGCCAAGCCTCAGACTGCAGGTGAGCTGATCCTCCAGACTCTATTCACTTGCAAACGAGAGGGGTTGTCAATCGGTGCTCTACTGTTCCTTCAAACTTGGAAATTCTTTACTGAGTTCTATATGGCCTTAATTAATTTCTTCCCATGGATTCATCAATGTTTGTTCTTTCTTTGAATAAGTCTCATCTCAGAATTGTTAATGACGCACAGCCTTTCATGGGTAATCAGAAGACAATAGAGAAGCAGGCAGACACAATAGGGTCTATATTAAGTATAAATAGGACGTATTATATGTTTTGTCTATGTTATATTAAAAATAGATTGACTTCCACACCAACTACTCCCACCCTTCTTCCTGATTCTCTAGGGATCAGCGTTCTTGCATTGTTTTATTATTTTTTTAACCTGGAGAGGATGATTGCCTTTATGCCTTGCTTAGTTTACACAGACTGGAGCATGTTTTCCACATGCAGCTTCTTGTTTGCCAACAAGCCCAGCTGTTGGAGGGCACTGAAGATCATCCAATTATGGGAAACAATCTTGAATACTATTTCATGTCTCCCTTGCCTGCCCTGGAGGATCTTTTCCAACAATTACAATTCTAAAGGCCTCTTTCATTTACAGGAAACATTTACTCCTTTATGACTTTTTCCTCTTCCCAACTCATCCCAAAAGAGTTTACCAAAGGACAGACCCAGTGCCCTTTTCAATTTTTCTCTGACAGACCACAGGGAGACAAGGCCAAGGGGAAGCAAGGCCATCTGACCAGAGGACAAGCAACTTTTATTTTGAAATTTCTTTCAAGGGAGACAGGACCTAACAAATTCAAACACTTCCTTGGGGGGGGGAGCTTTACAATGTTCGCAGAGGCTCCTGTATGCCAAGTCCCAGCCCACAATAAATTTTATTGGTATGTTATAAACTCCTGAATAGAGGAACTTGGAATAGAAGTGCTGACACAAGCTGCCAGAGCCAGAGCTGTGTGACTTCATTCTTGTGTGTCGTCTTGACATCCACGCATGTCTAGGGCAAAATCCCCAAATTGAAAACAACTTTTGCCCCATCACACAGATTTTTTGACTCTTTTTCTCTTAAGCTAATTAAGAAGAATAACTAGGAGGTCTCAACAAAGAGGAATGAATACTTTTACAAACAATACATGAGGGCATGTGGGTGCTGGTGGCTGAGAGCTCAGGTTATCCAGTTAAAGTTAAATTCCAAATTGCAAGGAAACCAACCTTTTTCATTGGAAGGGGAGGTGATTATTTATTTAAATGACAGCTTTATGTACTATAATTACAGTCATTAATGAAGGTACAACTACTTTATCATACATTTCCAGGATCAAAGATGACCTCTCAAGAATCAGTCATCACCATATAGAGTCAATACATACATTAGACCAAATATGAACTGAAAGAGTTTGGTTAAATAATGCCCTAGAGGTTCAAGAAGCGATGAGTTGGAGTTGTACAGTGAGAAAAAGTAAAAGACACACTAGAGGTCACTGTTGCTACTTGAGCTGAAAATGTGTCCATTCACACCATCAAGTACCAAATCTGGGTGAATGTAGTCTATGCATATCAGAAAAACTAAAAGGATCAGTTTCTTTCATTAAATTTTAAACATCCACAATGATATTTTGTTTTTCTGCTGGCTATATAGACAGATTCTAAAAGAGGGAATTTGAAAACTAATTTTAATGTTGAAGATTTCTTATATGAACAGAAACACATCAAATATTTTATATTCAATGAAGGTTTTACATCTATTTGATGCATTTTTGGAAAGCATTTACTTGAACATTCATTTGGATCCAAAACTAAAAAGGAACGTGGAATCATGGTCAATCACCTCTTCCTATTACAGGAAAGGGGTTCCATCATTTAGCATTGTGCAGAAAAGCACGATTATTAAACAGGGACACTGTATGAGTTCCATCTTTGAGGCTGTATGGGGAGAGACACTAGGTATAGCAAGTTTGTGAAAAATCTTCGAATGGTCATGAGACTTGTTAGTAAAAGTTTTCTACACACATAAAAGGAAACTATTTCAGAAAAATTGATGCCCCCAGTGGACCACTGTAAATATAATAAGTCTAACAGGAAGAATAACTTATTTTGTAGTCTCAGAGACTTCAGATTTATGTCTCCAGGTTTGTTTGTATACAACTGGTGAATTTTTTTAATTTTTAATTTCTATTTATTTATTTAATTTTTTTTGTATTTTAGAAAAGGGTTTATAGGGTGCTCAGGTCTTACTACTAGATGACACTTGCAGTGATTCTCCTGTTTACAGCCTCCCACGTGCTGGGATTACAGGCTCACACTACCACACCCAGTCTCAATTACCCTCTCAGTGCACCTTGGGGGCGAGGCCAGCAGGGCAGGTCTGGAATTGAAACCCCATCCCCTTGCCTGCTTGCAAGAACCTTAATCTGCTGAGCTATTTGACTGGCCCTCAGGTGAGTATTTTTGATAGAAATCCATTCCGGACATCCAAATCCTAGATCCTGACTGAACAATCCTAACAGGATCATTAGCTCACTGGCAAAGGGCTGGATTTATAAGATGAATTAATACTGTTCAGTTTCTCTCTCTCTCTCTCTCTCTCTCTCTCTCTCTCTCTCTCTCTCTCTCTCGTTTGTTCTTACTTTCTGTCCTAGGGGTTGAACACGGGTCCTTGAACATGCTAAGAATGTACTTTATCACCCAGCATTTCTTCTGAGACTATTAACCTTACATATGAGCAATACTAGGAGAATTGTCAACCTGTAGTCAAAAGTTTCAACTATAGATCTTAAGACACTTTCAGCAAGATTGCTCTGTATTCTTTGCATATGAAGCATGTCTTTGTTTGATGATGCAATGCCTGGAAAGGAAAAAAAAAAAAAAAAACAAGGGATAGAAAAAAAAAAGCTACATTTTCTTTCCTTTGCTTAACTTCTACTTTACTCTGCAGCCTATTTTACTTGGTCTTGCAGATCACAGTCCTGGAAGTAATTAAAGTTCAAAGAGCTGGATAATAACTCCTCAGGAGCTGGGTACTTTCTACAAGTTTCATAGACACAAGTAAAATAGATTTTGAATCTAATTTAATGGAGTTCCATATTTTTAATCATATTTTCCAACTTTCCTTTGTTGAATTAAGGTTAGCAGTGGAGAAAACTATTAGGAAGTTCACAGGCTTAACCCAAATCAGAACATCCTTCGCCCACACCGCAGTCCTAAGCTCACTGCTTCCTCTACTGCCCAGCCACGTAGATGTCAGGCTAGTTCTTAACTAATGCAAATTCATCCTTTGCAAGAAAAGAGATGCTCATTTCTTCCTTTCCAGGTAGGATTACATAAATCAATGACTATAAAGTGGTTGGCACCAGACTAGGCACAGGAAAGTTTTCATGAAGCATCTATTGTCATTACTATCATAGTGAAAATTGAATTCCTTTGTACCTATGGAAAGGGATAGAAGCTGTGCTTACATGCATAAGCAGATTCAAAATAATATTAACCTCAGCATTAAAAAAAAAATCAAATGGCCTGTTGTTTGGAAGAGCAGGTTTTAATTAACAGTTGTGCTTTTGTTTTGCTAAGCAGTTTTGTGTATACAAACTCTAACTTGGACTTCGGAGAAAACAGACCACTTTACTGTTATGACAGAGAACTATTACCATAATTTTTTGGTTAAGAAAATTATGTGAATTTTGCTAACCCCTGAAAAAATAGACAATTAAATGTGTTTGTGTTTTGCACTGTGTAACTATTTTCTGAAAATGCCCTGTTATCCTCAGCCTGGTTAGAGGACAGCAGGGCCATTGAAGTCAGCCGCATTTTTGAGCAGCCCCACGGTTCTTACAAGGTTGAAAACCACTGCCCTCACTGGCTCTGGTTGCAATTATAATATGCAATACATTTTGTTTTAAATGGAAGCTTTTGTAATGAAATTTGGAAGCCACCGTCATTTCCCTTCCTTTGCTTACTAAAAAAGAGGATTTGAAGGAAAACAATAAAGGAAACAGCAAAGAATCATTATGTGACCTTGGGCAAATCTCTTCAGTGGTTCAGTGTTGTACAAACACACACACACACACACACACACACACACGCACACCCCTATAGAGAGGGAAAGAGAGAGAGACAAGAGACGGAGAGGCGCTTAGTCTTTAAATTCTTTTACAAAGTTATGTCAAGCAAAAAGTAGAGTGGGGACTTCCAATTCCTTGGTTATTTTGAGCAATGCATATATTTATCAAGCTGGATAAAAACTGTTTACCAAATCACCTAATGAGCAAACAATGTACTTTGTCTTAAGAATTACTATGTAGGGTAGAGAAATGAGCTTCTTTCTCATGTGAATATTCTGTGAGAATTTGTACAGACGTACAAGCACTCCAACCAAGAAACGGTCCAAGTCCAAAGCACCATAGTTGTATCCTCTTATCGTACTGTAATGGAAACAGTGAAATGCCTTTTAGACTGGTCTAAAACATTTTAAGCCAGCCCCGCCATAGGGGCAATAGAGACTGGGTGTGGTGGCACTTGCCTATAATTCCAGCACTTAGGAGCCTGTAAACAGGCAGATCTCTATGAGTCTTATCTAGTAGTGAGACCCTGAACACCTTGTAGACCCTTTCCTAAAATACAGGAAAAAAAAATTAACCCCTTGGTCTCAGACACACTTTGGAACTTCACTTCTGAAATGCCTTAATTTTATAACTTTTCTGGGTCAACCATAGGACTTGGGCTGCAACATAGCAAGATAACTACCTCGTACAGAAAAGTGGCTTAGAAAGAATGTCCTCAGTCAGTGATTTTCCTTTGCTGACTACAGAGTGTCTGCTAGGCTCAGGGCAGGGAACTAGTTGGCTTTGTTTACTTGACACAGAAAACAGAAACTGCATAACTATAGCCAACACGGGTCCTCCCAGATGTAGTGGCTGTGCTGTGCCGTGAGGCACTTGTTCTTCCCTTCTGTTCACACCAGTGCTGTGCCACAGGAGGGAATCTGTCCTCCGCATTTAGGCTCCTCGAATAAATCTAAGGTCATAGTTCCTAGGCAATGCTTCTGAAGAATGACCCCAAATGGTGAGCAGGTTTTGAGTGGAACTGCTGGCCCAGAAAGTTCTTCCCTGTGGGCTCCAGGCTGAGGAATACTGCACAGGCTTCAAGCGAAAAGCAAGCAATTATGGGGCCTGAAGAACTGTCACCCTCTGTCACTTCGGACCTTGCTAAGAGTATCCAAAGTGAAACATCCTCCCACCCAAAAGAGAAGTCTGCCAATGTATATGGACCTGGATTCCTTTGCTGTTTGTGCACTATGAGTTTTGAATTGGTCACTTCTCTCCAGAATTTGAACCTCTGAGTGCAACAAGGAAAAGGGATTTGAGCATCCTCATGTTACCTGGGGATGTAATGGTAGCTATGAAGAATTGAGTTCCTGAATTTAAGCCCAATCCTGCAGCTCTGGGATTAATTCTTCCACTTGAACCCACAGCTTGATCTTCTTTAGCACTTGTCAAAATTTAGGCCACCAATGTGATCACTTAGAACTATCTGTTTTCAAAGATATTGTGTTCCAGGGCCCCATCTGAGATCCACTGAGTCAGTGCTCTGGGCATAAAGTCCAGGAGTCTGCACTGAGCTGACACGCTAGCTGCTTTTTATTCTGGGTGCATCACTGTTGTGAGAAAAATGACCAGCTCATCACCAGCTGTAAGCCTTAACGAGAACTAAGCTTGTAGTTCAGCATAGAACTTCTCCCAGTGGCCTGTAGGTTCCAGCTTTATTAAGGGACAGGAGAAAAGGGCAGTGCACTTCAGATTTACTGCCCAAAGTGATGAAGAGTGTCGAGGGTGATCAAGACATTTTTGATCAATTTACAGGGGCAACACCTCTATCTCAGCCAGATCGGCCACAGCATGGGTTCTCTCATTCCTGCTAATCTCACTTTGACAGAGAAATGGAGTCTTCATAGCCAGTGAAGTGGCATAAGTAGGTTTCTGTCAGCTAGATGTTTTCTAAAACCACCCTATACTTTCTGAATAACTGCTCTGAAAGGATTATTTTAACTTGTAAGTTATTTGCTTTAACTACCATTTTTCTTGTAGCTACAAAAAATAGGACTTTCCATTCCATTAAGACTGTTGAAAAAAAAAATCCCCCTTAAGAATCAATTGAACTCTCTAATTATGTAAGTCAAAGGGCTTAAAGGAAGCTATATCACATTTAAAATATCTAAGTCATTCACTTTACAACTACATACCTTTCATATTATGTGTAAAAATGTGTGAGAAGAATAGAATTTTAAAATAAATATATAGCTAGGTTATGGAGGAAGCATAGTGCACACACACACAAAAATCTTTGTATAAGTGTTCAATAAGATAGGGCAAAGAGATATTTATAGTTCCACAGATGACATAATGCCTACTGCACTAGGAATTCATCCATCCTTCCAATTGGCTTGAGAGGCATTTGTAACCAATAAAGCATATTTGTGTCCAAGCTGCGAGTGAAGCCCAGGCCTCACATAGCAGACCTGAGACACTTTGGCCCAACGAGCTTAACTGATGTCAACTGTAAACCACTTTTCAAAAGCATGTTATCAGTCTGCACAAGGCTATCCATTCTGATAATCTCATTCCATTTTTCATTTTATTGTTGAAAGGAGAAATAGATTAATGAGAATCCAAATCCCCCTGGAAAGAAAACCTTCCATATAAGGCATGCCTGAAGAAAGATTTGGAAAAATTACTTTGTCTTTGTTTTACCAAGTAGCATTTAAACCATTTATATTTTAAAAATTCTTAACCCAGGTCACTGTGGCCTACTGGATTAAATCTGGAGGGGAAAAAAAAAGAAGAAAAAGGAAGCAAAATGAGAACAATGATAGTGACAGTGATAATATGATGATTATAATATTGCATTTAAGAAAACTACAAATCTTGTAGGACTTGCTTAGCTGGTGTGTGTCACAGAAATGTGGAGGCAAAACTCTAAGATCCACCTTAGATCCAGCAAGAAAACAAAATAGCCTCAAATTATATTTGCAGAAGGTAAACCTCATGAAGATAACATTGGTCTAAAGGGAAATTAAAATGTTCAGCACCCAACAATACAAAACATATCTTTTCCAGTGTTCCAGAAGAGGAAGGCTAAAGTGTTTTCTGAGCTTGATGATCAGAATCATAAATTGGCTCATGTCAGACCTGCAGGAGCTTTGGACATCATTCTGTCACACTGGCAGCATCATTTTAGTGACCAAAGCACTAAAACCTAACGAGGTGCCCTTAAGGCATTTGAAAGTGTTTCTTCTACTAGTCTGACAGTGCAGTGGGACCAGTGATGCAACAGCAGATTCGAGAGGGAATCCTGAGGTTTGAGAATTCCTTAGCCACCAAATTTGGTATTGATAGGTTCTGGCCCTAGTATGAATGCTGAATTATTATTATGGTGATCATCTAAAATGGCTGAAGCCCTTAAAACAACAGGTTATCTTCCCAACAACCACTTTCTCCTCCTTCCTCACTCCAGCCCTGGGTACAACTTCCTTTGACCTTTCCCACCCAAACAAGTGAGCCTCCAATCAGCTCCTTGTATGTCACTAAACCTGCCTCTCAAACTCTGCCCCTAGCAAAAGTCCAAAACATCTCAGGCTCCCTGTCTCAGGTCAGAGGATCAGCCCATCTCCCTGCCCTTGATCCTCTCCGTGTGTTTGGAGTTAATAAAGGCTTTCCCTCTCCCTGTTTCTGCTTCTCTGCCAGGCCATAGTCGCCACCATCACTGTTGCCTCTAAAACCTATCAGGTATAAGAGCCCAGCTTTCCAAGTCCTCAAAGCCAAAGGTTGCATTTGAAAGAATGTGAGGTGCTATTCTGAATATTTATTTTTTGTCTATGCCATGATTTCAATCAAAAATGTGCCCTCAAGTTTTCCTGCATGTGGAAGGTGATGGGATTGTGGTTGGCATTGTACTTATCTGTGGGCTCCTCCACTGATGAGGTCAGGAGCTGAATAGACTGTGAGGAGGCTGAAGAGGGCTCCTGGGGCTGGGACCCAGAAGGGTGGTCTTGTCCACTGCACCTTCCCCTTCTCTCTCTGCTCTCTGCTGTCCAGTGTTGAGCACTGTTTCCTCTGCCAGGACCCTCTACCACCCAGTTTCTTCTCAGAGCCAACTGACTATGGACTAAAACCAGGAGCCAAGATAAATCTCCTCCCTCAAGTTCTGTGAGTCAGTATTTTGATTCAGTAATGGGAAAGATAACAACTGTCTATCAGTCAGAAGACAATCTGAGTTTGTTGCTCAATAGAGACGTAAGGCCAAGGAGATGGCTCAGTAGAATAAGTGATTGCCTGGCAAGCACAAGGGTCTGAGTTCAGTCCCCAGTTCCGCCTAAAAATAAATAAAAGAAACAGAGATGTAGCAGAACATTATTTCTGCACACATATTCCTGCTTTCCATGAGACTACTGTAAACTGTATTTCTGCCTTAAATAACTCTACTACCCAGGGCTATATTTCAGCTTTGACTCCCCGTAAGTCTGTCAAAGCGATCTGCATAGAAAACCCAATCCTTCAGCTAAATAAACCCCCTTGACTGATGATCAGAGTGATGCTGCATCTTCTTTGTAACTTTTTTCCTTGAGGCCATCCCAGTACCAGGCTCCTAATAGTTGAATTGCAAAGTACTGATCTAGACTGATCGCCAATGTTATAGGAGTTCCCAAGAAAGTGAACTTGTTGCCTTTGGATAGAGCCAGATGCCCTCTGGTTTCATTGTCGTCCACAAATAATCAAGACACAGGCACAGGCCCTTTGTCTTTTGCTTTTGCTTTTGTTTTTTGAGACAGGGTCTTGCTGTGTAGTTCAGGCTGCCCTTGAACTCACTCTGTAGCCCAGGCTGCCTTCAAACTTTTGGCAATCTTCCTGCCTCAGCCTCCTGAGTCCTGGGATCACAGGTGTGGGCCACCACACCTGTCACTCTGAAGAGCTGTATTCCCCTTGGCAGATTACTGTTTCTTGCATTTCATTAGCAAATTCATTCTAGCATTCTGATGTCTGTGTGTAGAGCCATTAGATGGGGATCACTACCATCCCCTTGGGACAATAGGGTTCCCTGTTTGGGAATGACAACCAATTCTTTCTTTGTTTTTAATGATTAAAGAACATTAGAGCACAGAGAAGATGGGCTTTCTGCTTCCGCCTTGAGCCCCTGTGGTGACTGCAGCAAGGCACAGTGCAGGCAGCAGGGCTGGCCTAGTGCACCTCGTCAGCTAAGCTGGTGAAGCCTTCCTAGGGCAGGGAGGGAGGGTGAATCATAAGGATGTACCCTTGTCAGGATGCCCCAAAGGGAAGGCAGAGCTTCGGACACTCTGACAGGGACAGGGCAAGAATGCTCCCCAGAGGTTGAGTCCTGTGCCCCGCAGTTTGGTAAGTCAAGGTGCTGCTTGTGCACCTGCAGCTCTCTTTACTGAGCTGCCTCAAAGCAAATTCAAACTATGGTGACACAGACAACCAGGCAGATGGAAATTAATTACGACCTGCACTGACATTCCTGTCTGAGCTCACACTCCCCTCTAGGAGGGGCTGCACATCACTCTGAGAGAGCAGACACAGCCGTGGGAGCTTGTCTAGACCTGCGGTGAGTAAGAAGGACTCTTCAGCCTTCCCATCAAGTGTGTTTTCTTATGTCAGTATTGTCTCCTCTTTGTAACATGACTGAATCCTCAAAGGCTTATGGTTTTTGTTTGGCTTTGTTTTTTCATTACCTATGAAATGACCTAAGTTTTCTCCTTTTCTGGTTTCCATTATACTCCATTGTATGGCCCTGCAGAGATTCAGCTTTTCTTTTTAATATTGTGTGTTTTCCATCTAAGACCATGCAATAGCCAAATGCATAAACATATGTTTAAGTACTTTGAAAATCATTTTGAAAATTTGAGTGTCTTATGTCAATCACAGGCACGCAGTACTAAAGATGTACATGGAGCTGAGAATGTGGATAGTTCTGAGGTTAAAAAAAAAAAATCCTTGTACTTACTGGGCACGTGCTTCTGCCACAAACACAGCATTTTTATTTTGTCAAGATGCTAAAAGCAATTAGAGGCTAGTGTTGAAGTATAACTCGCCAATTTTCAGTTTTTAAATCAAAGCTGTTTTGGACTTTGTATTTGTAAGCTCCCCAAACATCCATAGTTACTCCCCTTGTATTTTACATACCTTCCCCGTATAACTTACTTTCTCCTTTTAAAAAATAATTGAAAAAACATTTGCTCTCAAGATGAAACTGTTACACACAGAGCAGGCTGTTGTAGCTGCATGGTGGTCCTGCTGATGCAATGGAACTTAATGAAAATTGTGAGGAATTTTTTGTTCTATGAGTCTCAAGGAGACTGAGTGTGGAGGAGATGGCCCCCTACTGCAGCAGCGGGCACAGCTCAGGCCTTCCGGATATTTCCATCTTGAGAGGTGATGACATGTTCTTGTCCTCAGTCCTCAACATTTTTTCCTTAATTAATATAGACAGTCTCTCCTTCATAATTGGTTTGCATGTTTGCTTCTTCCCCAAAAGAAGCAAAAACAAAACAAAACAAAACAAAACAAAACAAAAAACAAACAAAAAACAAAAAAAACCCAAAAAAACAAAACAAAACAAAACAAAAAAAACCCCAAAAAACAAAAAAAGTCACTTTTGCACAAATCAAACTACATTGTCTAAACAAATGACAATGGAGACCTTAACTAGGACAGTAGAGCTGGAAAAGAGAGAATAAATATGAGAACTACTAGGAACAAAACTCGAAAGATGGAGCTTGAAGAGTAAGAGAGAAGACTAAGCCACGAATGCCTGACGTGTGGCAAAGAGTCTCAGTGTGGCATGGGAGTGAGGGTTGCATACACAAGCAAAGACTGCTTTTAATCACTTATTAACAGACATGATTTTTTTCTAATTCATACTCCCATTCTGCCTTCACATCTTACTTTATTCCAGAGAGCAGGAGGTGACCTCGCCCATCATGCACCTTTATCATATTGCAAAAGGTTAACATTTTTGGAATATATATATATATATATATATATATGCAATATATATATGCAATATAATTATTCCTTGAAAATGAGAATATATATACCTATCTGTGATGCATATACTATTTTTTATGTAAATTACACTCTCCTTCCAACAACCTGTACATGTACAATGGCAATGGCATACACTCTCAATTTCCAGCTGAATAAAGAGAAACAGAAAAGTTAAATGACTTGCATGAAAAGACACAACTAGGGCTGTGGAGATAGCTCAGTGGCTTAGATGCCTGCCTTGAAAGCACAAGGTCCTGAGTTCAATCCCCAGAACAACAACAACAACAACAAAACAACAACAACAAAAAAAAAATAAAATAAAACTTGAAAATGCAATAATAAGGTTTAACCCTAAAGTTTGGCTGCATACCCAAATGATTTTTAAAGCTATTTTCTGTGACTTACTCATTTAGAAATAAACTGGGTATTCTTTTATACAAAATCACAGTCCTTTTTCTCATTATTGACAATCCTCTATCATTTTGCAAGCTCATGGTTCCAATCTGTGTTCGTGTGATCCCATGCAAACCTAAAAAAGCCTAGGAAATAATGAGTTCAAGCTTTCTGGGTCTGGTGATTTTCTTTTTTAACTGAGATCAAGCTAGACTGCATGAATTGTTAAGACTACAACCAAGAGTCTTGAATCCTAGTTAACACCTGCCTCTCTCTATGCAGAGATATATTATAATTAGCTTTCCTGGGAGAGATTATAAACACTGAATGCAAATAAACAAAAAAGAGACAGCAGGTTTCACAGGGAAAAAAAGTGCTTGGAAAAACTGCCTAGATGGATGTGTATTCAAAGATAGCAATTTCAGAGGCAAGGTAGACCTGCACTGTGTTTGCAATGATGTGATGAACTGCAAAAAGGGTAGCCTTTTGCATATCTCTGGAACTCCTTCGCTGTCTATTGGTGATTATGAAAAGTTTGGGTTAAATGAGGCCATTGGCAAGGTAATCATTCTCTGGTTATGGTTTCAATTTTTTTTCTGTGTTTAGGGCAGGGTCTACAGGGTCTACAGGGTCTCACTACACAGATCAGACTCATTGTTATCCTCCTACTTTCAGCCTCCCAAGTTCTGGGATTACAGGCATACGCCACCAAGCCCAGTCTCAATTGCTGTCTCAGTACACCCTGGGTGATCAAACCCTGGCCGTTCTGCTCTACCTAAATAGGTGCTTTAGTCTGCTGACCTATCAGGTCAGGCATGGTTTCATATTGATAGGGAATGACAATAATCAAGCAGTCTATGTCATGTAGTCCATAAGTCTTACCGATCAAGCAGTCCAGTAGAAAAGTCCCCTAAGAGCCAATGGTGAGTCTTGGAAGGTCATAGAGGTTCCTGTGCCAGTGGAAGCTGTGTGATTGGGTCCACTGCTTGCTTAGCTTGGTCAGTTTTCCTAAGGTGTAAAGGGCTAGTGCTAATGTCTGCTCTGTTTTCCTCATTGGAGATTGAGAAAAGACTATATGCAAATTGGCTATTTTATTCATATTTGACTAATAAAAGTCATATAACTCAACCATTTATAGAAAGAAGTTTGCAAATGGCTGCAGAAGCAATAGTGGTCCCTGAGCAAAATTCTAGACTAAGCCTCCATGAATTAGCACAAGTACTCATCACTTGCTCAGACTAGATGTACGAGCTCTTAGTGCCCAACAGGTAGAACATAGTAACAACAGGAACGACAACCCATCGGCTAGTCACTGGCCATGAATAGCTTTATGTCAGAGAAGGTCAGTAAACTTTATTCTAAGTTGAACTAGCCCCCTAATGAGAATTCTAACTCCTTTTTAAATTTGTATTTTAGGGAAGGAGCTACAGGGTGTTCAGGGTCTCACTACTAGATTGGATTTGTAGTGATTCACCTATTTACAGCCTCCCAAGTGCTGGGATTACAGGTGCGTGCTACCACACCCAGTCTCAATTGCTATCTCAGCATGTCCCGTGGACAGGGCAGGCACGGAAAGCCTGGAATTGAACCCCTGGCCCCTGCGCCTGCTTGCAGGCACATTAATCCACTGAGCTATTTGGCCAGCCCAAGAATTATAACTCCTTTACTTTGCGCTTTCTTCACATTCCTGTTCTTCTTTCATGTTCAAATGCAAAGTCAGTTTGGAATAAGAGTCAGAGAAACGTAAAAGTTAATCTGACGTTGAGCATGAAACCAAATCTCACACGAGAACATAACAAACAGGAAATAAAGAGGAATTTTGAATATCATCATCTTAAGACATAATGAATTCCCAGTGCTCTATTTTTTGATATCTTCTAGGTGCTCTGCACTGGATCACTGCCTTGCCATCCATAGCAGGCTCATTCCTGTCTGCATGCTGTATGCCAGGCCCCTGTTAATGAAATCTGGGAGTGCACTAGCAAACAGACCTGGTGAATGGTAGCCATCAGCCATTGCATGATGGGTAATCATCAATCATCCATTGCCAGTTATTTCTGTCCCCGTGAGTAAGCCTTTATTTAAAGCATAAAGTAAGAATGTTGTCAGACCACAGGAACAAGCCCTGAGCTGTTTGCAGGTGCTGTTACTCACAGCTGCCAATTAAACCCTTGACATTTCCATACTGGCCATGAAGCACAGCATATGTTTTTGACATTCAAATTCTTTTTTAAAAAATCAGTCTCGTATTATCAACACATATGTCTTCTTTTCCTATGAGTGCAAGATATTAGGCTTTTAAAATACTTTATTTTAGAAATAGGGGAAGATGACTTAGAGAAAATTTCAGTGAACTGAATTATTAAAATGTGCCCATTACATTCTTTCTTGTTACTGGGAAGTGGCCATATTCCAGATAGGGAATGTGTTCTTCAATGCACACATCTGCATGGGGGAACCTCAAATCAGAATTTCAATTTTTAAAAATCTCTATGCCTTTTTCTCTTTTTAGTTTTTTTTGTCAATGTATTTTGTACAGGGTCTCATTATGCAGCTTGTATTCTAGTGATCCTCCTGTTTTCAGCCTCCTCTGCATTGGGATTATAGGCGTGCACCACATTGCCCAGACTCCGTTGCCAACTCAGTGTGCCTGGGGACAGGGCCAGCACAGCATGTGGTGCCGGGGATGGAACCCTGATTGCTACACTTGGCTAAGCAGGCACTTAGTCCATTGAGCTATCTTGCTGGCCCAACCTTTTTTCTTATATATTTTTTCTCTTATTGCTCAAGTGCTATGTAATTCAGTTAAGACTCTATATTTCGAATTCAATCATGTAGGCATATTTTTTCCTTTTGATGAAATTTATGATTCTACTTTGTGCATTTTTTATTGAAAAAATTCGTGAAATTTGTCTGGGAATTTTTATTTAGTCTCAAATATATGAAATGTTCCAGTACAGAGTTTACATCATGCCTTTCCATTCACGTATTTGCAACATGGAAAAGAAAAGCATCCAGTATTGCAGGTACAGTGGATGTGTTCACTTATAACATTACATAAATAGGGGAAAACAGCTACATGTATCTTTCAGGAATATTCCATTTTTAATTGCTTCTCCATTTTTTTCTAGATGTTGGTAGCTCTTGACAGGAAATGAATTATGGTGGCATTCGTGCAATTTCAACTTAATTATTCTTCCTGATCCATCTTCACAAAATGAAGACATGTTCTATATGGTTTAATTCTGCTTTGCCAAGAATTGGGTCCTAATTATCTATGCTTGTAAATATCAGTCTTTATCAGGTTGAGTAACAGACTTCAAAAGGAGACTTGACAGTCCCTTCTATTCTGTTCTGTCCATTGGGCTGAGCTGGACTATGTTACTTCCACATTTTTTGAAATTCCTGATTCCTTCCACATTCAGGGACATCTGCTGAGGAAGCAAAGTTGAAAATGTCAGGATTTCCTTCAAATAAATGTAGCTGATGACTCTAGCAGGTGATCTTTTTTCCTCCATGATGATACTTTTACATCATTTTCTTGCTTCCAAGAAGCAGAAAAAGCTTCCATCCTCTTCTAGAGAGGCTTAGCAAATTTCCATCTTGAAAATTTGTTTCCACCTCATACATAATGAAGACCCACTGGCAGAGCTATGCTTTAATAAAGTCATGCTTTCCCTCTGTACATTAATTATATTGCAAAAGCTGCCTTACAAACATGTTGAATGGTGAATATCTGAATAAGAGAGAAATTTTCAACACTGTATCCAGAACATGTGCTTGTTTAGAATGAAGAAAAGACAATGCGGTGACTTTTGGTGGCCTTGAGCCCCTCCCATGCCGACATTTCTCATCTAACAGAGCGGAGGAAGCTGTGCTATGGCTCTGGATTTAGGCTGCTCCCGGGGAACAATATCTGTCCTCAGGCTTTAAGGTAGGAGAGTGAAGGGAAAGAACTGACCTTGCCTCAGTAAAGCTCTGTCTGTAACTTGTTCCATATGGGGATCTTTGTCTCTGCTGGATGTGAGATGCCCTGGCTAGAGTCACAGTGACAGTGTGAGTGGTGAGGACAGGTGGAACTCTAACAGCAGCAGCCACCATTGGAACAGGCAGCCTGCTACTGTGGTTAAGAGTACAGGTTCCCTAGCCAGCCTGACTAGGTTTTAATCCTGGCTCTGACACTTTCTAGCTATGTAGCCCAGTCAAGTTACTTGCTGTTTTTTGCCCTTTAGTTGTTTCCTCTGTAAAACAGGAAAGTAATAGCAACTACCTTATTGGCATCTTGAAAGTTTCGAGTAGTACCTGGAACATACCTCAGTAAGTGCTGCAGGAATGTTAAATAAAATACAAGAGCATAGAGTAGTACCTGGAACATACCTCAGTAAGTGCTACAGGAATGTTAAATAAAATACAAGAGCATAGAGTAGTACCTG
>NW_004524654.1:1390875-1399448 GCF_000260255.1 Octodon degus
CTATTCAGGATCCCACCCGGCCCTGGGTAGTCTCACTCACTCGCCGGCCTGCGCTCTGGGTTGTTCAGGATCCCGCGGCCTGGGTCGTCTCACTCACTCCCGGGCCTGCACTCTGGGTCTGTTCAGGACCCCGCGGCCTGGGTCGTCTCACTCACTCGCCGGCCTGCGCTCCGGGGCTGCTCAGGACCCCGCGGCCTGGGTCGTCTCACTCACTCGCCGGCCTGCGCTCTGGGTCTGTTCAGGATCCCGTGACCTGGGTCGTCTCTGTACATGAATATTATTGAAGAATAAAAATAACCAAAGGATGATGCTGCTCACTCACTTGCCTCAGTGCCTTTGTGATTGCTATTCCTTCTATCTGGGCCCTGGTCTTCCACAGTGCTGGAATATGCACCAGCACACCTGGCCATCTACTGGCTAGAATATGAGCCCATGAGGTCAAGAATTTTATTTTATTTTATTTTATTGCTGGAATTATAATATCCAGAAAATGCTTAACACATAGTAGGTGTCCAATAAGTATTCTTAATAGATAAAGAATGAACAAGCCAATAATTTGGAGAAAGGGGACCTGTAGTTATCATAGAAACTAAAAGAAAAATTGTTTGCAGAGGGGGAGTGGAGAACATAGGTGGATGCTGTGTGGCTACAGGGTCCTGGTGAGTCTGGCACATGTGTAAGACCAGCATAGAGGCACAGTGGGTCTGCTGATACCCTGTCCCACCATCTGAGAACATAAACAGACACAAGGGACCTACATGGTTCTGGTGAGTGCAGCCCATGCCTATTATCTGTGTGGAAGCTTTGCTGAGCTTTGGCTGCCCCTTACCCCCAGGAGTGACCAGAGCCCTGTAGTGACATTACTGTCCCACATCAAGTCCTTCTCCCACCACTTCTAAGTCTGGGTGATCATTGGTAGTTTCAAAAATACCAAAAGAATGGAGAAAAAGGCAGTCTCAGTCCTCAAGCTGACACAAAACAAGTCCAGGAGACAAGGATGTGGAAGAATTTGGATGTCAATACCTGAAAGTTCTGAAATGACAGAAACTAAAATACAGAAACAAGTCCACCAGGCTATGGAAAAAAATCTGATCAGAAATAATCTCTCAGGTAAAAAAAAAAAATAACAATAATCATAAAAGAATTGCTTGATACATCTAAGAAGACATAGACCAAAAAAGGAGAATAGAAAAATGATAGAAACATTGAACAAACAATATAGGAAAGAATTGAAATGCACAAAACAGATTCAAACAGATATCCAGAAAATTAAAATTCCATTGAAAACTGATAAAACAGTTTGAACAAAACTGAAGATAGAATTTTAGATCTTGCAGAGAGTGGTGCAAATAATTGAATGTGAAAGTAAATATCTCTTAAAAATAATAAAGAATCAGCAAATAACAATTCAGCAGCTACAAGATGACACAAACAAAAATAATATAAGACTGATAGGTGTCAACAAAATAGTAGGATTCAGTACAAATGACATGAAAAGATTATTTGCAAAAGTAGTTGCAGAAAATTTCCCAAGCATAAGAAAAGAATTTGACATACAATTAAGTGAAGCATACAGAACTACTGCTAGCTATAATAACAATAAATCTACACCTAGACACATAATAAACAAGATTCCAGAAATTCAGCAAAAGAATAGAATTTCTTTTCTCCAGTCAAGGGAGGGAAACTTTATTCAGGCCCAAGTCTGCAAGGTTGGGCAGGTGGTACCTTTTTGGATGAGAGGTGACAGAGCTTTTCTTGACCTTCTTCTTGGGGTGCAGGTTGCTGGTGTGCCACACTTCTTGTGGCATTTGACAGCATGGGGGTACAGGTAGGCATTGCACTTTTGACAGAACATCTTGTCACAGTTGTACTTCTGGGTGAGCTGGTACAGGGGTGGCTTTGTGGTACCAACTTGCAGGCAAAGCACCAGGTTGAGATTGGACTCTTTGGATGTTGTAGTGAGAGAGTCCAACCATCCTCCTGTTGTTTGCTGGTAAATATCAGATGCTGCAGGTCAGGTGGGAGCCCTCCTTGTCTTGGAGTTTGCCTATCACATCACATAAATGATATTACTGGGCTCGACCATGAGGGTGATGGTCTTGCCTGTTAGGGTCTTCACAGAGATGTGCATCTCTGCCTCTGTTGCTCAGCACTTCATCGAAGAGAAAGAAGGTGACAGAAATGGAAAAGAAAGAGAATATTAAAAACTGTTAGGGAGGGGCCAGGGAGATGGCTCAGTAGGATAAGTGCTTGACGGGCAAATGCCAGGATCTGAGTTCAATCCCCGATTCTGAAAAAAAAAAAAAATCAAAAAACTGTTAGGGAGAAAAAATCAGATCACCTACAATATAAAGCCCATCAGAATCATGGCAGATTTTGCAACACAAAGAAAATCAAGAAGAGCTTGGAGTATAGAATTTCAGGTCATGAAAAAAAATAACTTCCAGTCCAGATTGATTTACACTGCAAAACTACCTATCAACTTTGATGGCAAGATAAGATTCTCCCATAGCACAAAACAACAGGAATTTCATGACCACCAAACCAACCTTACAAGATTATTAAATTATATTGTAGAAAAAGGCAAATTGACCACAAGTTCAAGAACAACAACAAAAGCAACTACTAAGCAGAGCAATTGCAAAGAAGTTAAAAGTACAGAACCTGTAGCAGGACAATAACATGCCAGAGATAAACCAATACATATCAGCTATAACCATCAATGTAAATAGCCTCAATTCACCAATCAAAAGAAACAGACTGATAGAGTAGATCAAGAAATAAAATTCAACAATATGCTGTGTATAAGAAACACATTTAGCTGATTAGGAAATTCACAGACTGAAAGTCAAAGGATGGGAAATAATACTCCATGTGACACAAACCCAGAAAAAAGAAGGAATAGCTATTCTGATTTCTGACAATATCAACTTCAAACCACGAATGACTGAAAGAGATAAAGGAGGTCACTACATACTTGTTAGAGGAAAACTGAAAGAGGAAGAGATAACATTCATAAATATATATTCACTCAATGTAGAAGAACCCAACCACATAAGACAAATTTTAATAGACATCAAAAATCAAGTGAATAGGGACTGGAGAGATAGTTCAGTATAATAAACGCTTGCCTGGCAAGCACAAGATCTTGAGTTTAATTCCCGGTACAAAAAAAAAAAAAAATCAAATGAGCAATAATACAATTGTAATGGGAGATTTTAAGACTCCATTAACACAAAGAGATAGATCAACTAAGCAAAAAAAATCAGAAAAACAGCAATAACAACAACAACAACAAAAAACTAGACCTAACTAGTGAAGAAATGGACTTACTAGACCTTTACAGAGTGTTCAAGCCAACAGTGTCAGAATATATATTCCTCTAAGCTGCACATGGGATAGTCTCAAAAATAGACCATATACTAACACGTCTGTAAGTAAATGCAAAGGAATTGAAATTATCCCATGCATACCATCTGACCATAGTTCAATGAAATTGGAAATTACTGAAAACAGAAACCACAAAAAACGCACAAACACATAGAAATTAAATAACAACCTCCTGAACAATCAGTGCATCACAGATGCAATTTAAAAAACTAAACAATATTTACAATCAAATGAAAATGCAGATACAATTTATGGGAACCTGTGGGATGCAGTGAAAGTGGTCTTAAGAGGGAAATTTATATTGGTAAAACCCCATATTAGGAAAACAGAACAAGCTCAAATAAATGATCTTATACTGCACCTCAAACTCCTAGAAAAAATACAGTAAGTCAATTCTAAAGACCAAAGAAGGGAGGAAATTATAAAGAGTGAAAATAAATGCAATGGAGGTAAAGAAAACAATACAAAGAATTAATGAATGGTTGGTTCTTTGAAAGAATAAATAAAATTGATAAATCCTTAGCCAAACTTTTTCAAAAAAAAAGAAAGAAACTCAAATTCATGCAATAAGAAATAAAAAGGGCAAAATAACTACAGAATCTATAGAAATTCAATAGATCATCAATACTTACTTCTAAAATCTTCAGTCTCACAGGATGAAAATCACATAAGAAATGGGCAGTTTGCTAGACATGTATGAATTGCCAAAGCTGAGTCAAGAACATCTAAAAACTCTGAATAACTCAATAATAGCAAATGAAACTGAAAATGCAATTAAAAATCTACCAACAAAAAAAAGGCCAAGTTCTGATGGATTCACAGCTGAATTCTACAAGAAATTTAGAGACAATTTAATGCCAATTCATCTCGAACTCTTCAATCAAATTGGAAGAGAAGCAATTCTTCCAAACTCATTCCTGGAGGCCAGCATTATTTTGATACCAAATCCAGAGAAAGATCCAACCAAAAAAAGAGAACGACAGTCCAAACTTCAATGAACACAGAGGTGAAAATCCTCAATAAAATGCTAAAAAATAGAATACAACAAAACATCAAGAAGATTTTATATCATGATCAAATAGGATTCATCCCAGGAATGCAGGGATGGTTCAATATATGCAAATTCATAAATGTAATACACCACATCAACAGAGCCAAACACAAAAATCACATGTTCATCCCAGTAGGTGCAGAAAAAGATTTTAACAAAGACCAACATTTATTCATGATAAAAACCCTACAGAAAATCTGAAGAGGTGATCTTCACTTTAATCTGACAAAAGCCATCTATGAAGAACCAATGGCCAACATCATACTAAATGGACAAAAACTGAAGGCCTTCACTTTAAAATCAGGAATAATACAAGGATTTTCACCATCACCACTCCTACTTCATATAATTCTAGAAACATTAGCCAGAGCAATTAGACAAGAGAGAAATAAAAGGCATAATGATTTTGAAAGGAAGAAGTGAAATTATCATTATTTGCAGATGATATGATACTTTACATAGAAGGCCCAAAAAACTCCACCAAGAGACTTGATTTAATAACCAAGTTCAGTAGTACAGCAAGATACAAAGTCAACATTCAAAAATCAATAGCATTTTTGTACAAAAATCTCACAGATGCACTGTGAGAGAGAAATTAGGGAAATCATGCCTTTCACAATAACACCCCCCCCCAAAAAAAGAAATAATTAGGACTATATCTCACAAAAGACATAAAAGACATATACAGTGAAAATTATTGTACTCTGAAAAGAGATTGAATAGGATTTCTTAAATTAGAAAGATAGTCCTTGCTTGTGAATAGGAAGAACCAACATTGTGAAAATGGCTAAACTCCTGATGTTGTTATACAGATTCAATGCAATCTTGATTAAAATATCATTAGCATAACTAACAGACCTAAAGAAAATATTCCTAAAATTCGTCTGGAACCAGAAGAGATGCAGAATAGAAAAAGCAATCCTGAGCAACAAAGGAAAGGCTGGAGACATCACTAATCTGAAACTATACTACAAAGGTACTTTGATTAGAATCAACATGATAAAAAAAAATTCAACATGGTACTGGCATAAAGACAGAGGATCAATGGAGCAGATTTATAAGATGCAGACACAACTTTAAACATACTAAGCCACCTTATCTTTTATTTTATTTATTATTTTTATTTATTTTTATGTATTTGGTACAGGGTCTCACTACACAGCTTGGACTCACAGTACACCTGAATACAGTGTCTGGCTAAGTGCACTCACGGGTAGGCCCAGCACAGCATATTGTGCCATAGATTGAATTCTAGTTCCTTTGCTTGATGGGAGGTCCTTAGTCTGAGCTATATCACTGGCCCTGAAGCCACCTTATCTTGATAAAAGGGCCAAACATATTCACTGGAAGAAAGATAGCCTCTTAAATGGAGCTAGAAAAACTGGCTTTCCACATGCCAAAGGCTCCAATTAGAACATATCTATAACCGTGCACAAAATTATGGTCAAAATGGATCAAAGATTTAAATATTAGAATAGAAACACTAAATCTCTTACAGGAAGAAGTAGGTAAAAATCTTGAAGTCATAGGGGTCAGTATAGAGCTCATGAGCAAAAACCAAACTGCACAGAAAATATTTCAAAATATCAACAACTGGGATTTCATCTTTTTGAAAAGTTTCTGCATGTCAAAAGAAAGCAACAATGGAGTAAAACAAAAATCTACTAATTTGGAAAATATAGTCAGGTGTTCCACAGACAAAGGACTTCAATCTAAATCATATAAACAGTTAAAAAAAAAAAGGCTCCCAAAATGCAAAGCCTCAATTCAAAAATGGGCATCTGAGATGAACATACATTTCTCAGATGAAGAAATATAAATGGAAAGGGCTGGCAAGAAAGCTCAGCAGACTAAGTGCCTGCTTTGCCAAGCCTAGGGACCAGAGTTTGATCCCTAGTCCCACATGCCACACTGGCCCCAGGTCACACTGAGACTTCGACAGAGTCCGGATGTAGTGGCACATGCTTGTAATCCCAGTGCTGGGGAGGTTGAAAACAGTAGGATCTCCATGAGTCTAATTTGCATAGTGAGACTCCGTACCAAATGCACAAATAAAAAAGAAAGAAAGAAAAATAAATGGAAAATAAATATATGAAATAATGTTCAACATCATTGGTTATTTGAAAAATGCAAATTAAAACAACATTGAGATTCCATCACTTTCCAGAAAGAATGGCTACCATTAAGAAGTCTCAGTCAATAACAAATACTATAGGTGCTGTGAAGAAAAAGGAACCTTTTTCTTCCACTGTTCATGTGAATGTAGACTGGTACAACCACTATGAAAATCAATATGGAGGTTTCTCATAAAACTAGGATTGGAGGTCACATGCAACCCAGATATTCCCCTCCTGGGTATTTTTCCAAAAGAACTGAAAATATATCACAGTGATATATGTGCACCCATGTTTAGAGTAGCACAATTTGCCATAGCTAAATCTTGGAAACAACTCAAATGCTCATCAATTGAGGAATGGATAAAGAAAATGTGGTACTTTTACACAATGGAGTATTATTTAGTTGCAAAAAGGATAAATTTGAGTCTTTTGTCAGAAAATGGATGAAACTAGAGATCATACTCTTTAAGTGAAATAAATCAGACCTGCATATGCAAACATTGTATTGTCTCCCTAGTGTAAGAACCTGAAAGGGTAAATAAAATGTGAAGGGTATAATAGATACTGTGGAAAGGGAACAAATTTATTCAAAAGGAAGGAATTACTGAGATGAGGAGGACAGGAGAGTAGGGGAAAGAGATATATCGATGTATATATGCAGGATGGCTTGGTTAATAGTACTATGGATCTCTGTGGATATGTGGAAAAAAGCAGTTAATGCTTAATTTTTTCTTTTATTGCTTTCTCATTTTTTTCTTTTTCTCTCTTTTTAATTTCTTATAATTTTTCCCCAATTGTGCATGCATATATCTGGTAATCTAAAGTTGACAACACTCTGCAATAGAGCAAATACTGCCAAAATTTTTATTTTATTTAGTGAAATTCTGTATCATTTCTAATTTTTGATTAGTACTGTTATGCATTCTCTTTAAAAATAAAAATACAAAAACTAAAAAGGAAAATAGGGAGTGACCAAATAACTTGCTACTGTCAAAATGTCTGATGAGATGATTAAGCAACATGAACATCCAGCATGACTTGGCATCAGAGGAGTCCTTGCTGATCTTGAAAATAATAGCTATAGTATATTGCTGGGACAAGAGCCAATTGGGGTTGAAGAAAGAAGTTGAGGAAATGAAAATAGCAAGAACATAACAAATTTAGAGGCTTTGCAGTGAAGAAAAGCAGAGATACAAGGTGGTAGGTGAGGAGGACTATGAGATCAAGGATGAATGTATTATTGATTTTTAAAGTGTTGGCTTTAAATAATGGCTATATCCTGCCCCAGCAGCACTGCTTAACATACATCTACAGAGTCTTAGTGGTATCAGACATCACACATTTATTGTTTTTCTGTCTGAAGTGCTTAGTTCTTTGGCTCTGTTCCATGTCTGAATTTTAGGCTCCTATTGACTAACGTAGGCTGACCTCAACTATGATGACTACCATAATTCAAGTATGTTCCACATGTCTTTCTTCCTCCTGGTAGGGCACAACGCATAAATGGAAAGAGAAAAGTCTTCCATATCTCTAGATTCAAAACTACTTTCTCCTCATTCCATTGACTAAAACAAGTCAACCTACTGTCAAATGGAGGCATTCCAGTGAGTGTTGTCTTCAGACAAACTACCCCAGTACTTTGTGCCATGAATAACTTGCTTACTCTCGCAATTTCTTTGGATTGGGATTTCTGATAGGGCAAAGTGTGGTTGGCTTGTCTGTGTTCTATGATGTCTAGAGCTTCCATAGAAAGAGGCAAAGGTCAGTGTGTGAAATCACCTGAAAACACTGGAGCCTGGTGTTGTCTGATGGGATGACAGCTGTGACTTGCCTGAAACATAAGCATGTGGTGTCTACTTGGGCCTGGACCTCTCCAGCATGGAAGGCTCAGAATATTTGGAATTTGTACTTGGCGACTTAGGTCTCTGAAGGCTAATGTCCTGATGAATATGGACAAAGCTTAGTTGCTGTTTATAACCTCAACTCAGAAGTCCTCAAGTGTCACTTCTGAA
>NW_004524654.1:1399548-1407996 GCF_000260255.1 Octodon degus
AATAAAATACAAGAGCATAGAGTAGTACCTGGAACATACCTCAGTAAGTGCTACAGGAATGTTAAATAAAATACAAGAGCATAGAGTAGTACCTGCAACATACCTCAGTAAGTGCTGCAGGAATGTTAAATAAAATACAAGAGCATATTTAGAACGTGCTGCATATTCCCATTTTTCAGATGAGAAAACTGAGACTAAGGTTAAGTCATCTTTCCGAGGCTCCTGGCCAGCAACATGCCAGAAACATTAAAGAATGGCCAGAAGGGCTGGGGAGCGAGCTCGCAGCCTAAGTGCCTGACCGGCAAGTCCAAGGACCCAGGTTGGATCCTTGGTACTGCATACTGTGCTGACCCCGGAACTCTGGGCATGCTGACATACGCCTGTAATCCCAGCTCTGGGGAGGCTGAAACAGAAGGATCACTATGAGTCTGAGCTGCATAGTGAGACCCTGTACCAAATAAATAAATAAATAAATAAATAAATAAAGTTTTAAAAAAATTTAAAAAGAATGGTCAGAGATGTTAGAAAGTGCAAAAATTCCAGAGGGTAAGGA
The DNA here is from genome assembly GCF_000260255.1 of Octodon degus. NCBI lineage: Eukaryota > Metazoa > Chordata > Mammalia > Rodentia > Octodontidae > Octodon > Octodon degus. The sequence continues at coordinate 1,400,102 of NW_004524654.1, forward strand.
AATTAAGAATCATTTAAGAATGGGGAAGAAAAACATTTCCTCCAAGTTCAGGGGTCGGTTAATCACCACACGTATAGCTCTTAAATCAGTGTGGCACACATTTGCATCCCCATACTGCTGCACAAAGGTCAGCAGCCTCCCATGTAGTCACTTAGTAAGTAGGCCGAGGAGTTATATGCAGTTTTGTCAAAGAAGGAGACCTTAGGAAAAGTTACTTATGAGAGGGCACCAGTATTTTTGTAGTGATCGAATCTGATTTGGTAAATTCTGCAGCTTCCTTTTCTTTCCTAAGTGGGTCTGTTAGGACTGAGAAAACTAGACACACAACAAGAGAAGAGTGTGCTGCCCTGGAACTGAGTCTCACCAGCACACCCGAATGTCTGTGGTTGTCTTTATCGATGTTAACTGGTGTTATTTTTGGCACTCTTAACATTATAAGGTTGTGTTTCAAGTATTTCCAAAACTGAAATACATGAAGTCTTTTATTTCCTTTTTGACGACTAAGATTATTTCAGCTCCACACATGCAAAACAGGGTATTATGCAAGAAATTAATCATATCAGAGCAACATAGGTACTGAAAAATTGCCAAACACCATAAACATTGGTCAAAATGGAGTCCAACCATTTGCGCAGAGAATAATTGAAGCTATGGCTTCAGTTAGGGTACTAAGCAACTTTTCATTATGAATTATAAAGCTTTTCAAACGTAAAATGATATCTGAGAGGAGTGCATTACCTAAAAGGTTTCGATAAGCAATGAAAAGAGCTTTAAAATATGCAGCAGGGATCAATCATCCAGCTGTATAGCATTACTTATACTTTGTAGCATCACCTGCATTCCTTGATAAACAATGTCCCATAACCTCTGAGCAGTCCCATTATTTTCATCAGCACCAGGACATAAGAAGTGACAAAAATGTCAGCTGATGTTTTATTTACTAATATAAAACAAGTTCTCGTGGAAGTGAAAATTCTACGACAATGGAAGTTTATGAAGTGCATTTCCCAGCATCAAAAGTGATTCACATTGTCTTAGGAATCTATAAATCCAGCTGTTTACGATGTATTTTAATTGAAATGTTACTCATCACGGGTATTCATTTTTTTTCATTTGAGAGATGACATGTCCTGCTTCTTGGGTGAAGGACAGTTGAGGCTCCCTAAAAAAGAGAAGTGGGTAGTGGTTGAAATAAATCTTCTGGCACCCAAAAGGTATTTTGTAGCTACTTTGGTGTCATCTGCCAGAATAAATATTCTGATGTGTTTTACAGTCATCTTTTTGCAAGAGACATTTGTGTTAGTTACATGAGAAATTAAATCCAGAATTCTGACTCAGACATCTCCCTATCAATGAAAAAACAGAACAGTGAAAAATAGGAAATGAGATTATCAATTGGGAAAATAGCTTGAGAGGGAGGAGTGCCCTATTTGGAATTAGTTTCAGACTTCTGCTCAAGATGCTACAGGAGAGAATATAAAATAGCAGAGAAAGAAGACTATTGACAGTTATAGATTTTCTTTTCTGACAGAAGGTACCTGGGATGTGGTCACACAGTGTTCATGGATGTTAGTAGTAAGGAAGGGGAAGTAATAAAATAAAAATCAGGAAAAGGAGAGTTGAAGCTGTGAAGAACATAGAAAGGTAAAAATACAAGGATGAGAAAAACTGGATACATGAAAACCTCTTAGCTTTTGCAAAAACCGAATCACTTACCAGCCTTCATGTGATTTAGGGGAAAACTTTGGCTTGGTCAGGTTAAACTCATCAATAGACATCCATCCACACTTGGGAGGATCTCAATACTCTCTTGACCAGGAGAAATAGAGTTGAGGCAGCCAGATACTTTGGATCTTAATATGAAAATATCAATTGGCATCATGGGATCTTGGCCAGCCTGCTTCGTGGCAGTCATACAAAGCAGTCGATGGTCCATAGATATACAAATTGATTCACTTCAATTACCAAAATCAATTTTCCAGAATGAAGTGAAATATATGGAAATGCATCTCAAAAGGTCATTTAAAATTGGTCTAAATGACCCATCAGGCCCTGCACTCAGAGTAGCACCTTACTTCATAAGGAACTCCTTCCCCTCCTCTTGGCCTCTGAGAAGCATAGGCTCGAAGCCTGCAGCTGGAGCCTGGTAAAGCAGCCACCACATTCCATTGCTCCCTCTACTTTCAGGAATCTCATAGTAAACTCATCTGACACAATTCTTAATGCAGAAATAGAGTTTGCTCCTGTAATTATTAGGTCAGAATTTCATATTTGTCTTTTTTTAAAATTGTGTAGGTGCATTTCTAATTCTTCTTTTTAACTGGCCAGCCATGAAAGTAACATATACATTGTATATGTTGCAGAAATGTAGACTCTCCTCAACACAGAGATGCTAACACATTTACACACATATCAGTGTATCTGTGTGTGTTTGTGTGCATGTAATATTAGAAAAATATGTAAGTGGACTTTTTGCTCTCTAAATCTGCTCAGATGATCTTCTTTATGTATTTTTCACTTACCTAATAGAAAACATCACTGCATTCTCCATCAGTCCAATTAATCTGACAGGACTGGGAACTTGTTCTTCCTGTTCACACTTATTATTCATTTCTCCAGAATGCCCTGTAGGGAGGATGAAGCAAAATAAAGCAGTGTTTACCAAATGCCTCAATACTAAGTGCTCTTTTAGGCTGACTCAGTACAATTCTAGGAGGGGAAAGATCTGACTTTGGGGAGACTAAGTAAAATGACATTTTCTAAACATCATCTATTGAAGTAGGTCTTAAAGAAGAGAACAACGACCATTTTCCCCTGAAGTTTTGCAGTGGGCTTAGGGGACTCCAATGTATCTGTACTGTATTTGAAATCTTTCCTAAATAAATGATAGGGATATCATATTTTGCACAATAAGTCTTCAATGGGAAATATAGAGATCACTGTAGGATTTTTTTTAAGCACTTCAAATGTAACCTAAAATACAACAGATATTTTGTGAAAGGGTGAGTTGAAATTCAAAATTAATAAATGCAAAGGGAAAAAGCTTTCTTTTTTGGATACCTTAGGAAATTTCCTCAGAGAGAAAACTTTTGATCAGGGACAAAGATTCTTACAAGGTTGGTACAGGTGGGTAATTAAAAAATAAGAGTGAATTTATCTGCATACATTATTTAAATACCTAAAGCATTTCTCTGCTTTAATGATAAATTACGATCAGTAAAATCTGTTGGCTGCCTTCAAGCTAACTAATGGATCACTAATCAGGAACAGTTGAATTATTCTGAGGTGGAATAAATATCTCCAAGGATGATATAGCCAATTTTTATGATCTAAACCTGTAAATATGGCAGCATATATATCTATGATTTTACCCTACACATGTGTATATGGATTTACAATGCACACATATGTGTTAAAAAGAAACTATTCTTTGACACCTTCTAATACACTCATAATGGCTTTATTCCCCTTGGTCTGTTGTGTGAAAAAGATTGTTCCTGGACTAATTAATCCTTAAAGAGATCAGCTGATACATCTCATTGTTAGCAATACATTTTTAATTGTTCATTTTACTCAAGCACCATTTGAACACAAGTCAATTTGCAATTTCATTAGAGAACCAAAAAGGCCTGGGGTTTATTTCTGTTTCTTTTTTTTTTTAAAGAAAAGGATAAAAAGCAAGCAAAATTTCATAAAGGATGTTCATCCTCTAATTAATTTTATGTATCAAACAAGAATTAATGTGTGATACTCTTTGAGCAGAGTGCTTTTTGCCAAGAAGTGTGTTTTGTCATAACTTCGCCCTCCACCCCCACAAACCTCTTTACAAGCTTTGCAGCCAAATACCCTAGCAACTAATGACAAGCTTTGAAACAACATTCACAGACCATTTGCTTTGATGACATTTGGAGTCTTTTCTCCCCTCATTCCAATTCTATTGTAAGTAGAGTACACATGCCATATAGTCTTTGAAAACTAATCAATGTGGTAAGATTTGTCAGAGTAAAGCTATTATCGCATATTTTAACTTTTTCCATAGCTGACTTATGGTACACATTTTCGAGCTAAACCTTACGAAAGGAGTTGGGTGATTATTTTCACCATATTCATAGATGTGTTAGTGTGACATGGTTCTTCCATATTTTAACATCAAAAGCACATAATCCCTGTAAGTTAATCTTCCATAAAACTAAAATTATATGGTCATCATACATAATCTGATGATTGATTACAGTTGTCACAAGATGAAGCCATAAGTTGTGAATGTTTACTACAGTTGCACCATGAAAATTATTACACCCCTTTTAGAAACCCAAGAGAATGTAGGTTGCTTGTGTAGGTTGTAGAACTGAAGCATGCGTGATTTCGTTGTGACTTTTGCCTCTTTTAAAAATCAATGTTAAAACCCTTAGGTCTGATTTTTCATTTCAGTGTCTGTATGTAATGTGCCTCAACCCTACCTCATCTAATTTAATAAGATGCAAGCTAAGGAAGTACTTAAGTTACTTATCAAGGGTTTCAGATGACACATTATTATTGTATTCAAAAGTCAATATTTGCTAATCATGTTAGTACAGGAACTGTTCCAGGCCTACAATTCTTAAGTTGCACAGATACTTAAGATTAATTAAACCTATCTCTCTTGGTCCTCTCTGTCCACCCTTATGGAATGAAAATCAGTGACATCCTAAGCAAGTCTGGAGAACTGAAGCTTCAAATCAGAAAGCCAGAACCCTCTCCAAAGCCTGTTTGCATCTACACCCAGGAGTCTAGATTTATTGTTTATATTCCATTTAAGGAATATTTGCCTGTTTTTTCAAGAGGGTACCAGGGATCGAACTCGGGCCCGTTCACATGTCAGGCAGGTGCTTGTACCACTGGGTTGTCTCCCCAGTTCCAGAATATTTGCCTGTTTTGAGAGAAAGTTCATCGATTCACTTTATTTAATTAGAAAAGAATGACTGTTCTTAAGCAAATAACATAGACTATCATTTTTTTTAAGTCAGGAGAAACATGAAATAACATTGCTGGGTTTACTTTTTCTTTTTATATGACAATTTGTAGGTAGATTTGAGGCAACCAACGCTGAAAGTCACCTGTCTCTTCTAATGCACAGAACAGATGACTGTCAACACCCGTGAATGAGTTTTGTGCTTTCAAAGCTGATCCAGTGAACTCCTGACCTCTATTTTATACCCTGGAGCAGAGGCAGCCAGTGTTCAAAGGCTGAAGCTCCCTTTCCATTTAGATAGTAAACCCATTTATTAAGCAAGACCCACTCGTAAGCTGATGTCATGTACAGAGCCCAGGACTTGACTGAGATTAAGTGACATATAAATTTAAAATCTTATTAACATGTATTGACTAGGAGTGAACTAGAAATCCTAGTACTTTAGTGTTGACTTACAGCAGTTGCTAGTGCAGTCCCCTCGGGGAGAAGGACCAGTGCATTAACTCAACAAGCCATCCAGGATATATTTACAGGTGGTTAGTGAAAACAATAATGGCATGCAAACTGAATATCTGGAACATGAATCAATGTAGACCAGCTAATTAGGTTATAACTGCATTGATTTTATTTTGAGTATGTCCTCAAATACAGTCTATGAGTAAGCACACTAAAATGAGCTCTTAAACTGAGAAAAGCAACAGATTTCTTTTTTTTTTTTTTTTTTTTCTACCACTGTCCAATTAATCCAGAAGAGTTCGGTAAGATACTCTGATGCATATTCTATATAATCAGAATGACACATCCTATTAATATTGCAATTACTGTCAAACTACAATAATACCAGAGCCTAGTGTCCTAGAGCATTCTAACTATAATCCAAGAACCCCATGTCTTCTTTTGAATTCATTCGATTTAAAAGCAGACAATTTTCCCTTCAAAGCATTTTATTAAATATTATTTTATGCATAGATTTAACACCCCAATTGATTTATGTGAATTCTCAGAGTGAGTCACTAACTCCTTTTGTTCTTTACTGAAAGAGGTCAGCAGCTGTGATCTTATTTATAAATTTAAATATTAATTTCTAGTACAGCTAATTATTAAAATAGATATTCATATTCAGAAAAGTCTCTATTAACACTAAAAAAAACAGAATTCTAATAATTTAACTACTGTAACTAGTCTAGGGTAAGAAATATTCAGATTTGCCAACGCGAATGGTCCAAAACACATAAAAACCATAAAATTATAGAAATGAAAAGGACTTTGCTTAAAAAAGTCCCCAAATTTTTTATCCTTCTGCATATGTTTTCAGCCCATATTTTGTTTATTAAAATCTTTGATCAGCAGATTAAGTGCCTGTTTAGGTAGGCACAGGGACCAGGTTCGATCCCCAGCACCATGTGCTGTGCCAGCCCTGCCTCTGGGTATGCTGTGCTGGCAACCAAGTCCAGGAGTGGTGCTGCCCACCTGTAACACCAGTCCTGGGGAGGCTGAAAACTGGAGGATCACTAGAATCCGAGCTGTGTAGTGAGACCCTGTACTAAATACATAAAAATAATAAATAAATAAATAAAATATTTGAAACTCACCATACATAGGAATCTATACATTATCATAGGTGATAATTTTTATAAGCTAAATACCAAATTACTGGACAAAATTGCCTTTATATTTATATAGTATATTCATCCCTTTAGGAGGTTTGCTTTATTTAAAAATTAAACCCAGCTAAATAGATTTGTTTTATGATATAGTCTAGATCTTTTACTATCATACATTGTATAACCACTAGTGGCAATAGATATTAATATGGTACTCTGTACTGGTACTTTGGCATAGGATAAGAGAAGAGGAGATAGAAAGAGATATATGAATTTGAGAGGTGATTTCAGAAATCTGTATACTTAAAATACATATAAGTTAAACTCTGTATATAGGTAAGAATAACAATTAAGGCAAAAGCAGATTTATGACTTAGGTAAATGAATAGATGACCATTTCCAGAGGTGGAAAATTCTAGGGGGTGGAGTTGACTTTTGAGGATATTATTACGATAAGAAATCCTCTCTGGATATATGAGAGCCTCAAGTGGGTGTTTCAAAGGTGCAGTTGGACATCCAATCTGAAGATCATAATTAAGGTCTTTCAACTCAACCCCAACTCAAATACTGTCAGCACATGCATGATACTGAAAGTCATGGAAATGCATGGCCTCCCCAAAGCATGAATGGAGATAGAGTTGAGAACTAAGATGGAACCCTATGATCTACAAAGACCTTCAATGGTATAGCTTGCATATAAAAGGTCCCCCAGTAGTCTCATACATTCAGAGGTGTCAACTGGATGGGAGGGCATGGTACTTAACAGTGAATTAATCCATTTATGAGTTCACAGCTGCTTTGCTGTTAGGGGGTGATGTCTGGCTAGAAGAGGTTAGTCACCAGGGTGTGACCCAGAAGGCTACATTCTTGTCTCTGACTCTTCCCTTTCTCTCTGCTTCCTGGGATGAGTGGTTGGCCTCTTCTAAACCATTTTACCATTCACTTTCTGCCCAGGAGCCATCTGGCCATGGGCTGGGTCTTCTAAAATTGATAAGCCAAATGTAAGCCTCCCTTACTTTAAATTGTTGATGTCGCGTTTTGACTAGTGACGGGAAAGTGACTAATACAGGAAGCATGGCAGCAATGCACAGAGGTCAGAGACTCTGTTACAGAAAACCTGACAAAATGATTTAAGTGGAGTTATGAAAAGCATTTCTATCCTCATGTCTTTAACTATTCCAAATTGAAAATGTTGCTTGTAGAAGATTCCTTCATTGTTCTTCTTTTATTTTTTCAATTAAACAACTAAACTTTTTTTTTCAAAGTTTTATTGATAAACAGTTTCAAATCAAATCGGAAGTACAGTTTCAACAAATAATACACTGCATATATTCTTCTTA
>NW_004524654.1:1408260-1413597 GCF_000260255.1 Octodon degus
TCTCATCTAAGTATAATATACTGGGAGTGTTTATCACAGGCTACCTGTTCAGATTCCTCTTGGCCTTTCTGTGTGACATTTCTTCTGTCCAACTTAAGGCAGGATATTTGTCACTTGAAGTTTTCCAGAGAAGAAAGAAAGGACAGAGTCAGGTGGTGACCATTCTTGGTTTTATGATCTCTACAAAGGTGGCCTTGCTGTCCAGACTCCAGTATAACAAAGCTCCAAAGGAATACAGGAGAAAGAGGCAAGGGGAACTTCAGTCTCTATAGCTTGCTTCAGGAGATGGCAGAGAGGAGATGGTCAGAGAGACCTTCCTGCGTATGTAGCTTTCTCAGTTTCGTTGAGTTTAGAATACCAAATATGCTAAGGTGTTATACTTGAGGTCAGATTTCCTGTACTCTACCTATCAGAACAAAGCAATTGTTAAACCTGTTCCAGATTCAAGCAGAGAGAAATTACACCCTATTGCTCAATGTGGGGAGTGGTAAGTTCAGAAGTGTATGAGCCTCCGCACGTATGTGAATGTGAGAGTAGGAAGAAGAGAGAACCCATCGTTTACTTTCTAATATTTCCTTGGGAAATGTAAACAAGTTACACTTCACTGAGTATTGTTTGTCCCTGCCCAGTTCTCCTACCTGAGAAGAGCTGGCAATGACTCAGAATCTCTTTACCCTACAAAAAAGAAATGTAACTTGAGGGTGGAGCCTCCAGGGGAAAGATTTTATCCAAATGGACTCCATCTAGTTGAGTTGGAGGTGAAGTCCTGAAGATGCTCTCAGGCATAGCTGCTCTGAAGGGTTCTTTTCTCTTAAAAGCTACAAGAGAAAGATTAGCTGTGTACTTCAGTGAGGATGCTAACATAGAGAGCACTTTTAAAGTCTGACTCAATGACGCCCCAAGGCTTCAGTTGGAACATTGCTAAGGTGGCCTTGCTGTCCAGAAACTCCAGTATAACAAAGCCCCAAAGACCATGTTTAACTTTAGATTAATTTTGACAACCTATGTTGGGTCTATGAAGATGTTTGATCATTCAGTATAACCTTAGTCAAAGATACATGTTTTGGATATTTCTGATTTCCCATTTACTGTATTTACTTGTACCTTATGCTATTATTTCAACAGATCAATCTCCAGCCACCACATGACATCCTGGCCCTGCTTCTGGCACACTTAGCCAGCCACTGAGATCAGGTGTGGTGCTGTATGCCTGCAATTCCAGATCTCAGGAGGCTGAAAACAGGAGGATCACTATGAATCCAAGCTGCATAGTGAGACCCTGTACAAAATTAAAAAAAAAAATCAACAGACCACGTTTTGGATATACTAAACTTAAGCAGCCAGGAAATTTTACCTTTCCTTATAGATATTTCTGTACTGGACTAGTGAAAATAAGTTGACATCTGTTGTCATTTATATTATATACTTATAGTCCCTAAAACCAAAATAAATATTCATAGTGAATTATATATGTACATATAATATGTTGGCATTCCAATTTTATTTTTAAGTGAGAAAGTTTCATTTTTTTCTATGATCTAAATTTCTTCTATTGGATATAAATTTAAAAAAAAAACAGGTACTGAATTGTTAAGAGAATATACAATTTGAAGAAGGTGTTTTTAATGAATAAATAGGGTATTTATAGAAATCTCACCAAACATCAATATTCAGAAGGCATTTTGTAGTTTTAAGAAAATGTTTTCTGCATGGGTCTGCATGGCTTTGGATGTTCTGTTAAGCAAAACTATTGTTTTATTTGTAATAGTTTAGAGCTTAAATGTTCTCCCAAATCATAAATGTTTGGAAAGTGATTGGATCACAGGGTTGCTATAGCTGACTAGCTCTTAGGAGGTATGGCTTAGCTGGAGATTGGTCACTGGGGCATGGTCTGCGAAGATGTACTCTTTTTTCTTTTAAAGAACACAACATGGTAACAGAAAAAAACAGCATTAGAAATGATCCAAAATTTCACTACATAAAGTAATAAGAATTCAGAGTCAGCCAAATAGCTCAGTGGACTAAAGTCCCCACTTAGGCAGATGCAGGGACCAGGGTTTGATCCCCTATGTACCATGCTGGCCTTGCCCACAAGGTGCACTGAGATGGTGACTAAGACCGGGCATGGTGGTGAGCACCTGTAATCTCAGATCTTGGGAGGCTGAAAATAGGAGGATCACTATGAGTTCAATCTATGTAGTGAGACCCTGTAATCCCTGTACTTAAATACATTAAAAAATAAAATAAAATAAATAAAACAAAGAACAAAGCAATACAAATTCAACAATTGTTACTATTTTGCATGATGTTATCATCAAATTAGTTGTTTGGGTTACCACATATAAACATGCAAGATGGGTTTAAAGAAAAAGAAAACAAACAAAACAAAAAGTTATGAGATTTAAAAGAAAAAAAAGGATAAAAGGAAAAAATTGTACATTAACTTTTCCTTTCGAAAGAAACAGAAATCAGTAGTACAATTATTTAAATTATCCTGCATATATACCTAAATATATCTTTTCCCTTTCTTTCTTTTGTCTGTTTCCTCATGTCAGCTTTTCCTTCCCACTGAACAGGTTTAGAAAGATGTACTTTTAAGACTCCTCTCCTCCTGCTCTCCCCACCTCTCCACCCTTGGCTGCATGGCATGAGTAGCCCTCCCCTGCCATTCCCTTCCAGCATACCATAGCTGAGGTAGCTTATCAGGGACTGCATCCCCTGAAACTGTGAACCCAATAACTCTTTTTCCTTTTAAAACTCAGTTCTCATTTATTTTGTCCCATTAACAAGAAAGTGATATGCTCTTTTAAAGATGTAAACATTGAGGATCAGAATGTATTTCTACTGACTTAGTTGTGCAAAGAAAGAAACTGGAAGAAATGAAATTTAATTTAAGATTTATTATGCTTTGTTACACAGATAATACATGTTTATAAACAGGTTCCTAAATTCACACATATTTATTTGCATGTATGCAATTACATAGGTCAAATTTATCTAATTTAGAATCACACATCTAATTATTTATATATCTATAGAAATTATCATATTAAAAATTGCTCAGATTTCAAGCAAAAATACATTTTGAAACATACAAATGTATACCTATGTCTACTTCCCATCTACCTGTGTATCAAACTTCCAATTAATATCTGAAAATGTATTTGTATCCAATATACACTTTTAATTTAAAAATGTAAAATTTAGCAAATAAAAAGGCCTTAAAGTTTTTATAAGTTGAACAAACCAAGATCCTAATGCTCAGATTTGGAATTTTACTCACTGTTTTTGGAGCCTATGGGATTCATCAGTTACAAAATTTATAAGGAGCCAAGACAGAGAAAATAGTGTTTGTGCATAAGCTCCCTTGTCTTCAGCAGAGCTTTTGATGTGGCTCAACATGTGAGGTGCGTCCATAGATTCCAGGGCAAAGAAGTTCCAAATGGTCAGTAATGAAAATCATAGTATTTGCATTGTGAGTAGAAAGAAAATTATAGACGTATGCCTTGATGACAGCCACTGTAAGGGTGGATAGCACGAGGGACAGACATATCTGACTCTAAAGGGAGGGAAGTGCACGTGTCCCCAGAGAGGCAACAGGAGCAAAATTTAATTGATATCCAGTGTTCATCCCCTGAGATAAGTTAATACGGGAAAGGAACAATTCTGAGAACTGATTGCAATGAATGCCAGAAGCCCAAATATGTGCCAGATTGAAAATACAGAAAGATAAAAATGAATTAACATGAAAGCATATCGCTTAACATTTTGCTTCTTTTGCATTCAGGATGACCCTGTATGATCACTTAAGGAGAATGAAATGTACCCTTCTATTATCTGGAACTGATGTGTAAATTTAGGCTCTAAATTGACTTTTACCCAACCAAGTTTTAATAAAGCAAGGCTTTCTCCCATTTGCTTTTTCCTTCCTTCTTTCCTGCATCCCCTCCTCCCTCTTTTCACGCCCTCTCCTCTCCCACTTCTTTTGGTGATACTACGGGTTGAACCCAGGGTCCAGAGCTGAATCCAGCCCATTTTTTTTTTTTTGGTAACATTTTATTTTGAGACAAGGTCTCACTATGTTGCCTGCAGTGACCTCAAACTTATAATTATCCTGCTTCAACTGCACAGACAGCAGGGATCATGTACCATCAAATTCAGCTACCCATCTTTACTATTGGGATTAAAATATGTCTTATATGAAATAACAAAGTTTAAATAGTTTGTTATAGTTGCTATTCAGAAAGTGCACTTCAGTATTTGCCTTCTGCTTCTTATGACCCTTAAATTCCTGGGCACCAAAATAACCTTTGAGATCAGGCAGTGTGAGGTCTTCTATCATCAAAGCGATCTGTGTCTGGATTTCAGTGATTGGAGTCAGATTTTAGTGTGAGAGAAAATAAGTAGAAAAGCTGGGGGATATGGCTCAGTGACGTAAGTGTCTGCCTGGCAAGTCAGACAAGGTCCAAAGTTCGAACCCCCACGTCACCAGAAAATAATTAGTAGAAAAGATGGTTAAACTTTGTAAACCCCAAAGGAGCATCAGCAATGGCTGCGGTAAACACTCATGGGGTAAAAGGTTGACCAAAACATCTCTTTGTTATATTTCTAGGTTAACCACTGGCAAGGGTTGACTCAAGCCCTGGCACTGGAGATGTAGAACTTGATGGCATGAAAGAGAACTTGAGACAGTCAGGATCTACCTAGAAAATAATGGAATGAAACTTCAACGTTCTTATGCATTAAGTTCTCATTCTAGAGTAATGGCTAATACGCTTGAGTAAGGAAGGTTTTGCTTTTCTTTCTTTCTCTTTCTTTCTTTCTTTCTTTTTTTTTTTTTTGCAGTACCAGGGATTGAACTCAGGGCCTTGTGTTTACCAGGCAGACACTGATGTCACTGAACTATATCCCTGGCCCAGGAAAGCTTTTCTTTTCTTTTCTTTTCTTTTCTTTTTTTATTTTTACTTTTTATAAGCAGAATATATTTATTGAGAGAAAGAAAGCTCCTGTCCAAGAGAGGGACTGGAGGGGGGCCTGAGCGGATGTTCCCCCTCCAGGAAGGCTTTTCTTAAGACGACACAATATTACACTCAGTGACTGTAATGAGAAGAATGTATTATTTATAACCGAAAAGATTTTAAACTTTTTCATAACCAAAAATTAGAGGGAAAATGGCAATATGTTAAAAGACAGTTTAAACCTATATAAGAAGTTTACTATCTTAACATAATAGCTTACTATTTGAATACACAAAGGCTGTTATTAAAAGAAAGATGTGAGACCCAGTCCTAGCCCAGGTCCGGTGAGTGTGCGGAGAGTTTCCTGCTACCCTGCGCC
>NW_004524654.1:1443782-1461714 GCF_000260255.1 Octodon degus
ATATATATTTTTTTTTTCTTTTTTTTGTGGCAGAACAAAGGATTGAACTCAGGCCCTTGTACTTGCCAGGGAAGCACTTATTCCACTGAGCCATCTCCCTTGCCCCTTGTATGTTTTTAAGTGAACACAATTGTTGGAGACCACTGTGAAGTAGTTCTGAGCAGTTTTATGTTACTCATTTGGCCTTTCATGTTTACTTGTGATTCTGTCCCATGCCTAGGCCCCTTGTCTAGAGATGGAGAGCAGACTCACAGTAAGTGAGTCACTGTGAGTCACTGGTCCTGGCTCAAAAGACAAGACATGGCCAAGGCTAAGGACACCTGGCTCCAACCTCAATGAACTAGGTAAACTCTGTAGTTGTAGAAATCTCACTCATGTGGTGAAAGCCTTCCTAGAGATAACACGGTTTTCCTAAATTAACATAATATATTACTTGGAGAAGCCCTTGCAGGGACTCCCAAGTTCCTGACCAGATTCCTGTATTTTCTTCAGTTTTCTCCTCCTTTGTTGGCTAACTCAATAAAGATAGCCTATCTAGTGAAGTTCTTTGTATTGGCACCCAGAGAATCTTGAATTCTGTTGGAGGGTTTTGAAGCTCATGGAGCCCTAAAATTATAGCACTTAACTCTTTTGTTTAAGCCTTTGCCATCCATTTATTTGGGAAACTGTGGGCCTGATTAGTCTTCAATAACTAAGGATATATTAACCCAATATACAATGACTTTAAAATTTTCTCATATCACTGTGCACATATCTAACTATTGTTACAGCTCTTAATATTTACAGTAGTTAGGTATTCTTGTATATGCTCCTTGGGATAGTCAAATTAGTTCTCTATGATAGCACATGGTAGGATTGTAATTTCTGACCTCCTTTAGTCTGATGGTTCATTTGCTGGCTCTGGTTAATAAATTATAAAAGGAGAGACACATGTCACCTCAGGGCTAGAAGATTTATTTAATCCCTCAGTTACAGGGCTAAGTAACATTCCTAAAGGTCCTGTCCTAGCATCAGTTTCAAAGAGAGTAGTGGAGCCTCTGTCAATGTGTGCCAGACTCATGGCAGGAAGAAACAAAAAAAACTTGCTTAAAACCACTGAGATCTGGGAGTTCTCTGTCTTACAACACAACAGACTCGACCCTGTACATACATGAAAGACACTTTGGGAATATGTCTAAGGTGTATATCCAGGAGGCGCTTTGGCACACACATTTCTAATTTGACTCAATATGGAAAGACTTCAAAGTAGGATCGCCAGCTTATACTGTCTGTATCTTCCATCCTCGCCAACATTTGGTGTCTTCCAGATTATAATTTGTGTCTGTCTAACAGGTATAAGTGGATATCTCACTATTTGTTTGTTCTTCCCATGAGAAAAATTAATTTAAGACATCATTATGCTCTCTAATCTTTAAGGTTTTGTTGTGTATGAATTTTAGGTTTATAACCTTTGTTCATTTTTCTATCTCAGGTGCTGTACTTTTCTTATTGACTTATAGGGCCTCTGCTTATTTTATAGATAAAATTGCCTTCTCCGATTTAGAAATTAAAAATATGCTTTCTCATTTGGCCATTTGTCTACTTACTGCTTACTCTTTCCCAGATGACTTCAACTGAACAAAAATCCTGAATTCTGAGCTGGCGTGATAGCGCAGTGGCCTAAAGTGCTTGCTAGGCAATCTTAGGTAAGCGCAGGGACCATGGTTTGATCCCCAGCAGCACATCCTGCACCAGCCCTGCCCTCAGGCCCACATGTATGCAAACAAATGCTCTATCACAGAGATGCATCCCCAGCTCCAAAAGTATTTTTTATATTCTATTCTAAAGGCTGGAATGCTTTATGGTAAAAATATAAAATGTTTAGAAACCTCATTTTACTGAGAGGAAAATGAAGTTTCTGAGAGACATATAAGCCTCCGGATCATGCCAGGCATGGTGCCACACACCTGTAATCTAAGCACTCCAGGGAAGCTGAGGCAGGAGGAGCGCCATGAGCTCAAGTCTTGTCCTGGGCTAACAGAGGGGGTTCAAAGCCAGCCTGAATTACTGAATGAGACTCTGTCTCAAAAAACCAAAATCAACCAACCAAACAAACAAACAAATAAAAAAACCTTTCCCAAGCACATAGGTAATGAGTGAAAACTGGAATTCCAGGTAGGTGGTCTGGCTTCAGTATCCAGCCTCAGGGCCATCAGACTAAGTTCTCACCTGTTTCTTCCTGCTGCTCTCATCTGTCCCCGTCTTGCTCTCTCATCCTGAAAGGAAGCCGTCCTTTCAGGTCCCCAAGTCTTCTGTGACATGTACTGCCTAATGCCTGTGCACTGGCAATGCTGTTTAGGCAGGGGGGAGAGGGCTGGGGGGTGGAATGTTGCTTGTTGCTTGAGGATCTCTTTTTTCTTCCTTCCTTCTTGAGAGAATGTCTTCTCATTCTTCAATTAGATCTACTTTGATGGGGGCCAGTCAAATATCTCAGTGGATTAAAGCACCTGCCAGCAGCACAGGGCTCTGGGGTTTGATCACTGGGCCTACTCTGCCAGTCCCACCTTCAGGATGCACTGAGACAGCAATTGAAACTGGGCATGGTGATGCACGCCTGTAACCCCAGCTCTTGGGAGGCTGTAAACAGGCCAATAACTATGAGTCCGATCTAGTAGTTAAACACTGAACACCCTGTAGACCCTTCCCCTAAAATACAAAAAGAAATGATAATAAATTAAAAATAAAAATAAAAAAACAAACCTACTTTGGATGATACTTCAATCTGCTGCACACACAAAAGAAGGCTGTAAAATATTCTTTTGCTATGACACTACAATTTGTCATGATGGAATTATTTGAAAGTATTTAATTAAAGATTAAATTTGAGTTATTAGGTTTTTCCTTAAAGTATTTGATTCAAATCAAATAAAATCAAAGAAATCAGTTTCTTAATGTTCTTCCAATAAAAACCAATTATATTCACACCCTCACATTGTCATAGATGATGTGCAAGGGTAGGGCGATAGATGCCTTCCAGGCTTTTTGCTTAAGCTTCTGAGAAAACTGTGGTAATCAGACTTCATTTAAACACTTGAATGTGTCATGGTAATAGCTAACATTTATCCAGAGCTTACTGTGTGCCAAGTCTGTGCTTTATATATATTATTATCTCATTATCCATCACAACATCCCTATGGGAGACAGGTAAAAAAATTATCTCTGTTTTACAGGGAGGAAAATAAGGCTCAGTGAGGTTAATTTCTCCAAGTTCCAAGGACTTGTGTATAAAGTTGTGATACCAGAGTTTAAAGCAACTACTCAAAACTCAGAGTCATCTTGGTGAGACAGCAAATAATCCCATTTCAGAAATCTGTCACTCCACATTTGAATCGCCAGTGATCTTATTACTAGCTTCTCATTTGTCCTCAAGTTGACTCTGGTGATCACTTTGCTGCCATTAATCAATGGATACGTTCTATGACGAATAATTTCCAAAATGAGTCCTTTGGGTAAAAGTTTCTGGCCCTGCCAGTAGGCTGGGGAGTACACTGTTGGCCTGAATCAGAACATGTCATAAATATACTATTACTTCTACTTGATTTGATGATTCTTCAAACCTTCTTGACTCATGATTCTTTTTTCCATATCTCTTGATAGCATCTGCCTCCAAGTTCAATTCTCACAGCCTGGTAGGTCCTGAGACCACTTGTACCCTTGCCCTCTCACAGGCCACTGTGCTGCCTTTTCTGTGCACTTGACTTGAGGAAGGCAGAAGTCGGGGACTGCCGTGGGGAGAAGAGCAGAGTAGTGAGGAGGAGGAGGAAGAGGTGAAGGAGGAGGAAGAAGAAAAAGAGGTGGAGGAGGAAGAAGAGAAGGAAGAGGAGAAGAAAAAGGAGAAGAAGGCGGAAGAGAAAAAGGAGAAGGAGGAGAAGAAGAAGATGATGACTGGAGAAAAGGAAGACAGCTATGATGTCAATTATCTATAAGGGGAGGAAAGCCAAATCCAAAATACTACTTAAAAGAACTTTTGCCCATACTATTTGTGTAGACACTATAAGGCAAATCAACATTTAGGTTCTGAACTTTATTTATTTATTAATTTGTCTTTTTGAGACAGGGTTTTGCTGGTCGTGAATTCACTTTGCAGCCCAGGATGAGATCAAACTGGCAGTAGCCCTCCTGAGGCAGGCCTCCTGGATGCTGGGATCACAGGTCCATGGTTAGGTTCTGAACATTTAACTGTCAATTTCTGTAGAGAGATCACTGTTCTGTGCTCAAGTTAAGGTCATGATAGAGCACACACTACATATGAACAAGAATCCCTCCATGTAGAAGTCTCACACCTCTCATACAGAAAGAGAGCAGAACATGGTCTACCCAGAGTCAGTCCCGAGAAGGCCAGAGAAATCCATATAGGGATGTGGTTTTAGAGCCAAGGGAGACAGAAATCCTAAACATTATTCACTATTAAGGAGAACTGTAAGCAAAACAGAGGTTAGGTTAGTGTGCAAGAGAAAGATGGAATAGTTTTTACACTATGTCTGCCCTCATACAAAATGAAACGGGCCATAGGAACACAGGGCAAGTATACAGAAGGAAGTAAAATATTGGAGGGAGAAGAGCTGAGAAACACTGATCAATTAATTCTCCTGTTTTTCCAATGAGAGAAAACTCTGGAATTCAGTGATGATGAAGCAATGCTGCTGACAGCTACATCAGGTTGGGATCATAGCAATGTAATAAAAAAGCAGATAATTACAACTTTATGAGAAGGCTTAAAAAATACAGTAGAGGAATGCCACACAAGAACCAGTACTGCATTATTTGACTCATCCTCTTTAAGGATAGTTATGTTCTACACCAGTCAAAATTCCTAGAAAGGCTGGAATTTGGAAAGGGAAATCAATTAAAATCCACTAGGTCAATTTCTCTTAGGAGAGAATTTTCAATTAACAAAAACAAAGAAGCAGTTTTTGAAGGGTCAGTTCAGAGGTGATTAGAGAGTACTTATGACATGGCTAGTTTTGAAGTAAGGGTAAAAAAAGAGAACTCTGAATAGTAGAACATGCTAGATAGAGGCTGAGGAAGTTCAGGGATAAAAAGAGAAAGAAGATTACAGTCAAGGAAAAGTAGCCAAATGAGAGTCCCTGGGGAACAGGCAGCCAAAGGACCTCTATTAACAGGCATATGTAATAGTAATCTCTCCTGTTGTGCTGCAGCTCAGTATAAAAGTTTACCAAGTCAACGGAGAAAGTCCATCTTACATAAATGCCCTGTGAATTTTTTGTTTGGATTTTGATCTGCAGAATTGAAGGTGTTTTTTGTTTGTTTGTTTGTTTGTTTGTTTGGCATTTTTTGAGACAGGGTCACATTATGCAGCTCAGGCTGGCCTTGAGCTCACTGTGTAGCCCAGGCTGGTCTCAAACTGGCAACAATCCTCCTGCCTCAGCCTCCTGAGGGCTGGGATTACAGGTGAGCACCACCACACCCAGCTGCAGAATTGAAAAGAGGGTTCTGATCTGTGTTGGGTCAACAAAATAGAGGGGAGTGGCCACTGAGGTCAGAGATTAATGAGACCAAAATTCAGCAAGAGCCAAAAACCTACCAAGATGTAATTAAGAAGTCCTAGAAAATCTTTAAATATGCTGTTTGTTGTAACCCAAAAATCAAAAACCGGACTCAAACTTAAAAGCACTTTATTTAGCTGAGCTCAGCGGCGGCACGTACTCTCGGCGCCAAGTATGTGCATGCTTAGTCTAGGTGAGGCACAGTTTTTAAAGGGAAAAACCACAAGAGTAGGGTGAGGAGGGGGGATTTTACAAGCTTATTTTGAGTTAGTCATGACCGAGGGTTAACTCTTTGTTCCCACAGACGAGGTCACATTTTGCAAACGCTACAGGAATATGTCCTTATTTGGCTTAGGCGTTGTTTACGTTCAGGTAGTCGGAAGGACATCTGATGACAGTTTCACCCATTTTCAAGTTATCTGTTTGTTCCCATAGGAAGGGCAGTTTAACCCATTTTGCAGAATGTTGAGGAACATTTCTTATCTTCTCTCGGAATGCTTAGAAACACTTTCTTTAAACAGTCACATTCTTCAGGGACGGCATGGGTGGGGGGGGGTTTACAAAACAAAACAAGGTTTTACAAAATGGAAGTTACAAAGCTTGTTACAAGATGAAGTTTAAGTTTTCAGCTTATACCAAATAGTCCTTGTTAATAAAGTTATTGTGGAAACATACAGAGTTACAAAATTGGAATCAATTGCTCAGGTTATAACAAGGTGTGAACTGGATTTTTCACCCCAGTGAGACAGAGTCTTAAGTTATTTAAACTAACTATTCAAAACAATTAAGGCTGGGAGAATAAAACTCACCCTTTAGTTATATTACTTTCATTAAAAATTGTTCAGAAGGAAATGGAAAAATAATTTGTTAAACCTATTTTGAGATACTTGGACTAGCTTAAAATGTAAATATAATCAACACTCAGCAACAAAATGATAATTAAGAAAAATGATAACACATCTGCTGGTGGAAAACTATGCAGTCAATAAAAACATTTACAAAGACTTAAAATGACAAAAGACTTGTTTAAACTGAAAATAAAGAATACGTATCATAGATGAGTGAAATTCAGTATCACTTAAATTCATCCTTAGGATGACTGGATTCTGCGAAATTTATTAATGTACTTCCAATGATTAATAAATCAAAGTGGAAAATGCACATACAAGATATTTCCAAAGATACCAAAATGTACAATGGCCAGTTTTATTTTTTAAAACTCATTAACATAATAATAAATGAACATTTCTTTAAAAAATTTTCTAAGGGCAAATACCAGGATCTTGCATAATGTTGGAAAATAGAGACATCCCTATTAAAAGCAAGAACATAGAAATAGCAAGAAATTCATAAATAACTTAGATGTCCATCAATGAAGAACTCATTAAACAAATGGTAAAAAAAAGAACACATACAGCAACATCTACAGATAAGAGGCTATCTCCCTATTGTTAAGATAAAAATGAAAAGTTTAGACCATTGAAAACATTGTATATGGCATACTTCAAATTAACAGAAACAGAGGAAGTATGTATATATACAGACTGTGTCTAAAAAGTGTGAAACAGAAAGGAGGAGGAAGACTAGGAAACTGGAGGTCTCACTTGAAATGAAATTTTTTGTAGCAAATCCCTTTTACTATTTTTATTTATAACTTGGTTATATTATTATGACAAAAAGAGAAACTGAGGATTAAAAGAAAAAAACCTCACTAAACAAAAACATAGTAGGATAGACACTAAATGTTCAATAGAATACTGATTGAATAAATTATATAGTTCTATATATGGTTCTACACAGCCATTAAAAGGTTGTGCATATGAAGTAAAAATTAAAAGAAAAATACTATGGCTGGAGAGATAGCTCAGTGATCTAAGCACCTGCTGGGCAAATGGAAGGACCTGGGTTCAATCCCCAGTGAGAATCTGTATCAAATAAATAATTTTAAAAATTAAGAAAAAAATGTTTATATTTCTTAATGGATATCTGTTGAATGAATGAAATTAATCCAAGGGGAAGTAGACACATGATACAAAATTGTGGACATTGAATAGTCATAATTATACAGCACCATCTATACTGTACACACAGAGAGAGAAAGAGAGAGACAGAAAGAGAGAAGAGAGACAGAAACAGGGAGAGAGAGAAAGAGAGAGAACAATGCCAAAAGAAAAGATGTAGTAGTGGTGCTGTTTAGAAATTACAATGTTCAGTTAAAAAGAAAAAGATTCTATTTTTCTGATATTTTAAGATGAAGACAATCTTTATCTGCTTTTCTGAAGAACTATGGAAAAACAGCAAATTAATTATTCCCCAAGGGTGGTTCCTGCAAACTCTGCTGGGTGGGCACGATTTCCTTAATGTTCACCCTAGACTCAAATGTGGATTTTATTTTACTTGCAAAATAAACATGCTAAAAGCAAAACAATGATAAGAGTTTGATCTGATTTATTCTAAAGGCAGACACTTGACTAAGGCAAAATTCCTGAGGAAAACATTCCAACAGTTTAAAGAAAGCTATGAGCCTCTACTTAAACCAGGTGAATTTTCCTTCATAAAATTCTTCCCTGCTCCTGTTACACCACAATGAAAAAAACTAAAAACTGTACTAGCCCCTTGACTTTCAATTAATAGGTATATGATGTGCAGGAAGTTGCTGTGGGAAAAAGTGTATAATGCATTCAATGTTTATTAATTTGGTGATTTTTATAAGTATATTTAAAATGAACATGAACTAGTTTTAGAAATGAAACCTCAGTGAAGAAAGAGATTTTGATTTCTCTCATGCATATTGATACAGGAGAAAGACACTCCCAACCTGAAAGACACCTGGAAATGAGTTTATGTTCTTGAAAACCAAAGAATTAATTTTAGGAACAACAGAGGTTAAGAGCAGAATATCTTCTTTTAATTTTTAAAGATTTTATTGAGAAACAAATAGCAATGAGGCAGTGTCAAAACCGATTAGTAAGACAGTTTCAATAGTTAATACATTGCATGTTATCTTTGTAGTGGTTATTCATAGTACAAGATGCAGACATGATATCCTGTCCAAACACTATTAGTACAAATCTTTCTTCTCATTGAATTAAGAGAAAGTAGCTGTGTATCTATCCTAACTATTTTGTGTTCACAGATACAAAATGGTCCTTCATTTATATACCCCCCCTTTTTTTGGTTAATTTTGTCAGAGAAGGGTATTCCATTGCCATCATATATGTGCACCTGTTTATAGCAGCACACTTTGAGATAGCCAAATCTTAGAAAGAGCAGAATATCTTTACCGAGAGAAAGAAAGCTTCTGTCTGAGAGAGGGACAGAAAGGAATGCAAGTGGGTTGCTAAAGAACAGGATTTGCTCTATAAAAATCCTGCCTTTTCTAAGGATTTTTATAGAGCAAATCCACAATGGGCTGTGGTTCTGTCTCAGTTACTGTTCCCTTGTGTTGCTGAGACAAAGTACCTGACACTCAAAATGAAGGAAGGAAAGGTTTATTTAGTTCACATTTAATGGAGGTTTCAGTCCATACTCAGCTGGCTCCAAGGCAGAGTGGGGCACATGGCGGAGAGCAGCCCTTCATGGCTGGGCAAGGAGTAAGAAAGCAAAAGGAGTGGCAAAAGCTCAGGCAGCTTGCTAGCTTCTCTCCCCTCCTCACATTGTAATGCAAATTACCTGCCCCAGGGTGGGTGCAGCACCCACACCCACAATAGCAATCACAAACTCCAGAAGCTGCCCCAGGACTGCATGATACTTAGACATAAACCATAACAGGGTATAAGGTGGGAAACATGGAAACTAAGGTGAGCATGGGGTGGAACACAACTATGGTCAACCAGCAAGATTACAAACACAATTGCTTAGGTAATACTGATTAAATTGGGATCAAATGGGAAAGTGAATCACACAGCAAGTGGGCATGTATGCGGGTGAGGTTTTTCCTGTAGGGGGCTGTGTTAATCACTATTGCTGGCTTTTTAAAGATGATTGATACCTATTTAGAATATCAAGCCCTCATGCCCATCCCTAGGGAGGTGTACGGCTGCCACAGCAGGAGTGCCTGTCTCTCCCACAGTTGTAAGCCATCTTGTCTTCCATACGAGCTCCTTTGAGGGCCTAGCCCTGTCTGACTGCCCATATTTCTAAGTCAGCTGCCTACAACAATTATGTAGATAGTTTTAGAGAGTGGGCTTTTATTGGTCTATGGTATATAAATTCTGTTGGTGTCAGTGTTCACAAGTGGCTGATAAATTTCACCTCATAAACTCCTTCTTCCAAGGAATTCAGCCAATTTAAACATTTGCCACAATATTTTTTTATTCCATATTTGAATTATTGTGTTTTCAAAAAAACAAGTTTCTAAACTTTTCAAAGAATAAAATAATTGCCAAGAGTTCCTTAGTCTCTCTCACATTGTTATATAGATTTTTAAGTATAATCAATCTATGTCATCTTCCTTATCCCACCCACTTCTTAGTCAATATACCTGTATTTCTAAGTAGAATGTCACACTAGCATTTCAGTCCCACTTCATTCCATCACTCATTTTTCTCTTCCCAGTGCCTTCCCTTCTATGTATTCTCAGCCTGAATTGGTCTGGCTTAGGGTCACTTATGAAGTGGCAGGCAAGCTGTCAGCTGACACTAACAGACATCTCAAGACCTGACCGGTGTTCAAGAATCCATTTACAAGTACCCTCCCATGGTTATTGGATGATGGCCAAAGCCTCCATTCCTCAACACAAGAATTTCTGTACAAACTGCCTAAGTACCCCCACAAGTGGCTCCCTCTAGAGTTATTAAGGAGAGGGAGAGGCGGTTAAGAGGCAGAGAGCAACAGAATGAAAAGCACAAACATGTGAATGCTGAGAGGTGGGCTTCTGGGGGAGTCCTCTTGAAGGCTGGCTCCCATGAGGCCCACCCTCTCCTGGCTTTCTTTATTCATTACACTTCTATGCTTTTCTTCTCAGAAGAATGTTAGAACAAATTCTTTACCACAGTTAGCTAATTATGCCACTTTAAAATTTTAAAAACTTTATTTCACTATAAATAACCCTTCTTGGTGCAGTGAAAGATCACTTAGTATAATAGTTGATTCACTTTCATTATGAAATAAACATTTGTAATGCCGGTCTGATTTTAAATGATATTGTGCTTAGTTTAATAAGTATTTTAGATGAACATGCTTAAGAATGGCTTTGTTCAGTGATACTGTACACTGGATACCTATGAAAATTACTTGGTAAGCTTTTCAAAAATACTGTTGCCCAGGTGAGGTTCCCAGATGGACACTGGGGATCATTCATTTAAATGATTTCTGGGTGACTTCAGTGTGTAGTCAATGACTTAGAATATTTCCTACCTCCATTTTAACTTCAAGAGACCTATTCGGAATTGTGGTTTTCTGTTTATTATCCTTAAATACCACTAAATAAAAGTTTGTATCTTTGTATATCTTTCTTAATTGAAAGAATAGGGACATTGATTAAATATCCACAAGCCCATTAGTGAATAGTTTATTCACATGTGGTTTTTCTGATACTGTCAGAAATAGAAATATACATTTTCCAATGTGCAATTACCATGTCATTTACTAGAAAAAATTAAATTACTGCATATAACTAGTAAACAGTTGCTCAAGAGGCATCACAATCAACTGAAATGTCCATAACTGCCGTTTGTAATATTATTTCCAGAAGACAAGATTGAAATTAATAGCTTGAAGACTGCTTTCAATCCAGCCATGTAGGCTATGTCAGAAGTGTCAAAAATTCACTCGAAGTTCCTAAATCTCTTCCTTTCTTCTACATTGTCCGCAAGGTTTAAAAATTCTCCACCAGTTCTGCTTCCAAAAAGCTCAAGTTCAGCCATCTTCAACCACAAGCCATGACACTGAAAGATGGCATAAAAAGGGACTTTCTGGTACAAAAGATGTTTTCAGAGACTGAGCTTCTGTGGTTTGAAACGTCATAAGCAGAAAAGATACTTTACTGCCTGGTTAGAAAAATCAGCTGTTTTCAATTGCTTATTTAATGGTGTTAGTCTCAGTTCTTTCACCACTCTAATTCCCATCCCTTAATTTGAAGAAATAAGTCTTGAGCTCATTTACCTCTTTAGAATGAGATGCTCCTGGGGGGAAAGAGGCTCTTGAAAAACATTAACTCTTTCAAGGCAGAGGCTAAAGTTTAGGCTTCAAAGGAGGGGCAAGTCCTTCACAGGTACTTAAACCAGACTCAATAAATTTTTGTGTGTGCGCATGCATGTGTGTGTGTGCGCATGCATGTGTGTGTGTCTGTGTGTGTTACTGGAGATTGGATCCAGGGCCTTTGCACCTAATTACACGCCCAGGATTTTCTTTTATTTGTTTTAGATGTGGTCCTATCTGTGCTGGAATTCACAAATCTTCTTGCCTCAGCCTTCCAGAGTGCTGGGATTATCAATGAAGCCTGACCCCCTAGTCCACATTTTATAACATTTGCATTATGGGCACTAAAAGAGAGTAAGACAGAGCAAAGGCTTACTCAGCACATTGGCACTGAAGCCAATTGCTATAATCTTTCTCTATGTGCAGCATAGTTAGATTAGGCTAACAAAGCAAAAAGTACATAGTGGTTAAAAATGAACCCACAAAAGGCAAAATTAAACTGTAAGGGACAAAATAGGAATTCTGTTTGTCACTGATGTTTCTGGCTAACAGATGACTCATGTAAATTCTAGAAGGACCGTAGTAGTGTTAACATAGTAGACTACACTGTGACTCAATCACCTTCAAAAGTCCTGCTAGGGAGTGTATGAGGCTTTGGGGGACACTGGGATTGAAACCGTAACATTTGCCTAATAAACCTCTTTATGCATCTCACAGATGTGTCTTGTAAATTCTTTATGAAAGAAGTCAACAAACCTACAACTGACCCTGTGGGTGGAATGAATTTTGGTTCCCAGCTCCTATCTGTGGGACCTCTCCAGACCCAGGCCAATGAGTAGGCTAAATACTTTTATCATAATGTTTAAAAACTTGCAATTACCACAAATCCAATTTTGCACATAATTAAGATATTGTACTTGCAATTCTCAAATTGGGCAGCAGTCTGGGCTGAAAATGGTTCAGAATACTTCATCCTACCACATGATCAAATTATATTTATTTACTGCCAGAAAAGAAAATTGAAGGAAGGTACAGACACAGCTAGACTGGTTACAGCTCTTCATTTTATTTGAACATGGCTTGAAGAGTTGGTTGCTTGTGGTTGGCTGAGACTCAGCTATTTATTTCAAGAGCACTGTACTATTGATTTCTACTCACCTATTGAAAGAAACAGTAAGCATTAAATTAATGCTTAATTTAGAAACATTTTAGCTAATTTTGCATGCTTATGTCTGGTAATCTGAACAACTAGCTTGAAGACAATATGCACTATAATAACCACTGTTGAATTCCTGTTTTGTTTAGTGAAATTCTGTATCCTTTCTAATTTTTTTTTTTTTAACTATTGTTTAAATTGTCTTACGTAAAAAAGAGTTAGTCTTTTGACAAATCAGGTTAGGATACAGTTCATTATATCGTGGAGAAACTTTGGCCTAAACATAAAATGTGTACAGTCACAACTTTATGACAAACTTACTAATGAATACAAATAAGTTAATTCATCCATTGAAAGAAAGTGAAGCCTAAGTGCGCTGCATAAGAAAGATACATTTGAAATAAAATGGTTCACAGGGAAAAAGAATGGTGGGAAAATTTCTGAAAGACAAATATTATTATCTAATAAGATTGGATCCCCAGAGCCCAGGATTCGATCCACAGTGTGCAGTGCTGGCCCCACCCCTGGGGTGCGCTGAACCGGTGACTGAGACTGGGCATGGTAGTGTGCGCCAGTAATCGCAGCACTTAGGAGGCTAAAAATGGGAGGATCACTATGAGTCCAATCTACATAGCGAGACCCTGTAGACCCTGTACTAAAAAAAAAAAAAAAAAAAAAAAAAAAAAAATTTAGTCCAGGCTACCATGGACCATTAGATAAAACCAAGAAGCTCCACGTATGAGGCCAAGTGGTAAATTCAAAATAAAAATACAATAGTTATATTTTTACATAAAGCAATATAGGTATACATTAAAAAAATTGTAGGTGCCACAGAGATGGCTAAGTAGAATAAGCGCTTCCCTGGCAAGTGCAAGGTCCTGAGTTCAATTCTTGGTACTGTCCCCCTAAAAATAAATAAATAAATAAATAAATAAATAAGAGAGATTCTACTTCTCTTTAAGATACAGAAAATCACAGTGTCTCTCCCATCCTAAAAATGAAGTACAGGCTGATAATATAAAAATAAAAAAATTATTTTTGAACCAATCAGAGATGAAGTTATAAGGCTACCCATTGAACTTTTAAAAAATGACAACTTCCTGTAAGGAGAAATACTTTACACTTGGCAGAGCATCAGAGAAATAAGAAGACTTCCTAAAGCTAAGTGAGAAAAGATTTGCTAATTATAGCCTATTTTTGTAATCAAATATTTGGCTTTCTTTATTTGCCTTGTTGTTTGGACTAGCTGAATACAGTATTTTAGTGATGTTAATCATCTCTACTATTGCCTTCTTGGTTTTATCATTTTTAACTTCTGAACTAGATATTTCAAGAGATATCTTTAACATCTATTTCACCTAAATAATTATGTGTTGCTTATGTACAAGCAATAAAATTAGAGCACTATATTTTCATTTTCTTCTTTTTATACTTTGGGATATACTTTTATATATTTTACAATCTCACAATACAGTGTTAAGATTTTAAGATAATTATCTTTTCATGAATTTACCTTAAATTACCTAAGATAAAAAATTTGAACACCAACTACTATAGGATAAATAAAAATGTTAAATAGTTATTCATTAAAAATGCCAGGTTCGAGAGGGGGAGGGGCGCCAGTATTGCCCATTCCAGTTCTCACCACCGGGCCCTTGTCCCCTCCTGTGGGGCAGGGCCTGAGTGACCACTCTGCTCAGTGAAGCTGAGGATGGACTGAGGCGGAGAAAGCAGAGGAGACCGGGCGCCAACGACCTTCGCGACCCGCAAGGAAACACGCCTGTCCCAGGACGCGGACACTTCTGTCTCGGTGCTTCGGGGTGCTTCTCCCGAGCTTCAGGACGTGTACCCTTAGGAACACGGGAACGTCATCAGGTCGTGCCTGCTTGACCTACTGTTGAGTCGTCTGCTTCCACTCCGCGCGGATAGAAAGTCTGAGGAGCCGGGGTGGTAACGCACGCTGGAGGCTGAGTCAGGATCCCTGTGAGTCCAGGGCCAGCCTGGGCCACACAGCCAGTTCTGGCCCAGCCTGGACAATATCTTCCTCTCTGTTGGTTGGTTTGTTTGCTTGCTTGCTTTTTGAAATGCAATACTGCGGATTGAACTCAGGATGAGGTGCTTGCCAGGAAAGCACTTCTTCTACTGACCTATCGTCCTGTCCTATCCCCTGGACGACATGTCGAACACCCCTCTGAGAAAGATCACCGAAAAAATAAAGCACATCCCGTCTACCAAAAAAAAAAAAAAAAAAAAAAAAAAATGCCAGGTTCAAAGAATTTCAGAATTAAAAGGAATAACTTCATGCCATTTAAATTATTCTAAAATACAATAAAAGGAAGTTTTAAAAAAAATTATAAGTGGCCATGTCATTGATATTGATGTATAAAATAAAGTTCCCCCAACAATCTGACTGCTTAAAAAAAATCCCCCACACAAAAAAACAACCAAAAAAAATCCCAAACCAAATATTAACAAATAACCCATCAGCACATTGCAAAAATAATACAAGACTATTACAAGAAAATGATTGACAGTATGGTTGGAATATTCTATCACTACAAAGATAGCTTATTAGGAAAATTAAAAATAAAAATATAAAATTAAAATAGAAAATCTGAGAAAAGGCTCACATGGTCATTATATTAATTAGGCAACAAGTGTACCTGCAGTAAGAGACTACAAATAAAAACAGCCTAAACAAAATATAGTAAAAGTTTCTCTCTCTCTCTCTCTCCTGAAACAAACTAACCATCTGTGCTTCAGTGATGACACATGAAACCCTTGTTTCGGGGTGCATATGGACACAGAATCAGGGAATTCTACTGACAAGTGAAAAAAAAGGAGTATGGACATCACAGAGTATCAAACAGAATCCACAATGGCCATTTCCACGATAATAAAGCATTTCAAAAAGAAAAAAACAGCAATTCTTGAGTTTTAATTAATAATAAAAAAATTAGCGTGATATATACAGCAGCCCAAAAGTCTGAAATGCATAGTTTATAGAAAAAGTAGTGTGTGTGTGTGTGTGTGTGTGTGTGTATATATATATATATATCCTCATTAAAATAAAAAAATAAGAATACAAGAACCACAGATATCCAATAATTTTCATGTAGGTATTACCTGATACAAAGTAAAACATGTAAACAAAATAAAATATGTAAAGGAGGAAAAGAAGTTATAAATTACTTGATGAATACAACACATACTTAACTTCAGGAGTATTTTAATGCATTTTGCTGTATTCTACAACATTATTTGGAAAAATAAATGATAAACAATGAACATGGCAGTATAAGTGGGTTTAGGTAATCTGTTTTTTGTTTTTTGTTTTTATCTTTTTGAGACAGAATCTCACCATGTAGTTCAGGCTGGCCTTTAGCTCACTTTATAGAGCAGGCTGGTCTTGAACTTGCAACCATCCTCCTGCCTCAGCCTTCCTAGTCCTGTGATTACAGGCATGTGCCCCCACGTCCTAAGGGTTTAGATAATTGTACACACATGTATGAGAGTAAACCACCTCTCTTCTTTCTTTTTTCTTTCCCTCCCACCCTCCCTTCCTTCCTTCCTTCCTTCCTTTTTCTTGTACCAAGGATTGAATTTAGGGCCTTGCACTTGCAAGGCAGGCACTTAAGCCACTGAGTTATCTCCCAGGCCACATCTTTACTTAGAATCACAGAATTTGCTTAAAATCTTAAGTATTTTGAAGAGTAGAAGCATCATCTTGATTTTGATAAACTCCTATTCATCAGTTATTTGATGCATTGTGTTCTGGTGTTATGCAAATAAAAAACTTTGATAAAATGTCTATTCTGCTGTTGTTGGGTGTGGGTGTTCTGTATTATTCATGACAAATTGAGTAATAAAGTATTGCTCACCTATTTTACCCTTGTTGGTTTTCTGCCTATTTGTTCTATCAATGACAGGGGTGTTCAGATCTGAGCTTATGATATGCTTTTTTAATTGTTCTTTGTAGTTTTCTCAGTGTCTTTCACATATTTTCAAGCTATTATTAGTTTCCGTGGATATTTGGGGTATGTCCTCTTGCTTTTATTTTTTATTTTTAAAGATGAGTACCTCTTTAATTTTATTTTGGGGAGCCGGGGCTGGCATAGCCATGTAGTGCTGGGGATTGAACCATGGTCCCCTGCACCTGCCTAAGCAGGTGCTTTAGACTGCTGAGCTATCTGGCCAGCCCCCTCTTGATTATTTTATGATTGTAATCTCTGATTAATTATCTTTGCTATAAAATTTCCTTTGTCTGATTCTGATATGACTAGCTAATATTTTCCTAGCATGATAAATCTTTGGTATCTTTTTATTTAGCCTACTAGTGCTTTTTGTATTTATTTATTTTGTATTTTAGGGAAGGGTCTACAGGGTGTTCGGGGTCTCACTACTAGACTGGACTCATAGTGATCTGCCTGTTTAAAGCCTCCCAAGTCCTGGGATTACAGGTGGGCACAACCTAGCCCAGTCTCAATTGCTGTCTCAGCGAACTTCCGGGATGGGGCCAACACTGCAGTGATTTTTGTATTTGAAGTGTGTCTTTCTGTAGGCATCACACATAGTGACATCCCATATAATGGTTTTTTGGTCGATGAGGACTGAATATATGATGGTAACCCAATAAGATGTATTATCTGGTGACATCACAGCCATTTAGTTTAAGCACACTTTGCGATATTTGCACAGTGAGTATCTTGGTTACTTTTCTCTCATTGCTGGAACAAGGTACCTGACACCCAAAATTAAGGAAGGAAAGGTTTTTGTGGAGCTCAGCTGGCTCCAACACAGAGCAGCACAAAGCAGAGGGCAGCAGATAATGGTGAAAAACAGTAAAGCAGCAAGAGCAAAAAGGGAAGAGCAGCAGCAGCAGACCCCTTTCCCAGCACTGGATCATGAATTAAGTATAGATTATAGAAGCTGCCCCATGGGCTGGTGAGATGGCTCAGTGGTCTAAAGCACCTACTTGGAACAAACTTGGCAAAGCACAGGGACCGTGGTTCGATCCCCCAGCACCACATGCCAGCCAGCCCCGCCCCCTGGTGGGCTGAGCTGGCCACACACACACACACACACACAC
>NW_004524654.1:1461844-1469253 GCF_000260255.1 Octodon degus
TTTTTTTTTTCCCAATCTAATCATCTCTGAATTTTACTTGGAATTCTTAGATTACTTACATTCTACTTGATTATAGATATGATTAGGTCTAGGTCTTTTTTACATCACTGTTTTTTTCTGTGTTCCATTGGTCTTGTCCCTGTCCCACTCCCATTTTCTACTAGGAATTTTATTATCCAATTTATTTTCTGGTTGGATTACTAGTTCCAACTATATATAATTACTTTAGTAGTTGCTTTAGGGCTTCATAGTATGTCTTCAATTTATCAGCTCACCTACAGGTTAGTTATATGATATGACTTCACACATAGTATAAGCTGCTGCAGTTCACATCATACATGGGCTGCTGGACTTAAAAATGGCCATAAAAGCCAAAACCCTGCAAGCATGCACATGGGCCAGGGCCGGGGGTTTGATCCCTGGGCCTGCCGTACTGGCCCCGCCCCTGGAGCTCACTGAGACAGTGATTGAGACTGGGCGTGGTGCTGCACCACTGCAATCCCAGTACTTGGGAGGCTATAAACAGGAGAATCACTGAGTCTGATCTAGTAGTGAGACCCTGAATACCCTGTAGACCCTTCCCTAAAATATAGGGAAAGAAAAAAAAAAAAAAAAAAAAAGCCAAAACCATGCAAAGCAGTCTTCAAACCAAGGGGAAATTTGACGATTCTTCTATGACGCCAAGTCAGTGGTAAATGTCTACAGAACATTTGTTTGTTTTGGCAAAACAATTAGTCATGTATTTTAACAATGCTTTTCTTTCTCTAATTTAAATGAAGCCTCTTTAGTCTTTCATGGTGTTGCATTCTTATTCAAGTCCTACATTTGAAACTTTTTAATGTTACGAAGTAGCTGAGATTTCCTCTAACGCAGTCTTGCCAGTGTCACATCCTTTGAGACACCTTTTTTTTTTTTTTTTGTATTTAGTGCAGGGTCTATAGGGTCTCACTACATAGATCAGACTTGTAGTGATTCTCCTTTTCAGCTTCGCAAGCACCACCACGCTCAGTCTCAGCTCACTCGAGGGGCTGGGCCGGCACCCACACTGGGGATTGAACCCCGGCCACTGCGCTCTGCCTGCGCAGGTTTTTTGGTTTTTGAGACCACAACTTGCATCTTGCTACATAACCCAGGTTGCCTCAAACTCGAGTGATCCTCCTGCCTTGACCTGAGCCACCACACCTGACCATTCTCATTCTTTTAATCAATCACTCCAGTCATGCTGGTTTGTCCTCATTAAGCTCCTTTAACTGTTTAGTCCTTTGAAAGGTGCCAACATTCTCATCAGCAACTATTGCTTTTATAACTCCATTTATGTTGGACTTTTCACTTCCATCGTGAACACTTTGGCTTGTGATACATTTTCATATTTATTAGGTAATTTCAAGTTTTCATTTTTTAAATGTCATGAGTTTGACTAAGAGAAAATGAAAGTATACAACAAACTCTGCTTTCAGAGTACAAGCTGAATTGTAAATAGGCAATAACCAATCCGTGACAGATTTTGAAAGGAGCAACATGATTGATCACTCATGACTCATGTATATTTATGTAGTGACCAGAAGATTGAGCAACCTTCACCATTAGTATGTTAAACAATCATTCAGTTAATGTATGGTGATGGCTGATCTTGGTTGTCAACTTGACTGCACTGAGATGCCTAGAGAATAGTAGAACACATCAGCATGCAGGTCAGTAATGAGGGGGAGGACTGAACTGGAATACAGGTGGTAGCAGTCAATAGGCTGGAGGTCTAGACAAAACAAAAGGCAGAAAGGGGAAGTTTGGCCACTCATACAAACTGGGCTCTTTTTGAGTGTGCAGTTTCTGCTGCTGTTGCCCATTACATCAGACCCCTACTTTGAATGGGAACTCATGCTATTCTTTAGGGAGCTTCCAGACATTCAGCTTTGGCCTGGACCCTATCATTGGTCCTTCTGAGGAGTCCAGCTTTTTAAAACTAATTAGCTACTGATTTACCTGGCTCTCCAGTGTGTACATAGCCACTGCAAGTCTAGCCAACCCTCACTCCTATAAACCAAGCCAGTAATACTGTGCATTCAGACTGGTTCTATTCCTGGGCAGAACCCTAGTACACTGTGTAAATGGAGATGTAGAAGTGGAAGTGAAGGTGCTCGGCTGAAATGCTAGCCCTCTGGAGGCTAAAACAGGAGGGTTCCAAACTGGGTCTAGCTTTGGCAATTTTAGCGATATTGTCTCAGAAACAAACAGGGCTGGGAATATAATTCTACATGTGTAAAGGTCCTGGGTTCAACCTTAAGTACCAAAAAATAGAACATAATACCCCTAGTTTGGAAAGTGTTGCTGGGGACTAATGATTCAAACATGGCAAGAGTGCAAAATCTTTTCTCTTACTTTTACACTATTGCCATGTATTTAAATATTCCATATTATAAACTCCACCTGTGTTAATACTTCTATTTAGCCAACTGTTTTCTAAAGAGATTTCAATAACTTTTAAAAATCTATTACAGTTACCTATGTGTTATTTCCTTATGATGTTTATGATTTCTTTGTGTTGACCCACATTACCATATTCCTAATCTCTTGATGTCCTACCTTGGAACCCAGTTTTGGGGGGTGGTTTTTGGTTGTTTCACCCAGAAGGATAAAATATAATGCTACCTTTGTTATTCTTTCTTGGAACTAACCTTTATGCAATGACCACTTTTCAAGTTTTACTGTACTGTAAAAGAATATCCATGCTTGCCTGAACAGAATATTGTATTTCTTCCTTTCCCAACTACTATACATATCTGTGTGAGACTGGACTTTCTTCACGTATTTCAACTATAACAACATTGTAACAAATTAAATGCAGAAACATTTATGAATCTAGCTATCTGATGTAAAGTCACACATCAAAGACTTAACAAAAACAGAAAACAAAATATTTTTGTCACCAGTTTCTTAGAAAATATTTTCATAAAGATGCCTAGTCACATGTGACAGTTCATTTTGTTTAAATGTATCTAATATGTAAATACAAATAGAAAGAATGAACGTAAGCAAAGTTTTTAGACTTCAACCTAGAGCATAAAAAGGCCTATAAAATATTTGAATACCATTACTGCTATATTGTACATCTAACTAGAAACATTCACTTATCTACTCACCTTGGAGTTTTACTTGCAGCTTGAGATACCAGTGATGGGGAACCTTTAGTTTTCAATGACACAAACAGTTTGCTATAGTACACGTCATAGGTTCACCATTGCTAAGGTACTGAGGTATATTATATTTTACAGTAGGCATGAGTTTGTCCTCAAAAGATTTAAAGCCACATCATCCAGAAAGTACCAAAATAATGAAGTAAAATGATGACAGCTAAAAATAACTACACTTTATTCCCCATTCTGCTAACAGTTGAAATGAAAAAAGGCAACCTCTATGGACATTCACATAATCAGTATTTACACATTTAAAGTGTAACAGTCATTTGCAACATGAATTACAAAAGGAAAAAAAAATTCTTGAGTTGGAAAAGAGATCTATAGAGTACTCAGGAAATTTCTGACACAACTCACTGAAATGCTTTAGTATTCTGCTGTATAGACAGATCATTTCCAGCGATCACTGGTGGTTATAAGCTGTTTCCACAGTTGACAGTATAATCAGCATTTAAAATCACAGCCTGGTATTAGGGGCATCCAACCTCAGAGAGGTGGGAGGATTCCAAGTTTGAGCCCAACCCAGGCAATATAAGTCCTATCTCAAACGAAAAACAAGAGCCGGGGAACTCTTGCTCAGTGTCAGGTCCTAGGCTCAAACCGCAACACAGTCCTCCTGCCCATCACAGTTCTGAGATTTTTCTCATACTTACATTGACTACAATAACTCCTGGCCCTGTGACTCTTGAAGGATCTCTTTGATCTAATGATGTCCTTGGTCACTGAAAGCTTTAGTGTGTGTCTATGGGAACAGTCTTCAAGGAAAAGCTCCTTTCAAGACATGAGGACCCAATGGTAGCGGCAGCTGCTCAGACCCCCGGTTACCCTTGCCTATGGCCTGCACTGTTCTCATCCAGGCTCCAGACAGAAGCCCCAGTTCCTGATGCTCATCAGAACTGCTACCCAGGGCTTGGTTTGTTGTCACAGCCATCTTTCTAGTTGCAGTTGTATCTACGATGGTGACTCAACAATAAACCTTTGGTCAGGCTTTGAAAACCAGACAGAGAGCATTACAAAACCCAGCCGAGACTCTTCCACTCTTGCCAGGCCACTATGCCACAGACCAGGAACCGGCCGCATGTGGAACTACTGGGTGTTTGTCAGAAATCTTCAGATTGAATTCAGTTTGGTGCTGCATGCTGCTATGTGTGCTATACCTCCTCCAGGTCATGTTTAATAAACTCGGACCTGCACCTTAAAAAAACCCACAACCTCTGGTATCACATGACTTGAGTTCAAACTTCAGCTCCAACTTGTTCATAATTGTGTAATCTTGACAAAGTTATGCTCACTTTCTTACTTGTATAAAAATGTTCCTTTGTATGATTGTTTTGAAAAGTAAATGAGTTCAATATGTAAAATGCTTAGAACCACTTCTAGTAAATGAAACATTTATGAATGTTGGGTTTACCAAATATGATTTTCTTTAGGACTTTAAAAGGGGGAAAAAAACAAAGAAAAGAAAACAAAATGGGGCAAACCTGAACTCAATTCCATATGTGCTCATGTGAGGAGCTAAAAAGGCACAATGACAAGTTCAACATTTTGTGTTTGAATCTGACATGTGACTATGATCACAATGGCAATAGTAATTGAAAACTATGTCAGATTTTTAAATTTTTATTCACAATTACTCAAGCGCTGAACTAAACTTATTTTTTGTGCAGGGTCTGACTAAACAGCTCAGACTCATAGTGCTCCTCCTGTTTTCAGCCTTCCCAGCGCTGGGATTACTGGTGTGCACCACCACACCTGGACTCGGTCACTGGCTCAGCATGCCCCGGGGCGGGGACAGCGCGGCACGTGGTGTCAGGGATGGAACCCTGGTCCACTGAGCGATCTCCTTGGCCCTATGAACTAAATTTAAATCATTGCTAGAAACATTTTTCAGTTCTAAGCCTCAGGGACCCAGAGTCAAAATGATTCAAGTAGGGCAAGGCAGAGTCTCTGCAACATGATTCCGTTCAAATTTATTCACAGATACTCCAAGTGTAGGCAAAATACAGTGAAGCTACTTTAGAAAAAAGAGCTTTTCATTTTCTTACATATAAACTTACCTGTAATATATATTTTAGGTAAATATGATAGGCTACTTAAAATCTGTTAGTCTATATACAAAAATACAACAATATGTACAAAACGATACACTCCTGAAGAACAAGAGCTACCATGTTGTAGTTCTAAAACAAGTGAATAGTGCTGAAAAGCTTACCAATATATTTCATATCTGTAATCTCCTTTAGGTCTCCTAAAATCTTTTAAGAGATATAAAGCATTCTTATTGTCATATGTCCTCTACTTAGACTGCTATTACTGGCACAACAAGTTCCAAGAAGGAAGAGGGGAACACACTGGCAAAGCTAATTAATTGGGAAAACTGCAGTTACAGGAAAACTAAAAAGAGAAAGCTCGTTCATATATCCTGGCAAGATTAATTCTTTAAACTAAGGAACAATAAGCACTGCTATTAAAATAGTCCTTGATGTGCTTTTAATTATATTCTTTGTAGTGTAAAATAATTAATGTTCCCTCAAGTTATTTTATAGACTACTAGTTTGAAACAAATGGTATTAACAGTTTAGGTATTCAAAGAGATCATTCTCATACAAGCACAACTTTAATTTGTCTGTGATGAAAATAACAAAAGTAATTTTTCTCATCTGTACAAGGTAGATCAGATGATATCTAAAGGTTCTGCTAGTTCTAAATCTTAATGACTTTAAATTACTTATTGCAGACAGCTAATCTACTCTTCTTTTTCTAGACTTCCTAAACCAGTGTTTTTCCTAAAACTGATGGAGTTTCCAAACTATAACATTTGACTATGAACTGAAAATGGTAATTTACTTACAAATAAAACTGACATTCTTATTTCCTAGCAAGGACATTCCTGGGAAAATGGAAGTATGAATTAAAATTTGGGAATGTATGAAAACCTTAAGTAACAGCTAGTGAAAATAAAACTGGAAGTAGTGCTTATTAACTTAGGAATTCAAAACTCGGTAGTATCAGGAAAAAGACAAAACAAAAAATTAGGTAATTACTTATTTTTTGATTCTCTGCAAAGTGAAGATATAATTTTATTATATAATTCCTAATGTTCCTGAATTTCTCTAATTCATAATTATTTTCACATTATCTCCAAACTTTCATTTATCATTGCAAACATTGGTTTATTAAATAATACAGAAGTCTATACTTTATAAGACATTATTAATTTTCTCATAGAGAAATTAAAAAAAAAATCTTCCTATCATGGATAGTCAACATTTTTGTCTTGCAACTAAAATTTGTTTAAAGAAACTGAATGGGAGAAGAATTTACAGATGATGCCTGGGATTTGGCCATTCTCCGAACCAGTGCTTCTTGTCGTTTTCTCTGAATTTCTTCAGGAGAATACTTTCTGTACTTTTCTTCTTCCTCTAAAAATTGAACAAAATATATACATCAATTTAGAGCATACACACTAAATAAAAGATTCAAGTAGATTCAATTTTCCTCCATTTTAAAAGATAACTAAGAAGGAAAGGAAAAGTTAGGATACATGAATAAGTCAAGCCATACAGTTATATGTAGAAGATGAGCAAGGCAATGATCCTGAGAATCTTCAGAAGATTTTTTAATCTAGCAGTTAATTGGAAAGATTCTCTCCCTGACTAACTATATATACTGATACCTGTGAACTAAGCTACTGCACTCCAGATGGTAATTTGTAATAGTTTCATGCTTGGAGTGCCGGTCATTCTGGTCTTCTGAATATGGGCTGCTTGTCATGACATGCCAGTTGCCGATGTGATGTCTGTCGGGTAGATAGTTGTTCAAAAAGAAGGGGGTAATAAATGAAAGCAAGAGACAGGAAAAGGAATAATGTGGGACTGTCCTGCTTCAAGGTTGTATATGGTGAGATTTTTGGAGTTATGTGTAAACATAAGAAGTATATAATTCTTTATGCCTATTTTTAAAATATATTCTAATTTTTAAATGATTTCTATCATATTCTGCAGGGACTTAAAAGTTCAACATATCAATACTTGATGAAAAATACCTGTTCCGTATTATGCCTAAGATGTTTGATATACAGACAGATAGTGAGGTTAAGCTTAACAGCCTAAGTTGTATGGTAATAACAATAAGTTTGTCTTCTGGATGGTTAACAACCTAAGTTTGCAGACCAAAATTAGAGAAAAAGGAGGGCTGCAAGGAAAGCCAACATTTTGG
>NW_004524654.1:1469853-1496654 GCF_000260255.1 Octodon degus
GGTTAGGATAGATATATAGTTACATTCTCTTAATGAATAGAGGGATTTGTTCTAATGGTGTTTGTAAATAGGATATCATGTCCGCATCTTGTGTATCCAATTAACCACTAGGAAGAATGTATGCAGTGTGTTAATTATTGAAACTGTCCTACCAAATTGATTTGAAACTGTCTCATTGCTATTTGTTCATCAATAAAATTATGGAAAATAAAAGACAACTAAACACTGATAGATCTGTCTCTTTGATGCATGCTTTTCAGTTAAATTCTGTAAGCTCAAAAACTATGTTCTTTTGACTGTCCATCAAATAATTCTTGTAGATAATATCTAATTAAAATATGAACATATTTGAAAAACAGGGATCTTAAGATATTATATAAAAATCAATTAAAAAACTAAAACTAAAATTACATTGGGTAAGGTGGGACTAGTGATGCCTGTAATTCCAGCACTCAAAAAGCTGAGATAAGAAGATCACTGCCAGTTCAAGGGCAGCCAGGACTACCTAGGAAGTTCCTGGCCACCCTGAAATACTCTACAGAGACTGAGACCCAGTCTGAAAAATTGGGGGAAAAAAGATATTATTATTTCAATTAATGTGTTTTATTTATACAAGTATATTAATATTTATAACTATTTTTTCTCTCTACAGAACTACAGAGATTTTATTTCAGGTACTGAGAAAAATATTTTGGGTAATAGTTAAACCTCTCCCATCAAACTGGCTACCTGTGACTCACTGTTAAATAGAGCATGCATCTGTAGAAACATTACACTACTCTGTATTAAACTTGGTTAAAAGTTTATATTAGAACAATTTTCTCATCTAAATAGCATAAATTTAAGGTATTAATCCTAACACATATTCAGGTGAACTTTTATTGGTAAAATTTTATGCTGCAAAAGGTACTCTTTCAAGAATAACAATCTGTACTAACTGATGTGAACAATTTACATCCAGGCATTTAGAAAAAAAATTTGTTAAAAGACTTCTCTTTTTTTTAACTAAAGGAGGAATTTCTCAGAACATATCTATTGCCCCTTCCAAATCAATTGGAAACGAGAGGATAGAGTTGAGATACAGATTTCAAATAAACTCCCCAGATAATTTTGATGTATTAATTCCTAAACCATTTTTCATTTTAGAAAGACATTAGAAGAACTTTATAGTGGTCTACCTATTTTTAGGAGCCAGGGATATACCTCTGTAGCATAAGCACCTTCCTGGCAAGTGCAAAGTCCTGAGTTTAATCCCTGGTACCTCCAAAAAAAAAAAAAAAAAAAGAAAGAAACAAATTGTCTACCTATTTTAGTGTCAGCATTAAAAAATAAAAACCTTAGAACATATACCACACACAATTTACATTCAATTGATTATAAAATTGGAAGGAAAAATGGGTTAATAATGTAAAATGGCAGAAAAGAATGTAATTTCCTAAAATTGGCCTTGTAATTGGCTTATTATGAAAAATAATTTCCAAAGATATAAAATCATGCCAGGAAAATCTGATTTAGGGACAGTGATCCATTCTCCCATTAGTCCTTCCTTTAACTCAATCAGTAATAAAAATACCCTTGCAAAGTCAAACTACTGCAAGACACTAAGTAAAAGTAGCCCTTAATTTTAATTTTAAAGCATAGAGGTTGTTATAGTTTATATCTGGATGATCCCCAGAGCCTCATGTGCTTATAGGGGAGGCTGTGTTGAGGTGACTGGATTGTGGGGCTTACAGCTGACTTGCTAGGAGGCAGGGTCTGGTGGGAAGATGCAGTCACTGTGGAAACACCCTGGAAGGGTCTATCTTTCCTGGCTCTGCCCTTTGCTCTCCACGCTTCCTGTCTGCCTCTCCTCCACCATATCCCTTGCCATGGAGCCACTTGTCTATGGACTAAAACATATACAAACTATGGGCCAAAATAAACCTTTCTTCCTTAATTTATTGGTTTCAGACACTGAGACAAGGATATGGAAATTTTGTTTTTCTAAAGGAACAGAAAGTAAAATGAGTTAACTTTTGAAACCCATATCTCTTTGATTGCAACTGTTCAACTCCACCATTGTAGCATAAAAAGTTATGAACAATATATAAACAAATGGTATAGTGTATTTAAAAAAAACTTGTTGATGGACAGTAAAATCTGATTTGATACAATTTCTATATGTCATTAAATTTTTCTTTTGATTTTTCAACTACTTAAAATGTAAAAGTTACTTTTAGTGTGTTTTTAAAAATGTTTGTATTTTTAATTTTTATGTTATTTGATACAGGGTCTATAGCGTCTCACTGCACAGATCAGACTTGTAGTTATCCTCCTATTTTCAGCCTCCCAAGGGCTGGGATTACAGGCCTGCACCACCACGCCCGTCTTAGCAGTTTTAGCACACCCTGGCGGCGGGGCCAGCATGGCATGCCATGGAGGCCATTTAGTCCATGCTGAGCTATCTGGCTGGCCCCTAGTATGGTGTTTTTGTACAGAAATAAGCTATACACTGAATTTGGACAGGCCATGACATGCTTTGAATTAAATCAGTGACAGATAAGTGGATTTTGCTTCAAAGGTTTTCTCTGGAGAGCGGCTTGCTATACATACACCAAGGTTGCAGGTAGAAACATACAAATAATTCACAAGGGATATGAAGCACTCTCCAGCTTATAGAAAAATTGATAAGTAATTATTCATCTATAAAAATGCCTAAAAAAAGGCAGGATTTTGAGAAAGCTGAAATACTCCAGAGATTATTCTGTAATGGAATTTAACTATATGTAAATAAATTCATGTTAGAAACATGACTAAATCAGTTACAATATGTTCACTTCAATATAAATTTAGATATATAAAATCAGAGATTGACAATTCTAAAAGCTTTAAAGCACCTAGTTTGGGCTATGATATGAAGAAATACTGTTTGTAAGCAATTTTAAGTATGTAAATTTATTTTGTTTTGCTTTGTTTTTAAGACAGAGTCTTGCTACAGCCCAAGCTGTCCATGAACTTCAGCAATTCTCCTGCCTCTGCCTTCCCAGTGCTGAAATTACAAGCATGCACGACCACACTTGGCTTAAGTATATAAGTTGGTATAGCTTTTTGTAGGAAAATCAGGCAATATCCATTAAAACTGAAAATATTTTTCATGTCAGTTTTCTATAATTAAAAGATACAAACACAGAAGCATGAAGAAACTTCTATAAAAGGATATTCATTATAATTTATAATTACAAAGAAAAAAATATCCTGCAACCAATGCAAACTTTCCCCAGCAGGGAAAATGATATCATAGTACCCCTATTTAACATTGCTGTACTTCCACCTATTCATTAGAAGAAATGAAATAAATCTATATGTATTAACTGGAAAAAATAACTATGTTGAATAAAGAATGCTAAATAATGGACATGTAGTATATGCAGACATGTACATGTGTGTAACCACAGAAATGTTGCATGGTGTACACAGAAGACCAGTAGTGTGCTCTGATAAAATGGCTGCAAGAAATAGGAAACTGGAGATTTATTTCATTAATGTGTTACATCAATTATTCTATCTCATTTCTCTTTCAACAAGCAGACTACCACTGTTAAGACAAAAGGGGGGGGGGAGTCATTTATATAGGAATGTGATAGTAGACATGGCCAACAAAAGTACCACTCAGAAACTAATGAGAGGGAATTATTTAATGTTAAAAGAAACCAGGTGGGCGTGGTGGTATGCACCTGTAATGCCAGTACTATGGGAGGTTGAGACAGGAAGTTCAAGACTATCCTGGGCAAGTTTTGTGACTTTGCAAGATTCTAGATTCTGTCTCAAAAGATTTAAAAAAGGGTTGGGCATGTTCCTCAATACCATGAAATACATACACTTAACCTAAAAGCTCACCATATTAACCCTGATCTAGCTAACTGATCCAAAAGTCCTAAAGTTAGTTTCAAGTGAGGAAGACTAAGAAAAAAAATCTCTAATTACAAGCCAGCAAACTAAATGCTGTAACAGAAGTCAGCACCTCAGAGAAAGAAAGTCTAAATTATTTTAAGTAGGCAGACACATGCTGTGTTTTAAAGGACAAGTGGCAACTGTCCTCAGGTGTATCCTGAGGGCTTTAATGTTTTTGGTAAAATAAAAAAAAAGCACTTCCAAGCACATGAGACTAGAAGAGAGCACCAAGCATTAGGAGCCAAAATTATTCCAGACATATTCCCTTATATAAAAAAATATACTACTAGTGAATTACATGAT
The DNA here is from genome assembly GCF_000260255.1 of Octodon degus. NCBI lineage: Eukaryota > Metazoa > Chordata > Mammalia > Rodentia > Octodontidae > Octodon > Octodon degus. The sequence goes on from NW_004524654.1 coordinate 1,474,087, forward strand.
TTTCATAGAGTACTGCATAATGTTCATTCAAATATTTAAGTGTCAAAGGCTATGGCAATATAAGAATAGATCTAATATTTAATTGCAACTTGTGGTAAAAGAGATGAAAGAAATTAGAAATTGTAGAAAAATAAAGAAAAGATCTACTTATACTCTCCCAAGGAGAAATCTCTGAAAAACTGTTTCCTATAATGAGACATAAGGATAACAAAGCACTAATGAAATAGAATGGGGGTAAAATGCTGGGAAGTAGTTTTACTAAAAAGAACAGCCCCCTAAATTCTTAAACAAGGAAAGACTGTATCTTTTATGAGAAACATAATTGATGTAGCACAGGATTAGTAAAATAGGAAACTTGAGACAAGAATTCAGAGCTTGGTAGATCACAGCATAAAATTAGGATTTCATTCAAAATATATGGACAGTTACTGAAGGCTGTTTCACACACAGGAATGTTATATTTGCAGATCTGATTTTTAAAAAAAAGTATTCTATTTGTAGACTAGAACTGAAAAGGACTCACAAAAGGTGTGCAATAATCTGTTCTGCAAGAATGTGTATCTAGAAAGGGTGGCTGTGGTGAAGAAGATGGACAATCATGAGATAATAATTTTGAGGTACAATCAATGAAATTTATGGAGAATGGAGAATTTGTGAAAACGGGAATTAGGAGAATCAAAAATGATACTCTAGGAAAGAAGTAAATCATACTTTTGTTGCAACCAGCACTGAGTGCTATATCAGGTGTCATGCTAGTAAATATATTTAATTAGAAAACTCCAAAATGTCAATTATTGTCTACCTCACCATTCTGCTACAAGTAGGAGATATTCTTAAAGTTTTAATCCATGACATTTAGCAACTATACATATTAAACATGACAGCTTAATATATTTAGAAGTATGACTTTCTAGAAAACAATGAACAAATATTTAGACTACATGCCACTCATTTTAAGTGCCAAGAATCCAATGCAACCTTTTGAAACACAAACCACCTACCCTTTGTGTACTATAGCATAATTATCTATATCTATAGCAGTATCAGAGAAAATTACTTTCATACAGACCTTTTGAAGACTCTTTCAAAGATTCAGAAAGTTTCACCAATGACTGTTGGTCAGCTGCCCATGAGTTGATAGTTTTCTTTTTCTCTATGTTCTGTGTGATTTTGGTAGCAGTCATATATTCAGCCATACAATTTTGATTAAGTTGAGAAAGAACCTGAGAATTTTTCAGCTTTGTAAATGTGTATTTTGAAGAGCTACCTGTTTTGTTAAGGTTACTTTGAGCTCCACTTGTTATGGTCGTATAGGACAGTCGCTGAGTATTTGATTTCTTACTAGTAACAGTTTCTGTGCTGGCATGATCCGAGTTCACATTACAAACTAAACTTCTTGAAAGAACTGATTTGGAGCTAGTCACATGTACTGGAACATCAGAATTACTCCAAGAGTCATGCACATTATTGATCTCACAATCTGAGTTCTTAGAATACATAGTCAAATTTGTTGTTGTACCCAAAATATGTGGAGAATTTCCAAACATTTCCTTTTTCTCCATCTTCACTGGTTTACCAGTTTGTGAATTATTGGTCAAGAAAGATGTCTGCACAGAAATGTTGCCCATATTCCAATGCTTTGGTTGCTCCAAGTGACTTCCTCCTTTGGATAACACAGGCATGCTTTCAGCTCCATGTCTGGACTTCCTTCTGCCATCAAGAGTACTCTTGCTCTCCTTTATGTCTTGCTGCTGGCTAAGTCTTTCAATATCATCACATGCTTGATATAACAAATCATCATCTACGTCATTTGTTTCCCAAGTAGTCTCTAATTTATGACATTCTTTAATAATTTCATTAGCAAATAATGGATCATTCCAATCATCAAAGAAAGAGTCTAACTTTGATGCATTTGTCCGATTTGAGTAACTAACACCAGTTTCATGGACTAAAGTTGTAGAACCAAAAGGATTAGTATTAACAGGTACGTTGAAAGAATGTTTAAAAATGGGTTTATTCTTTGGTTCACTACAGGATTTTGTGTTCAAACACTTTTTTTCAGAAGCATTTATATTGGAAGTAAAGTTCATGTGAATATTTTCTTTTATTTTTATCAGGTCAGATGCAATTGCATCATCCTGAGTTTTGTCTTGAATAACAGTTGCATTGAAAGATTTCTCAGATTTCATTTTGTTTCTAGTTAGTGATAATTTGTTTGTCTTCTTGTTTGGATTTGGTGAACATCTATATTTTGCAGCATTTATTTGTCCTTGGTCATGTGTGTTTGTAGGAAGATCTTGTATTTTTGAATCTCTTAACCTGGTATCTAGACTTACATTTGTTCTTGATATACTATCAACCTGGGCAGTTCCAGAAGGTACAAGTTCAAGCATTTCAGTATTTTGCACACCAAAAGGTTCATTTCCTAGTAAGCTTTCCCAATCTTCTTCAGAATCACTGGTGCTAACTGCAGCCATGTGTTTATGAGACCCTTCTTGCTCCTTAGTTTCGGGAGTCACATAGGGTTTTGTCACTGTGGGAGTTTCTACTTTAGAAGGTAGCATTGGTGCTGTCCACGGCAGTTTTCCAATGACCAGAGTTTCATTAGTAATGACACTCGCCTCTGTCACAACATTTTTTTCTCCCAAGGTAGTATTACTGTTGTACAAAAGAGTATCTGGCAGATCTTGGCTTAGCTGTCCACTACATTTCTGAGTAGAAGCATCAAACATTGCATTAAAGGCTGCTTCAGTATTTTGGTCAAATGGTTTCTGACTGCTAGTTTGATCATTTGTCCCAGATATCCAGCTGTTTCCTTCCATTGGCTTCTTTAAGGTAGCATTATCTATTTCGGGAACTAAATCACACGGAGAATGCATTTGTACACAATCTTTACAGTTATGTAAAGTCTCTGTGTCTGAAATTATCTGGATAAAATCATGATTTATCTTGTTTTGTTCTTGAATCACATCGAGTTCTTCCATATTTTTATCAAACTGTTTAGCCAATTTCATAAGTTCTTTTTCTCGATGTTGTGTTTTTAACCTATTAAGCAATATTTAAAAAGTTATAACTAAGAAATCACCTGATTGTACTATATTCAATACTATACTATATTTACAATACTCAACAATAAATATTGTATAAGTATATGAGTATACTAATCCTCTCATATGTTACAATATTTTGTACTTTAATATACTCTCATATGTTACAATTTTTTTTTTTAGTGCAAGGTCTATAGGGTCTCATTACACAGGTCCGACTTGTTGTGATTCTATTTTCAGCCTCCCAAGTGCTGGGATTACAGACACGCGCCACCACACGCATGAACCTGCGACCCCTGCGTCTGCCTAAGCAGGTGCTTTATTTCGCTGAGCTACCTGGCCGGCCCTTACATTTTAGCTTATAGAAGAATTTTACTCCAAAATTTTACAAGTCAAAACTGAGAAAATTTTATTTTGAAATATTTATAGAAACATTATTAAAATTAAACCTATTCACTGAATCTCAAAAAAGCTGAAAAAGTCTGAACTCACTTTGTGCAGCTGATTTTTATTTTTGATTTTTCCTTTACTACAACGGGAGTACAAGGAATAGCAGTTTCACCAATCCAGATGCCGAGCATAGAATTTGTTGTTGGTCTGTCATCCTTTGGAAAAAGGAAGAGGGGGGAAAGAATAAATTAGGTCATGAGTAGTAGTAAGAATAACTCGGGGAGAGAATAAAAATACATTAATCAGGATAAAATCTAGGAAAAAGACATTTTAGACTTTGAGTTAGTTAACTTTTCTCTCATTGCTGAGACAAAATACCTGACACCCAAGTTAAAGAAGGAAAGGTGTATTTTGCTCATAGTTTGGAGAGGTTTTGGTCTATACTCAGCTGGCTCCAAGAAAGAGCAGCACATGGCAGGGGGCATCAATTTACAATGGCAAAAAACAGCAAGAGGAAAAATGGAGGAGCTGCAGAGAGCAAGCCTCTTTCTCCATCCCCCCACCCCTGCCCCAGGATGGGTGTAGCATTCATACCCACAATTCCAGCATTGGATCTTGAATCGATCATTAACTCTATAAGCCTGCCCCATGACTGCATGAGTCTTTGGGGGGACATCTAGACACAAACAACAACTGACCTGCAAGCTTTTACTATGTTTTTCAGTTACTTGATCCCCTCAAATTCTAGAGAATGAGCTTTATACATTAACTATAAACCAAAGCAAAATGATTAACCAGTTTTTACTTGATTTTTACAACTAGAATTCATGTAAATAACTGTCAAATGAAATTTTAAAAAAATCTTATGGTGCCAAGGTTATAGTTTAGTGGTAGTATTTGTTCAGCATGCGCAAATCCCTAGTTTTGACCCTAAGACAGCCAAGAAAACCCCACTAAAACCAAAAGCAAAACCAGCCATATTACCAAATTACATGGAACCAAAAGGAAGACTCTTTGAATGATACCCTGGTATCATATACAATAATAGACATAAAGAAAATGCCACTTTACACTAATATGCAAGGAAATTTAAAGCATTCCTACTTGTACTCTAAAATCTTTAGTAAAATGAGAGCAGTTTTCTTAACATCTACTTAAACTTAGTTGACTTGAGCTTTGCAAAACATTCCAGAAAATCATTTTAACATCTGCAGTATTTTCTTCCTGTTTCAACAATATTTAAGGAATATTCTTCATGATTTCATTTTAAACTCTAACTACTTACATAGTGATTGTCAAGTCATAGAATTTTCAAAGGCGTAATATTCAGGAATCCAAAATATGAATTTTATTAATAATTACATAACTAATTTTAATCCAGGTGCTACGTAAGGTGGTAAATTACTTCATTTTGTTTTAAACAGTGTACTGTAAATTTATACTAAATGAGGATAAGTTATCTATGTTTAGAGAAGTAACACTGAACAATGCAGAAAGTACAATGGTCAATTAAAATGACTGTTTAAAAAAATGTCACCTTTGAGAACATTACAAAGAAATTAAGTAATGATTTGACGATAACTGATCTGAAAATAAATAAATAAAAATATTTTCAGTCTGAGAACAAGACAAGCTTCTAAAGAGATCTTGAGTCCATGAAAAGATTTATATGCTTTAAAAGTGCTCAGCTGAAGAGGGTAACATTTATAAGCACCTAATTTCACTGTATTTTTTTTTTTTTTGTCTTACACAAGTTACCACTTGCATTTCTTCATATAAGCTATTATTTCCATCCCATTTAGGTAAAGGATCCAATAATTTACTCAACTATCTTTTTATCACCATTTAGGCTGGCCAGCCCAAACACATTTTATTATGCTTCTTTCATGTGAAACCCACAATTAATGAAGACTTATTAACTTACAGAGTAAGTAAAATTGTAGCACACATGCTATTTACCTAATGAACCATACATACATAAATGAGTTTCTATGACACGCCAAACATGGAATGTCTAACTAGTAGCAACAGAGTTGTTCTGATTACACTAGTTGTAATTCTGGATATTTTACAGCTAAGAAAAGTTTTATATCCTGTCTCTTCCATACAGATGATGGTGATTCCTCATAACCACATATTGGGCAAATGCCACCCATTGTTTGTGGTCAACTTACAGTAACTATACAAGGGCATGTTAAGGAAAAATACCATCATCCTTCAGAGAAAAGAACTAAGCAAACACTACATGTTCTCTAGATTTAAATGTTGTTAAATAAGAAGTGCAAAAAAAAGAAAAGAAGCTGAAGATGGTTTCATGTACTGGGTTTAGTTAGGAATAGTGTAGTGACAGGGTTAATAAAATAAATGCTATTGTATTACTGGATTTCTTTGTGTCAAATGATTGACTTCAACTTGTATTTGTTTTAAACCGACAGAACAACAGAATAACTGACAGCACAAAAAAAGGATTTTTTTTTTTTTTTTTTTGAGACAGAGTTATGCAGTTCAGGCTGGCCTTGAGCTCACTTTGTAGTTCAGGATGGTCTTGAATTTGCATTGATGCTTCTGGGATTACCAGTGTGCAACCCTATGCCGCAAGAAAAACTTTTTTCCCTAAATTTGTGTATTTGGTATAGAGTCTCATTATGCAGCTCGGACTCGAAGTGATCTTCCTGTTTTCAGTCTCCCCAGACCTGGAGTTATAGGCATGCACCACAACGGCTGGACTTGGCCACTGAATCAGCGCACCCAGGGGCACTGAGGCACATAGTACCGGGTATTGAACCCTGGTACCTGCACTTGCCTAAGCAGGCACTTAGTCGGCTGAGCTATCTTGTCAGCCTGAAAACTTTTGAAGATGATTCTATTACAAGAAATTTTTTAAAACCTTCATATTTAACCTTAAATTTAAAGTGTTCTGCTTTATAATTTTTATCTAATTTAATCCTTATAAGACAAATAATAATTCTAGTTGGTTATTATTTGTGGCTGAATGAACTGAGGTTGTAGAGTTTAAGTGACTTGCATGAGGTCACCCAGCAAGTAGAGGCTGAATGAAGAATAAATCTAACTCCAGTTTTAAAATGGTAAGATGATGCTAGGTCAATAAATACAATGTACAGTTTCAAATTGCATACTAGACAGCAAACAAACACGAAACAGAATCATTACAAAAATTTCAATTTGTATCAGCTTACTCTATTATTTTACTAACTTGAAAACTTAGGCCATGTTGTTAAATTAAAGTCAAAATAAGAACATCAAGTTCTTGAGAAAAAAATCACAGCTCTAAAATATATTCTTAGGAAACTATAAACAGATGCCTCTTGGTACCTGCAGGTTCAACATCCATGGAGTCAAACAAATGGAGACCAAAAATATTCAGAAAAAGTCTGCACAGAACACATAGCGACACTTTTCCTTGTCATTATTCCCTAAATAATACAATGTAACAATTCCATACATTGTATAGATAGAAATAATCTAGGTAAGATTTAATGTACATGTGAGGTGCTGGGAGCGTGGCTCAGTGGCAGAGCACTTGCCTAAAGTGTGTGAACTAGAATCTGATTTCCAGCAATGCAAAAACAGAGAACTAAAGTATATGCGAGGATATGAATCAATTACTTGCTAACATTACACCCTTCTACATGAAGGAATTGAATACTGCAGATTTTGTTATCTGTGGGAGTCAGAACCAATCCTCTGTGGATCCCAAAGGACCACTGAACAGATTTCCTGCCTCATCCGTGTTTCTTTAAATAAAACATGCACTTCATAACAGGAAAGGTAGAACCTGCTTAGGTAGAACACAGCAGCCGGGTTCACTCCCTGGCCCGCTGTGCTGGCCCCAGCAGGGTGCACTGAGACTTTGACTGAGACTGGAAAGAGACTGGGTGTGGTGGCATGTAGTTGGGAGGCTGAAAAACAGGAGAATCACTAGGAGTACGATCTGTGTTGTAATACCCTGTAGATCCAGCAGTCCCTGTACAAAAAAAAAAAAAAAAAGGAAAAGTAAAGGTAATTTTTTCAGCCCTATTTTTGGAAAAGAGATTTATAAAAGAGTATTATTTTTATAAACGAATGATACAAGGACTTAGGGTGAATTTTTCATTGCTTTAAAATGAAATAAGGGTCTGCGAGGTAACTCAGGAGACTAATCACCTGCTTAGGCAAGTGAAGGGACTGGGGCTCCATTCCCTGTAGTACATATGCAGCCTGCCCTATCCCTGCCCTGCCACTGAGATGGGGCGTGGTGGCACACACCTTTAATCCCACCACTGGAGGAGGCTGAAAACAGGAAGGTCACTGAGTCTCAGCTGAGTAGTGGGACCCTGAACCAAATATATTAAAAACAAAAACAAAGAAACTATAAAACTAGATATTTACCTGAGGAGCAATGCGATTAACAATATGTGAAATCACATCACTATCTGTGGTGTAAATCTGTTTTTTTCTTCCTTTACCTAAAGAAACAAAAGACATTTCTATAAACAAAAAACAAGCAGTTGCTGGTATTTTTAGAAAATTCTTCTTGCTGCTTAGATGACTGTACCCTGACATTACACACAGATAATGTATAAATTCACAAGATTCTCAACAGTACCCATACTATATACAAGTTCTTGGTGTTACTTGAAATTTTATTTAAATCTTAACCATTTCTCAGATATTCATATAAAAGTATTATGAAATTACCTAACTGTTTTGTCATTGGAGAATTTTGATCCCAAAAGATGTCATTCTGTCCATCAGGATCATTTGGGGAACCAAAGGTACATGATAATAAATCCATTTTCAGCATTCTCGTTGGTGTTTCATACTTTTCTATATAAAATATAATTAAAAAGCAACCGTTTTATTTTAAAGCATAACTAGATTTCATAGCAACCCCAAATCACATAGCTTAGACTAGATTACAGTATAAAATTATTGTAAAGAGCATTACATCACAACGCAACTAAACTTGTTTTACATAAAAATCTAACGTTATCACTCCACAAATTTGACATTGGAGCAAGTGTTTTTAGAAAATTTGGTAGCTCTATGAGTTTCTAATAGCTCAGTAGGTCCATACATCATCGCTGACAGATTTTGGGGAACTACCTGCAATTTACAGGCGCATTTAAAAGAAATGAAATGCATCCTAAAAAAAAAGTCCTTTTCATTTCCCCCTCGTTAACTCCATCTACTCTACGTTAACATCTGCCATCTATTTCCTAGGAAATTTTATCTAAAATTATTTAAATTTTTACAATTTGTGTTTTTCCTGTAAAGTGTCTCTAGGAGTTTTGCTTTTAATACTATATTAAGTCTTTTTAAAGGAAACACCAAAAACCAACTCTGTTCTTAAGAGACGTCACACGTAGCAACTTCCGGTTTCCTTAGCGGGACACCGCGAAGGCTCCGAGGGGTCCAGCAGTAGCTGTACATGTGCCCCGTTCTCGCAGTCAGACTAGGGCAAAACAGCTGAGGGATGATTTCCGGGGGCGCACGCCGAGGGACTCGGGCCCAGGCTGCTGCGCCTCCTCGCCGCCCGCGGGGGTAGCACGGAACGTAGGGGCGCACGGCACAGGTAAAGCGGATCCTAGCCGGGCGGTGACGCCTAACCTGGCGGCGCCAGTCCGCAAGGAAGCCGCCGAGGGCCGCAGTGTTGTCACGGACTCGCAGGGGGCGCGGCCCAGCGGGAAAGCGCCGTGGGGAAGCCCACCCCAGCCCCACTTCCAGCCAAAGCCCTGGCTGCAGGCTGCAGCGCCCAAGTCAGGAACACCTCGCCGTCCGCGTCTCACCCTCGGGGTGACTCTTGCTGCCCGAAGCGGCCGCCGGAGACCACTCTGCAGGCCCGCGCGGCTCCGAGCGGCGGGCCGACCTCAGCCGCCGCCTCCCCGGCTCGACCCTCGAGGAGCTGCTTTCCTCAGCCGCCGCCGATTTGCTCGGCGTGCTCTTCGGGCTGGGGGTGCCCGCGTATTTTCTCCGCCGACTCATTCCTAGGAACCCCCCCTCAACCCGCGGCTTCGTTCATTTTGCAACGGGAACGAAGCAACAATTCTACAAATCAGACTGCGCGCCAACAGCCGCTGCCATTTTGGCTGGTGGCGCGCGCGCAAGAGGCTGCCACCGATTGGCTGCGTCTGGACGAGGGGGCGGAGCCGACGGGGTGCAGACACATGCGCGTGCGCAGCCGGGACCTCTGCGCGCAGTGGAAGATGTTTTAGCTTCAGACTTTATGAATGGAGGTCAGGACCTGATAGTTTATAGTTTGGTGTTACAGTGTTAATACAAGATTGAATCCACTAGCAACTCTTTATTAAATTTACAATCAAAAGTACACGTTCCTCAAATACAAACTATTGTGGGTTTTAGGAAGTGAAATAGGTATGGATTAGGAAATCCAAATTTTCACAAGGATTTGTGTGTGGAAAATACAAAAAAGTAGGAAAATTATTAAATTTAAATGAATTATTTAAATAAATTAAAGTAGGAAGTAACAGCTGCTGGATACAAAGTCAATATTAAAAGTTCAATTATGTTTCAGTAATCAGTAACAAAACTGAAGTTTTCTGGTCAGGCATGGTGGTGAACGCCTGTAATCCCAGCAATCCAGAGACCAAGGAAGTAGGATCGCTCTAAATTCAAGGGCAACTTGAACTACAACCCTATTCCAAAAAACAAAGTAGTCAAAACTTGAAGTTTACAAAATAGGACATAGTAGCATGTGAGATAATAAAAAAACTAGATACAAATGTAACTAAAGATTGTTGCCTCTATAGCTAGAATTATAACATTTTTAGAGTTCATATATTTCACAGTTCATACTATATTCATCCATTGGGAAACTTACTAAAGTTACAAAATTGATTTATAGATTACATTCAAATATAGTCAGAATCTTAGCCATATGCATGCGTGCCTGTATGCGTGTGTGTGTGTGTGTGTGTGTGTGTGTGTGTACAATGTTGTTGTAAAAAGCTGAGTTAGACAGAAATATTATAGGTAGTCAGATATGGTTAGACTCACAGAGGAGCCAGAACGGAAGGTGCCTTGCAGCTGTGGGAGAGACAGGCACTCCGGCTGTGGACCAGACTTTAAGACAAAAGATTAAACAAATGCAGCCACAGACCTCCCTAGGGATGGGCATCAGGCACTGACATTACCTTGAAAAACCCAAGGAGAGTCACTAACACTTACAGGAAAGTCCCCTGTTTTGTGTTCATGCCTGTTTGCTATGTGACTCCCATTTGATTCTGATGTAATCAATTTTACCTGAGCAAGTATGCTTGTCATCTTATTGGTTGACCATAGTTTTGTCCCTCTACATGCCTGCCCTGGCCCCACCTCATCTCTTTTTTTCTTTTCTTTCTTTTTGGCGGAACCAGGGATTGAACTCAGGCGCTTGCGCTCGCCAGGGAAGCACTTATTCCACTGAGCCATCTCCCCCCCATCTCATTGATCTGCTTTATAAAAATCCTTAGAAAAGGCAGGTTCCTTGGCAACCCACTCAGGTCTTCTTGTACAGAAACTTACTTTCCCTCAATAACTGTATTGTGCTCTTAACCTGTTGTTCCTAAAATTCATTCTTTGGCTTTAGAAAACATGAATTTATCCCAGGTATCTTTCAGGCTGGGAGTTTCTTTCCCTTATATTAATGTGACACGTTTATTCTGAAATTTAGGGATGAGGAGATAACTAGAGACCTAAATGCGTGCCTGGCAAATGCAAGGACCCAGGTTCAGTTCCTAGTACCATATGCCATGCAATCCCAGCATTGGGAAGGCTGAGACAGGGTGATCATTATGAGTCTGAGCTGTGTAGAGCTCTAGAAATAAGCTTAACTTTTTTTTGTTTTTTGAACTGGGGATTGAACTCAGGCCCTTGCCCTTGCCAGGGAAGTGCTTATCTCACTGAGCCATCTTTCCGGCCCCTTTTTAAATTTTTTTTTTTTAAGCTTGACTCTTAGGAATATATCTAGACAGGGAATATCTGGGTCAGATAGCATTTCAGCTTACTGCAGATTTTCTATACTGATTTCTATGGTTGTACTACTTTACATTCCATCAACAATGTAGAAAGGTCTTTCCTGCAACTTTGCCAGCTTTTTTTATTTGATTTCTTGATGATGATCATTACTTTATATTTCAGTAATAGCCAGAAACATTGAGCATTTCTTCATGTATTTATTGGTCATTTGTACTTTTACTGTGAAATATGTTTCACTTTCCCAATTTTTAGGGGGAGGTTGAATTTTTTATTAGAGGTGCATCTCATTTTCTCAGTCCATGATATACCATTAATATTGGCCCTTTGTCTGAGGTAGCTGGCAAAAAATGTTTTCCTATTTGTAGGTTGCCTTTTCACTCTGTTATTTGTTTCTTTTGCTATGCAAAAGAAATACAAAATGTATTTAGTATAGGGTCTACAGGGTCTCACTATGTAGATCAGACTCATAGTGATCTTCTTGTTTTCAGCCTCCCAAGCGCTGGGATTACAGGCGCACACCACCACACCCAATCTCAGTCACCTCTCAGCATGCCCCAGGGGCAGGGCTGGCATAGCATGCTGCCAGGGGATTGAACCTGTGGTTGCACTCTGCCTCAGCAGGTGTTTTAGTCTTCTGAGCTATCTGGCCAGCCAACAGCCTTACAATTTCATATGATCCCATTTGTTTATTATTGGTACTATTGCCTTTGCATTTTGGGTTCAGTTCAAAAAGTCCTGCTTCATTAAGAACCTCTGTTGCTTCAGTTGGCCTAGTAAAAATAATTGGAGTAGAAAAAGGGCACTTATCTCTAAGATCCAATCTGTAGCCAAGAGTGGTGATACACACATACAATCACAGCACCCCAGGCCAGCCAGGGCTGCAAAGTGAGTTATGGCCAGCCTAAACTGCATAGGCAAACCCTGTCTCATAAGAAAAAAAAAAAAAAAATACGATCTGTAGGATCACTGTCCTTTTCTGTCACAAATGTTACTTTGAGACAGTCATCTTTTCTCTGATTGATTTGATTGAAAATATTTTTTAATTTCTTCTTTAATTTCATCTGTGACCCATTGGCTGTTTAGGAGGTTGTTATTTAATTTCCATGTTTTTATGGTGTTTCTGTTGTTTCTTTCGTCAATAATTTCCACTTTCATTGCACTGTGGTCAGGTAGTAGGCATGGGATAATTTCAATTCTTTTGTGTTCACTGAAGGATGCTCTGTATGTTAGCACATGGTCTATTTTGGAGAACATCCCGTTTGCAGCTAAGAAAAATGCATATTGTGTTGTTGACTGGGTGAAACACTGTCAATGTCTATTAAGTCCATTTCTTCACAAGTTTGGTTTAGTTTTGTTTGTTGGTTTTTTTTTGTTTTGTTTTTTTTTTTTTGCCTAGTTGATCTATCTCTTTGCGACAGTGGCATGTTAAAGTCCCCCATTACTATTGTATTATTGCTTATTTGATTTTTCTTGTCTGTTAAAATTTGTCTCATGTAGGTGGGTGCTTCTACATTGGCTGTATATATATTCTAATTGATATCTCTTCCTCTTGCAGTTTTCCCTTAACAAGTATGTAGTGACCTTCTTTATCTCTTTGAATGATCTTTGGTTTGAAGTTAATATTGTCAGCAACCAGGATAGCTACCCCTGCTTTTTTCTGGTTTCCTATGCCATGGAGAATTGTTTTCTATCCTTTGACTTTTAGTCTGTGGATTTCCTTTTTGAGTTAAATGTGTTTCATTTATGCAGTTTATTATTGGATTTTGTTTCTTCATCCACTCTGCTAGTTTGTTTCTTTTGATTTGTAAATTGAAGCCATTTACATTGATGGTTATAACTGATACGTATTGGGTTATCTTTCTCTCAATGTCTTCTTTTTTCCTTCTTCTTCTGTATTTAGGGAAGTGTCAACAGGATGTTCAGGGTTGCACTATTAGATTGGACTTGTAGTGATCTGCCTGTTTACAGTCTTCTAAGAGCTGGGATTACAGGCGCACACCACAGCGCCCAGTCTCAATTGCCATCTCAGTGTGTCCCAGGGATGGAGCCGGCACCGCAGGCCTGGGGATCAAACCCGTGGCCCCTGTGCCTGCTTGCAAGTGCTTTAATCCGCTGAGCTATTAGGGTGGCCCAGCTTATTTTTTTCATGTTATTTTCCTGCTATTGATCCCATATTTTTTCCTCTTTTTAATTATTCACTGTGTTTGGTGGTTCCTTCCTGTTTTTCTTGAAGCTATGGTTGTTTCTGTCTCTTTCTAGAATATCTGTCAGTATTCTTTATAAGGTATATTTGGTGGTTATGAATTTTTTTAGTTCTTTGTCATGGAAGTATCTTATCTCGCCATTGAATTTGATAATTTCGCAAGGTATATCAATCTGGGTAGGAAGTCATTTTCTTTCAGGACCTGAAATAATTTATGGTCCTGATTTGATGGTTTGTGTTGAGAAATCGCCCATGATTCTGATGTGCTATCGTAGGTGATCTGTTTCTTCTCTCTAGAAGCTTTTAATATCTTATTCTTTTGCTGAATTTCTGAGATCTTGATTATTATGTGACTACGTGTGGAGTTATTTTGGTTATGGCCGTGTGGCATTCTGTATGCCATGCTTATCTGTATCTCAGGTTCTTCTCTCATGTTTGGAAAATTTTCTGCTAGTACTTCTGCAGATAGTCTTTATGTCATTTGTGCTGTTTCTTTAACACCTATTATTCTTATATTATTCTTCTTTACATTGTCTTATAGTTGTTGAAATGTTATTTCCTGGTTCCTTGTTAGTTTTAAGAGATCTTTCCTTTCCTGTTCATTAGCTGCTCTGCTATCTTTGAGGTCTGAAAGTCTATTTTCAGTTTTCTTCCCAGCAGCTTTGCCAACTTTCACTGGAATTCTTAATTTCCTGGTTAAATTTTAAATCTGTTTCATGCATTTTATTTCTTTCCTATATTGTTCATTCTGTGTTTCCATCATTTTTCTATCCTCCTCTATTTTTCTTAATGTATGTCTTTTTTAGTTGTGCTGAACAATTCTTTGATGATTTTTGTCATTTCTCTTTTGACCTGAGAGATTATTTCTGCTCTTATTTCTTCTATTGCCTGATGGACTTGTTTCTTTACTTCAGTTGCTATCATTTCTGAAATTTCAAGTGTGTGATTTCCAAGATTTTGTATGTCTTTGTCTCTGGATTTGTCCTGGGTGGGCTGGAGGATTGAGATTACCCTTTACCCCTATGTGTTAGCATTTTTGAAGCTGCCAATAATCACCCAGACTTACCAGTGGTGGGAGAGTTGTGGGGCATGGGTCATTAAGGTTTCTGCTACAATTGGGATCAGGGTAGGCCTCACCAAGGCTCCCACTACTAGTAGGAGTGACTGGCTGATACTCTACATAGCTTGAATATAGGTGGTGAGTGTGGACCAGATTCACCAGGATCTAATGGGCTGCCTAGAGTCCCCCAAGTTCTTAAAAGGCTGGACCCACAGCAGCACAAGATCCACACCTGTGTGCTGGGGGCTAAGGGACACACTCTCCAGAGTCCTATGGGCTGCCCAGAGTCCTCCAGAGCTCTTCAATGGTTGGACCAGGCCCCAGGAAAGCCCCAAGTCTGTGCATGCAGGGCCCACAGATCACAACTCTCCAAAATCCTGTGGGCCACCCAGTGTCCTCCAAAATTCTTAAAATGTTGGACCTGCACCAACACAAGCTCCATGCGTGTGTGTTGGGGGCCAAGGATGAAGCTCCTCTCTGTTTGATTTGAGATAAGAATTTGTTGGTATGCTATGCGTACAATTATGGTGGAAAGATCAGGAAAAAAATGAAGAAATCTGCTGAGAGTAGAACTGAAAGAAGCAGTTGAATTATACAGATTGAGGATTATTACCAGATTGAATGTCTATTGATATCATTAATTGTTTAATCTTTTATTATTTATTTATTTGGTACAGCGTCTCGCTACACAGCTCAGATTCACAGCTCGCATCTTGAACTGGTAGTGATCTTCCTGTCTCAGCTTCCCAATGGCTGGGATTACAGGCATGCACCACCATGCCCAGATTCAGTGGCCAGCACAGTGTACCCAGGATCCTGTGGTACTGAGGATCGAACCCAGAACCTTTCACTTGCAAGGCAGACACTTAGACCACCGAGCTATCTCCCCAGCCCCTCTATTGATATGTTGAAACCCATGTAACATTTTAACTATAGTGTTCCTACAGACAGGTTCTGTTGTGATTCTAGTCTTATTCTTTTTTAATATTTACTCTTTTATTTTTTTGGCAGTACCAGGGACCCTGTGCTTGCCAGGCAAGCACTTATTCTACTGAGCTATCTCCCCAGCCAAACCATTTTTTTTTTTTTCTGAAATGGGGGATTGCACTCAGGCCCTTGTGCTTGCCAGGGAAGCACTTATTCCACTGAGCCATCTCCCCAGCCCTAATATTTACTCTTGTGGAAAACTTTTTTTTGACTGTCCCATGACAGTGGTCTTTATTCTTTTTATCCAATATTGTTCATGGTAGGATGTATCTAAGCTTAAAACCAACCAATCAGCTAAGAAAACAACCAGAAACCAAAAAAGTACATTTCCAAGCCTTTCTTATAGATAAAAGCATTTGCATGATGAAGTTCTCTCCTCAAAATTCATAAGCAGAAGTCTTTCGGTTGTCTTCTGGAAATAGCTTGAAAAAGAACAGCTTATTGCCCTTCTTCTTAGTGGAAACAAGGCTCCTATAGGACCCAGCACGGAGCTCCACCTAGGAAGAACCATTTTTAACTAAGTCACCTCAGGAGTTCAAACTGAGCATGTCAGTAGAGGACAGCATGTGCAACATGTCACCCAGTTCTGTGAAGTCTCATGCCATATGCTGCGGATGGATTGGTGGAATGAAAATTTCAAGGAACCTAGCTTTCTAGTGCATCACACAGCACGGTGCCTGGCCTTATTAGTCTGCATCTAGACCAACAATCCTTTGTCCTTTGATGATCAGTAATTCTCAGAGTATGGTTTCCTAGTGGTAGGGTTAGCATAACTGAGCAATTGCTGTAAGGATGACTCTTGGACTCGACTCTAGATTGAGCAGCCCAGAAAGCCACTGAAGGTCTAGAAAATAAAGTTTTACAAACTCTCCAGACGTTATTAAAGCTTCTCTAATGTTCAAGACACCCTGGTTTTGCCATTGTCTTTCTGACATTTCTAAAAGCCGAATGCAATTTTTAAAAATACATGATTATGTATATATGGTTCTCAGCATATTGTCTAATTTTAAAAACGTGTGACATTCATTCATCCTATACATACTGCTCACCTACACGAGCAGAATGTGCAGTTTCAGACACATTCCCAAGTATTTACTACATATATGTATCTCTGGGTTATAGCATTCAACTAATGTGTCTTTAAAATTGTTTGTATTCCAACTTGAGGATTTACTGCCTTTCCAGCCAGAAAAGTATGGATGAAATATGATGTATTGAACTTGCAAATAGTAGGTATAAGAATAGTCCCAATGTGAGAAATAAAGGATTTAATTATCAACGATGGATATATAGGAGTCTTACATACAATTTCATCAGGTAATAAAAATAAGATTTGCGATGTACCAAATATATGCACTGAAATTTTCACCATAATTAAGATAATAAACATATCTATAAAAAATTTCTTTGTGCACCTTTGTGTTAGTTTTGGTTGAATATGTAAGTTGATATAATGGCTGTATTTAATAATTAGCTGCCAAACTTTCTTTCTTTCTTTTTTTTTTAGTTATTTTTATTTTAAAGAAAAAAAATAAAAACAATGGTACAAAATCTCAAAACAAGATTTTAGGAGAGTAACAATGGTTAGTACATTGTGTATTGTTACTGGCAAAATAGTTTCTCATATTACAAGATATAGGCAAGAAATAATAAGCAAATAACATAGGTACAAACCTCTTTCTTTTTTTAAAGTCAACAGAAAATGGAAAGATACTTTTTAAAGTTTCTAATACTAGGAGAAGATATCACACAATGTCTTTTAAATAAATTTTAAGTCAAAGATACAGTATAGATTTTAGAACAAAAATTAAGATTAAGCAATATTCAGAAAATTAAATATTTCAAAACAATTGAACTAAGAAAAAGTTTTCATGATAGCAAAGAAGTACTAAGAGTAAAACATAAGATAAATACTAGAATGGCAAGTAAATGACCAGCACTTCCAACTGTTTGAGGATAGGATATCACACAAAGTTCTAGTGTGTTGTGGACATGCATTATGACCGTGACAGTTACTGGTGGCTAGGTGTCACTTGTGGAACTGAGCTACAGCTATTTCTTTGAAATCCACCCTGTAGACTCAGGTGGAATCATGACTCATAGGGTGGAAGAGAAGTCTATTTGTAGGGTGTGCTGATGAAAATATTCTGCTGCTGAACACAAAAGAATAGCTGAAAGACTACTATTGTATACCTCTTATTCTCCTCTGTTTAATTGTTTGCCCTGTTTGGCGGGTTCTTTCCATTCTCATTCATGGGGCTGTGATCAATTTGCTCCCTCTCTAAAACATCATTTAGTAGTCTGTGTAGGCTTGGCTTTGTCATCATGAAATTCTTTAGTTGTTCTTTGTTATGGAAATATTTCACTTCTCCATTATATTTGAAAGATAGATTTGCAGGATAGATCAGTCTGGGTTGGAATTTGTTTTTTTGCAAGACTTGAAGTACTTTGCTCCATGCTCTTCTTGACTTGATGGTTTGTGAAGAGAAATCTGCAGTTATTCTGATGGGTTTTCCTTTAAATGTGATCTGTTTCTTTTCTTTAGCGGCTTTTAGTATACTGTTCCTATGCTGAATTTCTGGAATCTTGATTATTATGTGTCCGGGTGTGGTTTTCATTGGATTGATATTATTTGGAATTCTATATGCTTCGGTTACAGGAATGTCAGATTTTTGCCCTATATTTGGGAAGTTTTCTGCTATTACTTCTGCCCATATTCTTTTTATATCATTTGTATTGACTCCTTCCTTCTCATTGATGCCTATTAATCTCACATTGTTCATCTTTGCATTATCTTGCAGGTAATAAATTATTTTTTCCTGCATCCTAGTTGTTTTTAAGAGATCCTTTCTTACTTTTTCACTAGCTGCAGTGGTGTCTTTCAGGTCAGAAAGTCTATAAATAGAAAGAGTCGGGATGGGAGTATGAACTGGCAACCTCGCGCTCTAGAGCCCGGCGTGGAAACCGCTGCGCTAGGTCGCCGCCTCCCCAAACTTTCTAAAGTTTCACTATCAGCTCTTATGTTAGCCTACTGCATTAGCTAGTTAGAGCACAGCACTAATTCAATTCACTCTCACTCTCCTTTCTCCTGTTTAAGTTACTTCAGTTTCTTTGACATTTCCTCATCATGCCTGGTTTTCAAAGTTTTCATCAGTTTAAACTCTCAATGCAGTGGTTGAGATCAGATCTGGAAGCAGAGAGTCCTATATTCTGGGTTATAAGCTTAAAAATGAAGCCAGGAAGTAAATGTTAAGGAAGAGAAAGCCTGGGATGGTTTACTACAGAAATGAGGAAGGTGCTGGGTAAGAGAGCTCCACCTAAGAAGTACCATTTTTAACTAAGTCACCTTCAGGAGTTCAGACAGCATGTCAGTAGAGGACAGCATGTGCAACATGTCACCCAGTTCTGGAATAGGGCATATTTTTTAACATCTTGCCTTCTGTAAGAACCACTTAGCAGCAGCACTAACTGAGTTCAACCTCGCTGATTAACACAGGTACTAGCCCTCATCTGGTTCATATCTCCTAGGAATAATGTTGTGGGTGTCACAGAAGCAGCTTCAAAAGGCATTTTCCTCTACTTCATTAAGCAAAATCCAGAGGACAAAAAGAAAACATAGGAAAACTGAGCAGCATCCTCAGAATATCTTATTCGGGGTGAATAACTTCCTTTCCTTAGCCACAGGGAGCTTAGTTGCCATCTAAGTGTTTTTGTTTTAATGACTGCCAGAAAGATGGCCTGATTTTCAACCTGTCGTTAACTCTTCTTCGAGCAACTGGATCTGGATCCTTTACTCTGTCACCATGATTTTAACTTAGAACTCTCTTAAACTATGTCTGAGACACTTACAGATTTCTTTATTTTGAATGAAAATGAAATGGGAAAACTTTTACAATTCTTAATAATATTTAGGTTAGCCCAGTGAAATGTATGCCTAGGAAACGGGAGCAGGATTTTTTTTTTTTTTGTGTGTGTGTGAGCAGTTATTTACACAGAATATTGTGGTCAGAGTTGAAACTGGCTTTCGATTCTTTAGGAATGAAATCAGGACTTAAAATATATTAGTTTAAAGTAACATGTTGGAGTAATATAACACAAAACAATAGGAAAAAAGTAAAATTACTAAAATTATACCATATTAGAGAACTATCACCATTTATTTCAGTTCACTTCCCTACATAAGAAAATTTTCCTTTTAGTAGGGTTTTTCCATCTTTTAAACTACTGGAAAAAAATGATTGGTATACTTCACATGAAATTAAAGGTGTCTGGTAGCTTTGGTCAAGTAGTAATAATAATCTAGTAACAGATGTTAGAGAAAACTAGGCCTGGGAGTTGTTGCCTCATGGGCAAGAAATCCATGGAAAATATAGGTACAGTAGTCCCTCATTATTTTGCGGTTTCACTTTCGCGGACTCAGTGTTTCACAGCTTTTCAAAAAATATTAATCTAAATTATTTGTCACGAACTTTTCGCTATATCACAGGATTTTGCAGCACTATATAGTATACATATGTTGTTAAATTTATTAGTTTAGAAAATGGTTAAGAACATTAGAAGTGCATTTAAAAGTGGGAAAAGTTTATAAAGAGTGAGGGAAGGATTTATAAAGCCTTAAAAAATATATATATATAAATACTAAAACATAATGTCACTACTTCGCTGATTTTCACTTATCATGGGGGTGTCTGGAATGTAACCTCCTTGATAAGTGAGGGACCACTGTACATTTATCCTGTGGAGCTAGTTTCCTAAATGTTACCATGGTTTCTAAGTGCACCAACAAAAGTCTCTTTACCTGCTTGTTTCTAAATCCTCCCTGTCCTTTAAATTCTTCCTAGTAAGAGGAACAACATGGGTATCACTCTGGGAGCTTGCCACAAGTCAGGAACCTCAGACCTGTCAGAGACCTGCCCAAGCAGAAGTCGCATGGTAATGGGACCTCAAGTCTCTCACAACTACAAGAAATTTGCTGGGTGACCCGCTGCAGGGACTTCTAACAAGCTTGACCCACAGTGATTAATGCCTCTTTTCTCTGGGGTCTCAGCCTGTTCTGCATAATTTAGCATTTGATTATATAAGCTTATGTTGAGCAGTAATTACTGAAAGTATACAAATCTCTTTTCCTCAGAATACTGTGGTCTCCTAAGTCTGGGATTGGCAGAACCATTGCTGTATGCTAGGCTTCTCTACAGGTTGGTCACAGAAGCATGTAATGCACATCTTTCATTCAAACATTTGTTGAATTCATATATTCTGAAACATTTTTTTAAAGAAATCTTGATATTTACTCCAGTCTCATGTGAGTGCATCATAGCAAAAAAAGTACAAAGGCAATGTGGCACAAGAGTTCATTAAAATGTTTAGGACAATATCTACTTTGTGACTCTACTAGAGCATTGTTCTTTAATCTCTAAATTAGTGTAATATTGAAAATTAATATCATTATGAGTTGTCCCTGATGCTTCAAGTATCATTTAGAATTAGTTCTCCAATTGCATTAATACTTAACAGAATTTAGTATTAGCAAGAGAGGATTGAAAAAATCGTACAGAAAGGAGCAACACAATATATACATTACACACACACACACACACACACACACACACACACACGGATATTCTGACTTATGCTATTGCTCCAGGCAATGTTAAAGAAATGGGTTTTCAGTTTAGACTGGTTTTTTTTGTAACCCTTATAAGAAAACTAGTAATAAGCTTACTGTAAGACCAGAAGAAATAGTTTTTCTGTTAGCAAAGACCAAACAACATTACTTTTATATATCTCATAGCTTGTTTCTTTTGTTGGTATCAAAAGAACTGATCTGTATTTGAAGATGTGAAGCTAACTAAGACTAAGACTACACAAACTATAAAGTCATAGAGATTTTTCGATTAATAGGATAAGTCATCTTGCTTAAGACAGTGTATATATACAGAGAAAAAAATTGTACAATATTTAAGACTTACAAGTTGACTTTGTATTCATCCTGTTTAAAGCTTGGATCTTTTCTTGATATTATCACCAAAAGCTTGGCTTACATAGGTCATGTGAATAGTTTGTAGCTACTCAATAATTACCTCTAATATTCTTTTGGTAATTTTAAAACAGTATGTATCCTTGAAGATTTTCCAAATTTTATTCAACTTTAATGTCTTTTTTCCCTCTTTTAATAGTCAGAGAGCAACATGACGTGGTGCTACAGTTTGAATCTGGAATGTACCAGAAGGCCATATATTGATAGCTTGATCTTTAGCTTGAAGCCATTGGGAGGTGGGGCCTAGTGAAAATAAATTAGGTTGTCCATGCATGCCTTAAATGAAAAGACTAGATTGATGACTAACTCCTCCTTTTTTTTTTTTTTTTTTTTTTTGTTTCCAAGTCATCTGGAGGTGGGTGGCCTTCTCTGCTATGAGCTCCTGCTGGGATGGGTTGCCTTGCCACATGCCCAAAGGCAGTGGGTTAGCCAAACAGACTGACACTCCCACAACTGTTGGCTAAAATAACCATTTCTTGTTTATTTTGTTTTATTCTAATTTTTTTCCATAATTTTATTGGGAAACAAAGAGCAATGAGACAGTTTCGAAGAATATTGGTAGGACAGTTTCAATAATGAACACATTGCATACATTCATCCTAGTGGTTAATTACTGTACAAGATGCAGACTTGATATCCTATTTACAAACACCATTAGAGCAAATCTCTCTATTCATTAAGAGAACTCAACTATATATCTATCCTAACCACTTTGAATACACAGATACAAAATGGACATTCATTTGTATCCCCTTTTTTTGTTAAGTTCCATCATTTAAATATTATAGGTGTGTAAATTCAGCAAAATATTCTAAAAGATTTCAGTAGTCCATAATACTATTGGGTCTTCCGCTTCACTGGCAAGGT
>NW_004524654.1:1497584-1498267 GCF_000260255.1 Octodon degus
GCTTAGTTCACAGGTATCAGTATATATAGTTAGCCAGGGTGAGAATCTTTCCAATTAACTGCTAGATTCAAAAACCTTCTGGAGATTCTGAGGATCATTGTCTTGCTCATCTTCTATATATAACCATATGGCTTGACATTGTCATGTTTCCTAGCTCTTCTCCTTTCCCTCTTTTGATTAGTTAGTCCTCAAGACCCTGCTTTCTTTTACTTGTAATATAGTTTTCTATTTGTATTTCTTCTTTAGAGTTCTTATACTAGGGAAACTGTATGATATTTACACATGTGTGTCTGGTTTATTTCACTTATGAGTATATGTTCAAGTGGCATCCCATTCAATGTAGAGGCATTGAGTTTATCATTCTTTATAGCTGAGTAATACTCCATTGTCTAAAAATACCACATCTTTCTCAACCATTCCTCAGGTGATGGGCATCCTGGTTGTTTCCAAGATTTGGCTATCATAAATTGTGCTGCTATAAACATAGCACACAACTATCACTATGATATGATGTTTTCAGATCCTCTGGGAAAATTCCCAGTAGAGGAATAGCAGGTTTAAATCCACACTGATTTTCACAACAGTTGAACCAGTCTACATTCCCACCAGCAGTGGAGAAGGGTTACTTTTCCCCCACAACCTCTCCAACATTTGTTGTTGGTTGAATTCTCTATGATAGCCAT
>NW_004524654.1:1507142-1513747 GCF_000260255.1 Octodon degus
TGAGAATGTTTTTTATTTCAGAAAAGAATTGTGCTCTGAGTTCCTCTATAACTTTCCACTGTTGCTTATTTACTATCCACGCTATCAGTTCGTACATTTGACCTGAGCTAGTAGAAAAGAATTCCGCTCTGAGTTCCTCTATGACTTTCTGCTGTTGCTTATTTACTATCGACACTATTATTTCGTACATTTCCATTGAGCTTGTTTCCTCTGCACTTGTTGTGGGTGGGCATTGGGTTTCCTCCTTTTGTTTCTGCATTTGATTCTTTACTGCAGATGTTTTTAATTCAGGGATTTCTTTTTTCATTTCTAATCTGAGTTCCTCTATACCCTTCTGCAGTTGTTTCTTTATTTCAGAAGCCGTTGATTCACTACTTTCAGCTGTGTGATTCCCAATTTGTTCTGTGCTAGTGTCCTCTGCACTTGTTATTGGTGGGCTTGGGTTCTGAGATTGCATTTTGCTCCTTCTCATTGTCATTTTGTGTAGCACTGTTTTCTGACCTTTGTTGTAGAGCTTTGGTGCAGTTATAGTCTTAGCACCTACTGAAGTTCTGGTGTAGATCTACAAAGTTTGGATTTTGCCTCCTGTACCTGCCTTGGTTCTGGCTGCTGTGCTCAGTTTCTTCCTGTTGCTGCCCTTGGGGGTGAACCTGTTGTGCCCCTCTGGCAAGATGTTCTGCTCCTGGAGTAGCTGGGTGGTTCTGTCCCCCACACTCTCTGCAGGGATTGCAGCTGCAGGGTTTCACAGCAGGCCTGTATGCCTGCTCTGAGCTGAGTCTGGAGGCGACAACATGGAGTAGGGGGGAGTGGCAGCTCTCCCACACACTCACTGGGCCTGAACTAGGATTGAATCTGGGGGTCCCCAGAGTGCGACAGAAATTCCTACTCTGTGTGTGTGGTCTGGGTGGGTACTTCGTAGTGATGGGGCTCGTCCCAAGGGCATGAAAGAGTGCATGCACCTGGTTTCATGCACCTGGCTGGGACCAGTAGGTCATGCCAGCACAGGGTCGTGGGAAGCTCTCCCACATACTCACTGGGCCTGGGCTAGGACTGGATCTGGGGGTTCCCAGAATGTGGCAGAAATTCCTACTGGGCAGGTGGGGTAGGGCAGGTGCTGCAGAGTGGTGGGGATGTCTCAAGGGGGAGGAAGAAGGTCTCACCTATGCTATGCCTGGGCTGGGACCAGTAGGTCCTTCCGGTGCAGGGAAGCTCTCTCACACACTCACTTTGTGTGGGCTAGGACTGGGTCTGAGTGTTTCTGGAACATCGCAGAAATTCCTACTTGGCGGGTGGGGTAAGGGAGATGCTACAGAGTGATATGGGGTGTCTCAAGGGGGTAGAAGAGCGTCTCACCTGTGCTGTGCCTGGGCTGGAACCAGTAGGTCCCGCTGGCACGTGGTAGCTGCAAGCTCTCCCATACTCTCCACCATTTCTTGTTACAAGCTGATTGTCTCAGGTATTTTGTTGACATTCTGAGAGTTAACACAACTGGCCTGCGAAGTCTACTGGAAACTGAACATAGTTGACTTATCCCAGAAACATCAGAAAATTGGTATGATTTTTCCAGCCTCTGCTGAATTTTCTAGGAGTGAAAACTGGTATTTTTTAACAGGGAAATTTGCTTTGGAATGGGCTTAGGACTGTCAGGAGTAGGCCTTCCTATGAGGGCTGGTCTTGGGGAGTCATACACTGAAGGTGATGTTTGGACTGTGGAAATCAGGTTAGTTGTCAAGGCCAAGGCGGTATCACCCTCCCACATCATAAGCATTGGGATTGTTTGCAGAATTCCAGTTTTCAAGGTTATACATGTGGATGTGTAGGTCCTTGGGAACAGTCATCCCCAAACTTTTTGTTACCAGGGATTGGCTTTGTGAAATTCCATTTTTTCATGAAGTGGTTTCTGAGTGATTTAAACACCGTACATGTATTATGCATGTTATTTCTATCATTAAGTTGTAATATACAATAAAATAACCATAACTAAAGAAGGATTCTTGATATTTTCTTTTAAATATAGTTTTTCTCTTGGTTTGGGACTTCAGTATTTTCCAAGGTGGTCCCAGGGTTTTTTGGTTTTTGTTTGTTTGTTTGTTTTTTGTGCTTCCTGGTAGTTGCCTTTAGGTGGTGTGTGTGTGTGTGTGTGTGTGTGTGTGTGTGTGTGTAGGATGGCCCTTCAGTGTTGCCCAGGTTCAAGTTCATGGGGGTATTGATCCCACAGCTTTATTTGTACTATCTATATTAGAAGTATTATGTGTGAATGTGAGAGTTGAGGAGGAAAATTTTATTTTTACTATTATAACAAAATTATGACAACAATTGGTGTATTTTTCTCTGATGTGAAAAGTAAACTGCATACATTGTAGAAAATTGGAAGTCATACAACCTTAAAGGAAAATAAAATTTAGTCAAATGCCATAACTTAGAGGTGACTACTCTTTGCATTGGAATATTTCCTTTTGGATATGGTATATTTATATGTGTATTTGTATTATGAATAAGACATGTAGGTTGTTATATGTCTCTCTCTGTACATGTATATGTGGCTTGCTTTTGTTTGATACATTATGTTATAAGCATTTCCATTCATTATTGAAACTTTTTCTTTTTCACATTATGGACTAAATGTCCAGCTCATCTGGACTAAATGTCAACTCTGTGCTACAAACACCTTCCACAAAAAGGTATTAAATGTGTCATCACTTTTTAAATTTGGATGTGTTTTATTTGTTTTTAATTTTATTTCAAAACTTTTAAATTTATTGACATTTTTATTTGTGACTCTTTTCCATTATGTTCTGTGCCATGTAGGTTTATGAACTCAGGGTCATTCCCTCACTGCTGACCAAATCAAAGGAGGCCATTTATTTTTGTGAAAATGAAACCAAATTTATTCAAAGGTGGCTGAATGGAGACAGAGAAGCTTCTTTGCTTGAAATTACCCTCTCTCTTGCACAAAGGTATGGTAGGTCTCTTTACAGCAAGGAACTGAGAGGGTGAATAATGCAATGAGATGGCAGACATGCTCAGGCTTTCACTACTTTCTGGGCCCAGACCTCTTCCTTGCCAAAGGAAATGAAATTGGAGTTGACCTCCTTGTGCTCTCTTCTCTATGTTCTGCCCATTCATCTAGGCAGAGGAGAGTAGGGCAACATTTTATGCTCTGGCCTCAGAAACTTGGAGAAACCACTTGTCTCTAAAGGAAATAAAATAGCTTACCTTCAAGTTTTTTGTTTTGTTTTGTTTTGTTTTTTTGTTTCATTTTTTAACACTGAAGCTTACTAAGTAGCCCAGTCTGGACTCAAGCTATGATACATCCTTCTGCCTCAGCCTCCCAAGTGCTATTATTACAATCCTGCATCAGCACACATGTCTACAGTTATATTTTGCTGGGACAGGTACCCTCCTTTTTGTGCTTATATCATCATTCCACAGCTAAAGGACAAAAAAAAAAATTTCTAACCACAAAAGAATCCTTTCATGTATTCCTCCCCATGAACACACCCTCCACACACACACACACACACACACACACACACAAATCCATCTTAAGTTGAATCTTGTGTATAAAGGGATGACATACCTAACCTCATCAAAGAGAGGAAAGAAAAATATCAAACGCAAGCAATAAGGAATGTAAAGGATGTAATTACCATAGACCCAGTGGAAATTCAAAAGATTATCAAGAGCTACTTTGAGAATCTTTATTTTTCAAAGAATAGAAGACACAGAAGAAATGGACATATGCCTAGAAAAGTACAGATTACCAAAACTGAATCAAGAAGATATAACAACTCTCAATAAACCAATAACAGCCAATGAAATACAAAATGTAGTAAAAAACTTACAGACAAAGAGAAGCCCAGATCATGATGGATTCACAGCTGAATTATACAAAAAATTTACAGAAGATATAATCCCTATACTCCTCAAACTCTTCAATGAAATTGAAAAGTAAGCAATCCTCCCAAAATCCTTCCTTGAGGCAAGTATTATACTGATACCAAAACCAGTGAAAGACACAATGAAAAAAAGAGAACTACAGGCCAGTCTCTCTCATGAACATAGATGCAAAAATCCTCAATAAAATCCTAGCATATTAATACAGAAAATCGTCAAGAAGATTATACAACATGACCAGGTAGGATACATACCAGGGATGCCAGGATGGTTCAGTATACCCAAATCTATAAATGTAATACACTATATTAATAGAGCCAAATCTAAAAATCACATGATCATCTCCATTGATGAAGAAAAGGCTTTCAAAAAAGTCCAACACTCATTCAGATTCAAAGTCCTACAGAAAATTGGAATAGATGGCCTCTACTTCAGTATGATAAAAGCCAGTATGACAATCCAATGGCTTTTTACTCTCAGTTGTGGTACAAGACATGCATGTCCTCTATCACCCCTCCTATTCAATGTAGTTCTGGAATCATTAGCTAGAGCCATTAGACAACAGAGAAAAATAGAAGGAATAAGAATAGGTAAAAAAGAAGTTAAACTATCATTATTTGGAGATGATATGATACTTTACTTGAAAGACCCAAAAAAACTCCAACAGCAAGCTACTAGAATTGATATACAAATTCAGTAACATAGCAGGATACAAAGTCAATACCTAAAAGTCAATAGCATTCATCTACATAGATAACAAACACACTGAGAGGGAAATTAAAGAAACAATAACATTTATAATAGCACCACGAAAAATGAAATACCTTGGCATTAATTTAACTAAAGAAGTCAAAGATCTTTTCAAGGAAAATTACAGTACTGTGAAAAAAGAGATCATAGAGGATTTCAGAAAATGGAAAGATATTCTCTGCTCCTAGATAGGAAGAACCAACATTGTGAAGATGGCCATACTCCCAAAATTGCTGTACAGATTTAATAAAATCTCTATCAAATTACCACCAACATATCTCACAGACCTAGAGAAATCATTCCTCAAATTTGTTTTTTGTTTTTTCTTTTGTTTTTTTTTGTTTTTGTTTTTTTGGGGTTATTTTTTTTTTTGGCAGAACTGGGGATTGAACTCAGGCCCTTGTGCTTGCCAGGGAAGTGCTTATTCCACTGAGCCATCTCCCCAGCCCTGCTCAAATTTATTTAGAACAAGAAGAGACCTAGAATAGCAAAAGCAATCCTGGGTAACTAAGACAAGGCAGGAGGCATTACAATTTCTGATTTGAAATTATATTATAAAGTTACTATGATAAATCAGCATGGTACTGGCAAAAAAATAGGCCTGAGGATCAGTGGAATAGATTAGAGGATGCAGAATCCTTTACGAATGCACTCAGCCACCTTGTTTTTGACAAGCAGGCCAAACATACTTACTGGAAGAAAGATAGCCTATTTAAAAAATGGTGCTGGAAATACTGGCTCTCTTCATGCCAAAATCTAAAACTTGACCCATGTCTATCACCATGCTATAAACTAAAATCAAGATAGATTAAAGATCTAAACATTAAAACAGAAACACTAAATCTCCTGGAAGGGAAAGGAGGAACTCTTGAAGACATAGGTGTAGGCAAAGAGTTCATGAACAAAAATCAAATAGCACAGGTAATACTTGAAAGAATGTACAAGTGGAACCTCCTCCTATTGAGAAATTTTTGCATGTCAAAAGAAATTACCAACAAAGTGAAAAGACAACCCACAAATTGGGAAAAAGTCTTAACTAGTAAGCACTCAGTCAAAGGTCTGCTTTCTAGAATTTATAAGAACTAAAACAACATTAGGGCTTCAAAATTTAAAGAGCCAATCTAGAAATGGGCATCCAAGATGCGCACACGCTTCTCAGAGGATGAAATTAAAGAAGCGAATAAATATATGAAAAAATAGTCCACATCATTAGCCATCCATAAAATACAAATTAAAACTGTGCTGAGATACCATCTCACCCAAGAAAGAATAGCTGTCATAAAGAAATCACTCAACAACAAATGTTTGAGAGGCTGTGGGGAAAAAGGAACCCTTCTCTACTGCTGGTGGGAATGTAGACTGGTGCAACCATTATGGAAATCAGTGCGGAGACTCCTTAAAAATCTAGGACTGGAAATCCCATTCAAACCAGCTATCCCCCTACTGGGATTTTTCCCAGTGGAACTGAAAACATTATATCATAGGGAGATATGTGTACCTATGTTTATAGCAGCACAGTTTGTGATAGCCAAATCTTGGAAACAACCAAGATTCCTGTCACCTGAGGAATGGATGGAAAACGTGGCATTTTTATACAATGGAGTATTACTCAGCTATAAAGAATGATAAACTTGAAGCCTTTATATTTAAGTGGATACCACTTGAAGATATACTCGTAAGTGATATAAACCAGACCCACATGTGTAAATATCATATAATCTCCCTAGTATAAGAACTCAAAAGTAGAAATACAAATATAAATGTGTAACACAATTGAAAAGAAAGGTAAAACTTAAGGATTAGACAATGAAGAGAGGGCAAGGAGAAGAGCTAGGAAACATGACAGGGACAAAGTGATACATTTGTATGCACAAGATTGTTAAGGCAATGATCCTGAGAATCTTTAGCAGGTTTTTGAAACTAGCAGTTAGTTGGTAGGATTCTCACCCTGACTAACT
>NW_004524654.1:1523097-1528103 GCF_000260255.1 Octodon degus
CTCAGGTCAACAATTTCTGACATTACCAGTGAAGCAGAAGACCTAATACTATTATGGACTACTGAACTCTTTTAGATTATTTTGCTGAGTTAACACACCTATAATATTTAAATGATGGAACTTAACAAAAAAAGGGGATACAGATGAATGTCCATTTTGTATCTGTGTATTCAAAGTAGTTAGGATAGATATATAGTTAGATTCTCTTAATGAATAGAGTGAATTGTTCTAATGGTGTTTGTAGATCATGTCCGCATCTTGTACAGCAAATAACCACTGGGAGGAATGCTTGCAATGTGTTAATTATTGAAACTGCCCTACCAATTTGATTTGAAACTGTCTCATTGCTATTTGTTTATCAATAAAATTATGGAAAAAAAAACTAAAGAAGAGCCCATGTGGATGGAGTTCGGCTCCTGCCTGCTTAGCCCTGGTCCTCCTGATGACTGATTGTGACATTGATCATGGACTTCACAGGGGCCTCTCTAGGAACCATGGACAACCTCTCTTTCCTTCCCTGAAGGCTAGAAAACTATTAAAACCTGTTAAGGTTTGTGTCTAGGTGTTCCCCCAAAGCCTCAAGCAGTCTTGGGCCAGCTTCTGGAATTTGTGATTGATTACTGTGGGTGTGGATGCTGCACCTGCCCTGGGGCAGTTAATTTGCATTACAATGTAAGGTGGGAAGAGAAGCTAGCTGCTTGAGCTGCTGCTACCTCTCCCCTGCTCTTGCTCTTTGCTGCTGCCAAGAAAGGTTGCCCTCTGCAATGTGCTGCTCTGTCTTGGAGCCAGCTGAGTATAGACTGAAACCTCCATTAACTGTGAGATAAATAAACCTTTCCTTCCTTCAAAAAAATTTTTTTTCACTTTGATTAACTATATGTGCTAATATCTACAATTTGAGCAACTACATCAAAGAGCAATGTGCAATGCAAAAACCACAGTTGAACACCTTTCAGCTTGTTCTTCTAAATGTGTACCCTTTCTAATGTCTTATCAATTATTATACTCTTTAAAATAAATCAAAAAACAATAAAGTGAAAAGATCAATAAAATTATTAAGGTTTATTGAAGGCAAGCATTAATGTTCAGTTATGTGTCCAATCTTACAAACCTATATCTATTTATCTGAGCAACAGATTTGATAATAAAATATATAATATATATAAAATTTTAAAAAAAGGGCAGTGAGGTGCTGAATGAAAATAAACAAAACAAGGTCTATTCACGTGTTGTTTTTAAGGGACTCAGTTTAGAATTAAACATATTGCCTGAAAGTGAAAGAATGGAAAAGATATTCCATGTAACTAGTTAACTTTCAAAAGCGGATGGCTTTTTTATATTAGACAGATGTCTACATCAAAATAAAAATTGTTTTCAAATGTAGTTATTTTATAGTGATGAAGGTTGAGTCCTATAGAAAACACAAGAATTGCAAGTGTTTATGTAGCCAATATACAAAGCAAATATCAGATTTGAAGGGGAGAATAGATCACAATACATTAATAGTAGACTTCAATGTCCCACTTTCAAAATGGATCAACTATCCAGACACAAAATCATTAAGAAATAGCGGACTGTACAACAATTGGGTCTAACAGACAAGTGTGCAACATCCCACCAAACGAGGGCACAATGCACATACTTATCAAGAGCACAAGTATTCTCCAGTGCTATAGACCACATTCAGTGACAAAACACCAACAGGTTTAAGATGATTAAAATCACTCCAAGAATCCTTTCTGACCACAGTGGAATGGAATTAGAAATCAGTTGTACAAAGAAAACTAGAAAACCCACAAATATGTAGAAGTTAAGCAACACATTCTTCCACAACCTTTGAGTCACCGAGGAAGTCAAAGTTAGAAAATGCCTGTAGACAAAAATGAGAACACAAAATATCAAAATCTATTTGATACAGGAAAAGTAGCACTCAGAGGAAATATAATAGTGATAGATGCTTAAAAAGAAATGTCTCAAAACCTGAACTATTTTACCCCTGAAAGAAGTGGGATAAAAGTAAATCTAAGGTTAACAGAAGGAAGGAAAAGCAAATATTATAATAGCAATAAATTAAATAAATGATACATAAAACAGATTCAAAAAAGAAAATGTCATGCTCTCAACTGCAATGAATCAGTGTGGTTCTAAGTGGTCCTGGGGAAAAATGGTGAGGGGATTTAGAAAATAAAGAGAAGAGAGAAGCACCAGGGTCAGTGGAGGTTCTCTATCTCCTGATGGGAGGGGAAGAACTGAACAAGCACCATATGGGCATTCATCTATACTCTTTACAAAGTTAGTATCATGAGATACAGGGTTACCTAGTGACTAACAATTGGAATTGTCCAAGGCAAGATACTTTTCTCAGGACCAAGGTAACTTGACTGCTTTAGGCAATTTGGTCTTGTCTTGTCCTTACACATAGGACCAATTTTCAGCTTCAGCTGTTCCCTACACTTAGCTGGGCTTTTTATAAACAGAGAGAACAGGACTGGTAAAAGTCAGAAATCAAAGAAGAGATAAGATACTGTTACAAACAGTTAAACGACATTGAATAACCTAGAAGAAATGGACAAATTCCTAGAAAGATACACTGTCTCATGGCTGAATCATCAAGAAATAGAAATCTTGAACAATAATTATATCAATAAAGAATAAGAAAATTATCTATCTATCTACTAGAAAATCTCCCAATAAAAGAAAGCCCAGGACAAAATGAAGTTATTAATGAACTCTATCAGACATTTAAAGAATGAACATAAGTGCTTTTTACACGATCTGAGAGAAATGAAGGAAATAATACTACTGAAATTATTTTATGAGGCCAGAACACTGATATGAAGGTCATACACAGACACTAAAGAAGCAAAACTACTGACCAATGTCCCTGAATAAAGTAGATGCAAAAATTCTGAATAATGCCCTAGTAAAATGATTTTAACAATGAATTAAAAGAACATACATCAAGATCAATTGAGAATCTCTAGAAAGCCAGGGTGGTTTAATATATACAAATCAACAGATTTGATACCCTACATTAATAGACTGAAGGAAAAAGGAATAAACATGATTATTTCAATAAAACAAAAACGTGACAAATTAAACACCCTTTAATAATAAAATTTCTCAATCAAATACGTATGGAGAAATTTATTTCAATATAACAAAGACTGATGGGTTTCTGCCCCTATAGAACACTGCCAAGGTCATCATGGTTGCAATCCAACATGGCGCTGGGGCGCACAATAACAATGTGTCCCTCTTAGACTAACTTTCGTGTTCTTCTAGTCCAAAATAAATTTCCCACTTCCTTTTGGCCTAAGCAGCAATAACCCTCAGATCCTCTCCCAAAGGGATGTTTCGCCCGCTCAGGTAAACTCTACTCCTAGTCCAATCTAAAAAAAACCCCAAAACAAAAAAAAAACAAAAACAAAGAACGAACCCTCGCTCCCCAGCTTTCTCCTCTGAGGATCCTTGTCATCTCATGCAGTCTGCCATGCCAGCAATAAAAACTTTTCTTCTGTCCTTTCAATTGCTCCAAATAACTTTACAAAAACCATATATGAAAAAGTCACAACTAAAATCAGACTCAAGAGCAGAAAATTGAAAGATTTTCTTCTAAGATCTGAGAGAAAACATGGCTGTCCATTCTTGTCACTTCTGTTCAATATAGTATTAGATGATTTATCTAGAGCAGCAGACTCAAAAAAGAAAGAAAAGACATCCAATACAGAAAGGTGTAAAATTGTCCCTGTTTGTACATAATATGATGTTTTACTTAAAATGGATGTTATAAATATTCAATGAAAACTGTTAGGACTAATGAATTAAACAAATTTTCAGTAGCATATAAAATCAACACACAATAATTAGTCATATTTTTATAACTAATAATTAACTGTCTTAAAAGGAACTTAAAGCCTTTTTCAAAAATATTTAAAAAGACTTGTGCACAAAAAACACAAGTTTTACCTAACAAAAGAAATGAAAGTGATAACAAATGAAACAGCCATATTCATGAATTGGAAAGCCTAATAGTGTAAAATTTCAGTATGAAACTTTCTCCTTGCAATATGCAGATTTAATGCATTTCCCTTCAAAATTCCAATGATGTTTTCTAATGAAATAAAAACAAAACCAAAATCTTAAAATTCTTACTAAACCAAAAAAGAACCAAATAACTCAAATAATTTCAGGAAGGAAAAAAACAAACCAAACCAAAACTCTGGAATTATCACTTTTATTGTTTTCAATATATTATCTCCCGAATATCCCACCCAGGCTGAGTGAGGTAAGAGGAGTGGGAATTTAAGCCCCGCCTGGGAAAAAACCATATCCTCAAAACCTAAACAAACAAATAAAAAACTAACTTGGGGCCGGGGAGATGGCTCAGTAGAATAAGCGCTTACTTGGCAAGTGCAAGGTCTTGAGTTCAATCCCCTGTTCTGCAAAAAAATCAAACAAACAAAAAACCCCACTAACTCATACATCTATGGTCAACTGCTCTTCCACAAGGGTATTATGCATACACAAAAGAGAAAAGATTGTCTCTCCACAAATAGTGTTGAGAAAACTAGATACTCATACAAAAGAATGGGATCAGGTCCCACTGTATATACCATACACAAAAATAATCTCATACTCAAAACTATTAAATACTTAAATGTAAGTATTTAATTAAATTATAAATACTTACAATTTAAAATTGTACATTTTATCATGGAAAACATGGTGACAGTCTTGATCTTGTTTTGGTGGCAACTTCTTTGATTTGACATCAAAAGCAAAGACAACAATATCAAATGTAGACGAATGGAGCTATATCATTGAAGAGGCTTGTACTACGTGATGAAAGCAATCAATCAAAAGAATGAAAAG
The DNA here is from genome assembly GCF_000260255.1 of Octodon degus. Lineage (NCBI taxonomy): Eukaryota > Metazoa > Chordata > Mammalia > Rodentia > Octodontidae > Octodon > Octodon degus. Next base: position 1,527,973 of record NW_004524654.1, read on the forward strand.
ACAATCTGTGGATGTGTAAGAATCTGGGCAAACCATACAGTTAGTAAAGATTATACCTGCAGCTCAATAGCAAAACCAAAACTGGAACCAAACAAAAAGCTATCACAACCACCCAATTTTTTTTTTTTTTT
>NW_004524654.1:1528203-1535423 GCF_000260255.1 Octodon degus
ATATCAATACTTGATGGAAAATACCTGTTCCATATGGGATAAGATGTTTGATATTCAGACAGATAGTGTGGTTAAACTCAACTGCTTATGTTGTAAGGTAATAGTAATAAACTTTTCTTCTGGAGGGTTAGTAACCTAAGTTTGCAGATCAAAAACTGGAGAAAAGGAAGGGCTGCAAGGGCAGCTAACATGTTGGCCTTAGCCTTCAGGTTCAATGAGGACTCAAGACATAGGAGAACCTGTACTGTAACATCATGTAGCTCAATTGTGTCCCAAATTTTCTGGTCAAGATTAAGGGGCCACAGAGAAAAGTTATTGATGATGTAGAGTGTGCCAAAGGAGAGTCACATGGTGAGAAAACATTCTCTCAGGCTTTCACAGAGAGCAAATGGTCAAGCAATGGCCGTGACTCGTCCACATGACGGACACTGACAAAAGATCTACAAACCGCAGTACAGGGTTTCAGGGTAAATCCTGAGGGGATTTGATGGACCTTATCAGATACAAAAGTTACATTTCTTCTTACATAGGTCTTACTTTATCTTGGTCTTAACCATCCCACAGAAAAGTATAAAAACGAAGTATAAAAATTAAAGCCATATTAACATGCTGAGCTGAAAAGGCTCAAGTTGACAACTTCTGACCTTGCCAGTCTTATGGAAAACCCACTACTATTATGGATTACTGGAGTATATAGGAGTATTTTGCTGAATTCACATACCTACAATATTTAAATGTCAATGGGATACCCATCTCTGACAATAGCAATCAAAATAAGGGGATACAAATGAAGGACTGTTTTGTATCTGTATATTCAAAATAGTTAGGATAGATATACAGCTACTTTCTCTTAATTCAGTGAATAGAACGATTTGTTCTAATAGTGTTTGTGGACAGGATATCATGTCTGCATCTTGTACTATGAATGACTACTAAGAAGACAACAATATGCAATGAATTAATTATTGAAACCATGCTAGTAATCGGTTTTGAAACTGTCTCATTGCTGTTTGTTTCTCAATAAAATTACTTTTATAAAAAGGGTCAATCTGAGTTAGCTGTTTTTAAAAGATTTGAAATTTCTTGGTATCCTTTTCAGTACTATATGTATTTTACCAAGACTTGCACAAGACCAAAAAAACTTGAAGGCAGTAGGTCAAGCCCCTTTAAATGATGTTTGCTGTCAGGCCTTCTAATAGCATTATAATTTTTCGAAGGGCTTATTAATAGCCACAGTGCAGGATTTCTTCCCCAGAGCTTTTGATTCCATAGGTCTAAGTGTGAGGGTCCAAGAGTTCAGACTTCTAAGTAGTTTCTAGATGCTGCTGGTCCTCTGCAACCACATAAAGATACACTGGTGCTAACACATGTGTGATGAGTACCCATGGTGAAGGACTTGGGGTCTAGAGCTGTGCTGCCCAGGCCTGCACTGTGGTTGTGATGCTCTGGGAACAAGGCTCTCCTTTGCTCTGTCATACTTGGGCATGGCTTTATGCCTGGTGGTCTCACTATGGCTCGTCAGCTCCGTATTCTCTTTACGAACAACATGAGTAAGCTCCCTCTGTACTCTCCTTACCTAGCTTGGGCCTCTGGATTTCTGTTGGTAGGGTTCTGTTTTGACTAAAACTGGCATGAGGCCACCTTTATATGAATAGGGTTTTAGTTAAGTTTGGTGCATGGCAGTCCTTGCTAAAACCGGAAGTGACAGACATCTGTGTGTTTCTTGTGATTTCAATGGCAGTGGTTCTAATGTCTCATCATTGTGATGTTATTGGCCCCTCATATCAACAAAGATTTCTTTTTAGATTATATTCTACTCAGACTTTCCCGAATTCTTTCAGCTAAGTCCGTGTGTGTGTGTGTGTGTGTGTGTGTGTGTGCGCACGCACACACACACACGTATCTGTATTGTCTAATCATGGCAGGAATTTTGCTAATTCAGTTTCTTCAGAAGCCCCTATGCTCAGTATCTGGTCTTCTATATCTCATCCTCTGCCATCCCCAAGGTAATCCCTGGTCACCACAGCCTGTCTTTACCAAGACTCCTGTTGGGTTAATTTAGTCAGAATTCCTCCTTATTCCTGATGTTTTCTTTTAGGAATTTTGTTGTGGTTGCTGTTCCACATCTTGTTCTTTGGCTATCAATTTCCATTTGCCAATGTCATATGTGGTATTGGACCCAGTTTTATCCTGAGGTTTTTTTTTATAGTACCATAATATCCTTGAACAAAATTTGTTTTTATTCCTTTATTTATTGTGCAGATCTATTTTTTTCTTGGAGAATATTAAGAAGATACCTTACTTTCCTTCCTCACTAATAAAAGGCTCTCAGGAGTAGGGTATTTAAATGTCAGATCTTTCTCATTTGCTGTATTGATGTAGCTAGACTCATTGCATTGACACATGTCCTAACACTGAATCATCCTTGCATTTGTTCCTGATTGTCTTAGTGTACTGAATTTGATTATATTTATTTAGATTTTTACTTCACTTTCTATTAAATTAATAAGTAGCTGACTTAAGTTATAGTTAACAGAATTTTATATAGACTCTGGAAGAAAAAATCTTGCAAAGTTTGTATTGTATTCCTGGGAATCTACTACACTGAGGTTTACATATATTAACCCATTTAAATTTCATAGTAATTTTATTAAGTATATGCTTTATTATCCTTTTAAATGTGAGCATACTGGGTCTGGAGATTGTCATATAAAGCCACCTATCCAGAAAAATCTAAGACTCTTATACTCTTCCTAAAGCAATGCTTAAAGAATTATGGAAAAATAATTCTTTATGTATTACACTAGGAAGCCTTTCATTTTCTGTTATGCTGCAGAATAGTTTATGTTGTGTGGAAGTTATTGACTTCTCAAAAGATTGAAATAATTTATCCATAATATAAATCCAGACATTCATTATCTGATTCTGTAGTCTTTTGGGGAAGTTATTTCATGATAACTTAAAACTTTCCTTATAGATTTTCAATTTCTTCCTTGTCACTGAGATTGTCAAATTTATTAGCATAGAATTGAATACAGAATACACACATGGAAATCACCTTTATATTTGTCACAATCTCTTTTTATTAGATTTATTAAAGGATTATAATTACGTTATATTCTTATTTGCTCTCTGGCAGTCAGTGTTTCTATCCAGGGATATAGTCATGAATATGATGGAGGAATCTTGTTGGGGTGGCATAGAATGTGGGGTGATTAGAACTTCCTAGCCTGAATACAAGGCCCAAAAGACAACATAGGGAACCAAGGCCTCTCAGCTCTTGTGCTCTATTCCTGGAGGTTGTCAAGGCCAGTTCTTTTGGCACAGGAACCGAGAGGGTCTGTTGGGCTCTTTGACTCCCCAGCCCAGAAGCACCCTCTTTGAGGCCTCCATAGTGATACTCAGCAGAAGTAGGCAGACCTCAACATGTAATTGGGATCTTCCAGCAATGTTTTCACAAATTAGCCAAAGTAATTTCTGCAGTCTGAGAGAAGGGGTTTGCAGGATGATGTGCTATAACCTTGCTTTGATGCACACTCAAACAACTAGGTGATGGCTTTGACAGTTTTCTCTCTATACTCTATTTTATGTTTCAGTGTATTACAAACAAACATCATTATTTCCTGCTTTCCATGGAACATTATGCTAGTTGGTTCTTTTCCAATATTTTACAATAAATTAGTCTACATCTTTCTACATTTCAGTATTTTAAAAAGTTAGGTTTTGAGCTTGTCAAAGAGGAATTTCCAGCCTTTCCCCTGCAGAAGCACTTATTTAATAATCATATGGGAAATATGATACCTTTAGGAGAATTCTAGAATCCAGTGAAGAAGTGTTGTACCCCAGAAGACAAAAAACGAGATCACCCTTGCTGAAATGGGTAAAAGATCACTTTTACTTTATCTGTTTCAGTCTCTCTCCCAGTCCACCACAGTTCACCTGTGAGAGGGTTCAGCATTTCCCTGTGGTTCTCATGGGAAAGGAGGTGAATGCAGAAGATTCCTGTTCTTTCATTGCATGGCCTGAAGTTTCAGAGCTTCCCCAAGGATCAATTTAAATCTGTGCTTTACACAGAAAGCTGAAAGAACTGGAACAGTTTGGACACCCAAGGAAGGTAGTAATAAGGGCAAGTTTCTGAAGTCAGCTTGGCTTTGTGCCACTGAAAGTGACCAGAGAATTGAAGCCTCTCTTTTGGGAGAGATGGAGGGGTGGAGCTTCAATCAATATCTTTGGGCTTTCAGTGAATTTCTTGTGGAACTGAAGAAATGTCTTGCCTTGTCTCACATAGTCTGGATAAAGTAACATAATTGGATAACAGATGGAAAAAAACATTCTGGGTCCTGAGAGGAAGAGGTTGGACATCGAGACCACGTAGGGACAAAGGCATAGGACTTTTAGCAGGGCAGAAAATTGAAGGCCTCTTCCTATCAAAGATAGTTGTAAGACTGGGAGAAGTGGTTATCTTCCCAAATCTGCGAGCAAAAACATGGTAGAATAGAAAGAACAAAATAAATCCCCAGTAACTGACCCTAAATAAATGGAGGTGCATGAATTTCCTGACAAATAACTAAAAAAAATAATTTGTGAGGAATCTCAGTGATTCAAAGAAACATAAATAACTGTAAAAATTAGAAAATGATATATGAATAAAATGAGATTTTTTAATGCTGGGCATTATATTTAGGCCTTGTACAGTTAAGAGTATAGCTTCAACCATTAAGTTATACATGCAGACCTATAAAAATAATAACATTGACAAAGATATAGAGATTATATAAAAAAACCCAGAAATTCTGGAGCTAAGGAATATAACAACAGAAATTTTAGAAATCACTGGAGAGTTTCAACAACAAACTTTACAAAGCAAAGGAAAAATTAACAAATTTAAAGATAGATCATTTGAAATTATCCAGTGAAGAAAAAAGAAAGAAAAAGTGAAAATTGAAGGAATTATAAGATATCATTAAGAGTACTATTCAAAACAAGAGGAGGGAAAAAGAAAGGTGAAGAAAACATTTAAAGAAGTGATGACTAAAATGTCACAGATCTTGAAAGGGAAATGGATATCTACATTCATGAATGATCTAAGAGGATAATGTCAAAGAATATTATATGTTATTAATTAATTACATGCAATTAATTTGTTAAAACCAGAAAGACACAAGATGTAGCTCATTGTTAAAGCACTTGTCTAGCAGGTGTGAGGCCCTTCATTTAATTCTTAGTACCAGAAAAGGAAATAAAAAGATAATTTTGAAATCAGCAAGAGAAAAGTAACTTGCCACATCCAAAGAAAAAATATATATATTTCTATATATATATTTCTATATTTATTTTATATATTTATATTTCATATATTATATATATGAAATTTTTCAAGGTCAGAAAAGAATGTAATGTTACATCAAAAGTACTAAAAGAAACTCACAATGAGGAATGCTGTAGCTGTATCTGGCACAAGTATTCCCTCCAAAACAATGGAGGAATGAGAACTTTCCTAGATGAAACAGAGTGGAAGGACTTCATCACCAAGAAATCTGCCAAATTAGCAGCATAGAAAAGAGTTCTTCATGCTGAAAAGCGTTTATTCATGAGATCTTATTAAAGCATAAAAGTCATTGGCAAATGTAGATAGCTAGCTAGCTAGATAAATAGATAAATGAAGAATACCTTAATACTGTCATGAGGATATGGAAATTATTTCTAGGATAAACAATAAAAGCATTGGGGTCAGTGAGATAGCTCAGTCTAATAAAGCACCTGCTTAGGCAACCATAGGCAAGCTCAGGGACTGTGACTCAATCCCCGTCCACATACCATGCCAGTCCCACCCTCAGGTGGGCTGAACCGGCCAGAGTCTGGGTGGGTTTAGTGGTGTGCCCCTGTAATTCCAGAGCTGAGGAGGCTGAAAGCAGGAGGATCACCTTGAGTCAGAGTTGTGCAGTGAGACTTTGCAACAACCAAATACATTTTAAAAAATGCATAACGAATATCAGTAGGTAGTATAAAATGATATACAGTATGCCATCAGTAACAAAGTGTAGGGGTAAAGAAGAAAAATGTAGGTTTTATTTTATTTTTGGTGGTGGTACCAGGGATCAAACTTAGGACCTTGTGTTTGCCACACAAGCACTTATTCCACTGAACTATCTACCTGGCCCCCCAAAATGTAGTTTTTTTATGTATTTGAAGTTAAATTATCAGTTTAAAGCAGACAATAAAATTATAAGGTGTTTTATGTAAGTCCAGAGTTGTCTTGCTTGCTTTTCTTTTGTTGCTGAGATAAAATACCTGATGCCCAAAATTAAGGAAGGAAAAGTTTATTTAGTTCACAGTTTCTAGAGGTTTCAGTCCATAATCATTGGCCTCAAGGCAGTGTGGCACAAGCAGAGGGTAGCAGTTCATAGGGGCAGAAGACAGCAAAAGCAACAAGAACAAAAAGGAGGAACAAGACCCATTTCCTCCCTTATGTTGTACGTAGGTTGTCTGCCCTAGGGTGAGTGTAGCACTCACACCTCCACTCCCAACACAAGATTATGAACCAACCATAGATTAAGCCACCTCATAAAAGCCCAATGCTTGAGACAATCCATAACAAGTGGTAATTAAAAAGAAAAACTAGTGCTATACAAAAAAGAAAAATATAAAAGGGCCAAAGCATACAACTACAAAAAGTCACAAAGGAAAACAGCAAGAGAAAAAAGATAGACAAAATAATGTTAAGCAGACAAACTAATCAACAAAATGGCAATAGTAGTCATTAACTTTCAATAATTATTTTAAATGTAAATGGATTAAACTATCCAAATAAAGGGCAGTGAGGAGGAAAATGAAATACCTTGGAATTAATCTAACTAAAGAAGTCAAAGGTCTTTTCAAGGAAAATTACAGTACTGTGAAAAAAGAGATCATAGAGGATTTCAGAAAATGGAAAGCTATTCTATGCTCCTGGATAGGAAGAACCAACATTGTGAGGATGGCCATACTCCCAAAATTGCTGTACAGATTTAATGCAATCCCTATCAGACTACCACCGACATACCTCACAGACCTAGAGAAATCATTCCTAAAATTTATCTGGAGCCGGAAAAGACCTAGAATAGCAAAGGCAATCCTGCATAATAAAGACAAGGCAGGAGGCATTACAATTCCTGACTTGAAATTATACTACAAGGCTACTGTGATAAAATCAGCATGGTACTGGCAACAAAATAGACCTG
>NW_004524654.1:1545068-1553893 GCF_000260255.1 Octodon degus
CGCCTGGCAGCCAGCTACAGCTAGAGACTCCACCCAATTTTTTTTAATGTGGGTAAAAGAGCTGAATAAACATTTCTTTAAAGAAGACGTATAGATGCTCAACAGTTATACAGTATGAAAAGATATTCAAAATTCACCAATCATTAAGAAATGTTAATGAAAATCACAATGAGCTATCATTTCACAATTAGAGCAACTTTATAATAAAAAAGATATAAAAATAATAAGTGTTAGCAAGTCTTTGTTAGATTGTTGGTTAAGATATGAATTTGTACAAACTCTATGGAAAACAGAAGTTTTTTCCAAATGTGCAAAGTAGAACTTCTATATTATCTAGCAATCACAAGGGTGTATACTACAAGTAAATAAAATCATGATCTTGAAGATATATGCATTTCAATGCTCATTACAGAATTATTTAAATGACAAAGACAAAAATGATTCAAATATGTACTAACAGATGAATTGACAAAGGAAATGTGATATATATATATATATATATATATATAAAAAATATTATTCAGCCTTAAAAATGATGAAAATCCTGACAATGTAAATAACATGGATGAACCAAGAGGACATTAGGGCAAAGTGAAATCAGTCACAGAAGGACAGCTACTACATGATTATATGTATGAAGTTCCTAAATTAGTTAAACTCAGAAACAGGGAATACAGCAGTGGTTATGAGAGGTCACGGGGAGAGGCAAATGGAAGGATCTTGAATTGTTATAAAATTTCAGTTATACAAAATGAGTTTGTTGTACAGGTCAGTGCCCACAGCCAACAATATTGTACTGCATATTTAAAACCTGTTGAGAGAGAATATGTCACATTAAATGTTCTAACCTTGACCCCCCTCTAAAGACATCCCTCAGAAATCAACAATCAAAACTATCAATGAGGCTGGCCAGATAGCTTAGAGGATTAAAACACCTGCTTAGGCAGATACAGAGACTGAGGGTTCAATTCCCTGGTGTTCTGTGCCAGCCCTGCCCCTGGGGTGTGCTGAGAGGCGGACTGAGACTGGGTGTGGTGGCAGGTGCCTGCAATTGCAGCACTTGGGAAGCTGTAAATAGGAGGATCACTAGGAGTCCGATCTGTGCAGTGAGGCTCTATAGACCCTGTACTAAATGCAAGGAAAAAAACAAAACAAAACAACAAAACAAAACAAAACACCACCACCAACAAAAACTATCAAAGGGTCACAAGTTTTTGTAAGTGATTTATATGTCTATTATCTTGAGTAGGGGTGATGTTTTCATAAGTCTGTGCATATGTCCAAACTCATTAAATTGTCTATTAGCAGATACTTCAATAAAGCTATTTTAGTGAAAAGATCATAAAAAATGTAAAAGTAAAATAATGAAAAGTAATGAAGATGTATATAGTATTATAAAATTGAACAAGATAGAAGAAGTTGATTTCGCCATGGAGGCCAACCAGGTAACTGGCCCTTTTATTGTACATCTTGTTGCTCAGTGCAATACTTTTTAAATATTTAGGGGTCATGGTGCTATTGAGCTTTCAGAGTGTAGTGAGGCTCTATAGACTATACTCATACTTATCTATATGACTGAATTTTGTATTAAAAGGAAAGCAAGATTTATTTTATTTATAGGGGCTCAGTTATCTTCCAAGTGAGCCTTGGGGAGAAAACAGGATCCCGTGGTGGTGCATCAGTGATCTCAGCTGCCTGGAAGGCTGAAGCAGGAGGATGACAAGTCCAAGTCCAGCCTGCACAGGAGGATGAGATGTTATCTTAAAAACAAAAATGAAACAAAATGTTTCGAGAGTGTTCTTTGTTTTAAAAATGTAAGTACAAAACAAACACTTTGTCCTGACCAAAGCATCTGTTCAGACTCTTAAAAAAAAAGCGTTTTATGACTTGTCTGAAATATAATGAACTTTTATCTGCCATAATTGAGGATCTTGTATTCTGTGTTTAGTTTTTGACAAAATCTCTTGGAAAGACCATAACTGTCTCTTTGGCTTTCACAAAGTAACTTTCGTCCCAGATGACAATCTTTGTGTAGCATATAGATAGCCCCTTGATACCAGTGTAGTCTTGTGGAGAACATAACAAGTCTAAGTATTGGGCTGAACTTCCATCTTCACCCTAGAAGCAAAAATAAACATGTGGCCAGTCGTTGCAGGAGTTCCATCTACATCTCAGGTACCAATTTTTTTGTTCAATTAAACTTTTCTTTGGCAAATAAATGATTTCTCCCCCATTTCAAATGTTTGGGTTGCATTCCAGAATGTTCAAAAGGTACTCAATAAAGTAGGAATTCTTCTTAGATATTGTGAATTTGGGCATTCTGAATAAAAACAAGGAACTTGAGTGCACAGAGAGATTTCTGGATTAAATTGCATCTTGATTATAAATAGAATAATTGTGTATCCATAGATAGCCTCCTTGAAAACATTAGAAGGCCAATAGTCCAGAGTAGATAAAATAAGTCACCAAAGGCACTCTCTTACTGTGTTCCATTTTGCCAAACCACTATTTTTCTCATAATTTTCAAGGCATCTTTCTCTACTATGATGTTCATGATTGTGAATGTCTGCTTTTGTTTGAATTTAAGATCAACAAGTTGGAGAACAGTTCTAGACAAGGCTGTGTATTCAAACTAACACAACTTCAGTAAAATTTTAGTCTTTGCATAATGAATCCCTTTTAGGCAAAGATTGGAACTGGTATATTGTCAGGGTAGACAATTCAAACTGTCAACCTGATAATACTCTAGTTTCTATAAGCAGAACATAATGCATTTGGGTACTCTTTAGTTTTGGTCTTGTAACTGGCTTAAGACAAGAATAAGCAACTTACCCTCCCAAAATAATGCAAGTCTGATTTTAAAAGTTTTGTGTCCTTCACTCAGTTTTCTCTTTCAGTTGGGCTATTTATATCAAATTAAAAGGTCCCTTTAGAAAAAAAACATAAATATAAAAATTATAAAATATAAATACAAAAATATTTTGTCTGTGAAACAATAGCCAGATGGAAGCTAAGATCACAACAGCTTGACAAGAAGCAGACATGTGTAAAGATGCCAGCCCTCGCTCTGAAGCAACACTGTCCTAAATGTGAAAGAGAAAAAAATGGGCAAGGGTAGACTGTGCTCAACCAGAATAAGGAAATATACTAAGAAAGAGGAAAAATTGAAATTCCAGATAATCAGGAGATTGGCAAAAGAGATTCTTAGAACAAGTAAGAAATGATGTCTTAAGACAGACATGGTATCATTAAAATAGGAGGGAAGATTACAGAAAATCCTGAGGTACGAATTTATTTTTGGTGAAATGTTAGTCTGACTATGACAAGTACATGGGAAATTAATAACACGTATAAGAAAAAATTAAAGAAATGAAAACACATAGGTGTATGGGCTGCCAGGTGGCCTGGGCAAGAATTTACAATTGTGGAAAAGTAAAGAGACTGGAATTCTTCTCTTACCAAAAAAAGTATGAAACTTGACAAATTCTTGAGAAATAAAGATAAAAGAATTTCCATCATTTCACTGCTCAGGAAATCAAAGACAAGAAATAAATTGAAATCATACATTAATTTCTAAAAAAAATCACTGAAGTTCAGTAAGAAGAGTGAAACCCAGTGCCAATACCCCAGGGGGTCTTGCCATCCAGTTCTTTGGTCATTTGGTATTAAAACATGGTAATAAGAAGAGGAACACTCCTGGTGGAAGGACAAGTCTAATAGGGAGATGGCTGTCATCACTGTACACAGAACCAGTTAGAACAGTGCTATTGTGGACCAATCACAAGCTTTCTTGTTTCAATCCTTCATTTGATTCTGGTGTTGTTGACAAGACCATTCAGAAGATGCTCTTTTCAATCTTTCATTTGCATATGGGCATAACCAGTCAAAAGAAACCATTTTTAATGCTTCATTTACATGTAATGAAGTCAAAAGAGTTTTGAGGACAGTTTATACATGGTTTGACTTTGAGTGAATGTTTGATAGGGTTTTCCAATGACTTATTTACATGAAAGTGAGGTAACCCAAGAAATGTTGACTACGAAAGACCCCTTTCCCTTACCTTAAGGTGCAGTCAGCCTTGTCACTCAGACAGGCTTTCACTCTACAAAGCATAGTATTTTTCTGCCTTCAATAAATATACACTTTTATTGACTTTACTCTGTCTTGTCCAATTCTGTGTTCAAGACACCAACAATCTGGAAAGAAGCTCCAAGGGACATTCAGTCATAGAAGGGTATTTCTATCTGCCTCTAGCTCACAGGTCTAACTATAAAACCAACAGCTAGCTGACCCCTGGTTGACTTGATTGAGGGAGTAGAAAAATTGTGAACCAACTAGGATTATATGCAGTATAATCCAGAATGAGAGCATTAGGAGAGAAGGGCTGTCTAAAGTCTTCACACATCACTAGCTGAATGGGAAGGCCCCAGTAATACTGTACAAAGAAGAGCTGCAGAACAGATGAGAAAGACTGAAAGGTCAAAGACTCAAAGTGCCTACAATTTAAATGTGTTCCCTCCCACAAATGGATTTATCAGAATTTATAAATCTTATTGGTTAAAGTAAAGTATCTGGCCAATCTTGAACTGATCACTAAGTATTGCCCCAATCTATTTTGGCCAAGAAAAAAAGAAGACAAAACAAATAAGCAAATTCAAGAATAAAACAGGAGCTACCACTACCCACTCTCCATAATTAAATTGCGAGGAAATATTACAAATTTATGTCATCCAACATTTCTAAGAAAAATATAAGCCACCAAAACTTAGGCAAAAAGAGAAAATCTGAATGGCTGAATATGCAAAGAACTTGACAGTTATTTAAAAATCCACAAAGAAAAACCTAGGCCCAGACAGGTTCACTAGTGAATTCTATCACATATTTAAGAAGTAACAAATCCTTTAAAACTTCTTCCAGAAAGAGAGGAAAGTACAAGGGGGGAGAAAGGGGTATTACCTTGTGCTATGAAGCCAATATTCTCCTGATACCAAAGTCTTATGAAGTCAACTAGAAAATAAAAAGAAAGAAAACCACAAATTAATATTCCTTTTATGTATGGGTATAAAATCCCTAAACATTGGCTAATGAAATCTATCAACATATAAAAAAGCCCTACCATAAACAAGTAGGATATATCTCTGAAGACAAGGGAGATCTGAAAATAAATCAATGTAATATACCATGTTGTGAAACAAAGGATAATAACAGTAAGAACAAGTCAAGAAAAACAAGGGCATTTGGAAAGGGCCAGTACCCATAAATAAGAAAAGCTCCAAACTAATTGGGAACAGCAGGAAATTTTCCAATGTGGTAAAGAGCATTCATAAAATTCCACAACTAACATGACATGCAGTTCTACAAGACTGTTTTGTCCCTGAGGTAAAGAATGAAGTGAAGATCTCTATTTCCATCTATTCATTTAACACTAGAAATTTATTTATCACTAGAAATTTGCCAGCACACTAAGATAAGACAAAGAAATTAAAAACAAATAATTTCAAAGAAATAAAGTCATCTTTTTCAATGGCAACATAAACCTGAACATGGGAACTCCTAAGAAAGGAGCTGCCAAAGAACCTCCCCTATGCCCCAAAAGAAGGATTAATAAGCTTAAAAAGGGCACAGGAAACCAGAAACCCTAGGAAGGCTGAAGTAGGAGGAACACTGGAGCACACAAGTTTGAGCCCAGCCAAAGCTGTATATATATATATGATAATTCCTACTAATATAAAAATAATTAAATACTCAGGAATACATATAACTAAAGAAACACAAATTTCACCTACTGTAATCCCAGATACTCAAGAGGCTGAGGCAGGAGAATTTAGGGCGTGAGGCCATATTGTGTAACCTGATGAGATCCTCCCTCAAAAGCCTGGGAGTGTTGCTCAGAGGGAGAGCAGGGGGCTACATGTGCAGATTACTGGGTTCAAACCCTCATAAGGTAGCACTGAAGAAAAAAAAAACAAACAAAACAGCACTGCAAGATTTATTCACAAAAAAACTGCAAAACATGGCTGAGAGAGATTTATAAGTGGAGAGACATTTTATGTACGGAGACAGAAGTACTCATCATTAAGGTAATATTTCTTTCTAGATCCAACATAAACAGATCTATCAGAATGCCTGCAGACCATATTTTCTTGCCAGGGAAGCGCTTATTCCATTGAGCCATCTCCCCGGCCCCAAAGATGTGTGTGTGTGTGTGTATATATATATATATATTTTTTTTTTTCCTCTGAATGCCTTCAGGGCAGGTTTGGCTGGCTTGAGTTGTGGGGATGAACCACAGCAACCTGAGCCTGACTGCTTTGTTGAAGCAGCCACTTAAAGAACTGAGCTAAGCGGCAGGCCCCCCAGACCATATTTTCTGTGGAAAGTGATACCCTATTTCTCAGATTGTATGGACACATGAGGAACCTCTGCTTGCTAATTCAACTTTGAAAATAATTTTGAGGATTTGAAATAACTGTAAAGACTATAAGTTGAGAGCAATCAGGAGAGTATGCTAGTATAAACAAATGGATTGATGAAACAGAACTGGGAGTCCATAATCTTGTTTTTTTTTTTTTTTGCAACTTAGTTATTTATTTATTTTTTGGCAGAACTGGGGATTGAACTCAGGTCCTTGTGCTCACCAGGGAAGCGCTTATTCCACTGAGCCATCTCCCCGGCCCCGTTTGCAACTTATTTTTCCTCAGAGGGAACAAGGAAGTTCAGTGGGAAAAAGGAAACTTGTCAGCTAATGATTCTGAGGCAATTATTTATCAGTCTCTTAAACCTGAGCTTCTATGCTGTACTCATGGCACATACAGAGGAGCTCAAAACAGTTGACATGTCTAAACGTAGGATTAAATCTGTAAAACATCTAGAATAAAACACTGCAGAAAATTCTTGTGACCATGGGTTAGGCAAAGAATTCTTTGAAGGGATACCAACAGGTTAAAAAAAAAGACAATAAAGTAGACTGAACTGAGTCAAATGGTTAGTTCTGTGACTTTTCCAACATCTATGTCAAATAATCACAAAAGAAGTAGCTTAAAGTAACACATACTTCTATATCCTACTTTGTGCGAATGTGAAATTAGGACATGGCTCAACTAAGAGCTATTGTTCAGGGGTCTGCAGGGCTGAGATATTGCCTGAGGCTCAAATAGGGAAGATTCATCTCCTTGTTATGGAATTGCTGGCAACTTTTTGTATCTGGGGGTTGTAGGGTTCATGTTATCTTGGTTCCTCAAAGCCAAGGAGGAAAGGGAGTTGGAGGAGTCTACCAGAAAAATGGAGACAGCAAAATCATATTAGGCTTTTAGGTAATCATATACAAACCTCGACTCACTTGTGCTTCATCTCCTTGGGTAGGAGCAAGTCACAGTTCTCAGAACATTCAAGGAGAAGGGCTACACCAAACTATGGGTACCAGGAGGCAGGGTTATAAAAGCCCTCTTACAGTCTCCTCACCATATTCTTCTGAAGCACTAGTATGAAAATAAAAAGACAAGTCATCAGATCGGAGGCAACATTTGTGAATCATCTCTGGAGTTGGTAAGCTATGGGCTGAAGGTCCTATTCTGCTATGACCTTTGTTAGTAAGGCCTATGGGCTAAAGGAGGTTTCTGTAGTTTTAAAGCATTGCTAAAAATAGAATATGCAGCTTCTGTGTGGCACCCAGGACATAAACCACTTAGCTCCTGTCCACACAAAGAGTTGGTGAAATCTTCAAAGATTTGTCAAAGGATTTGCATTCAGAATATACAAAGCACTTTTGCAGTTCAATATAAAGACAGTACAATTAAAAATGCTGCTTTCACCAGGAAGAAATTGTTTCCCACCCTTGAAAGCTTGTGCCATCATCCTTGGAATCTGTGAATCTGTGATACACATGGTACAGGAAGTTTTTGTGGATTTAATTAAAGTTAATGGACTTTAAGGTGAGGGTTATAATCCTAGATTATTGGGGTAGCCACAGTGTAATTGCAGTAGCCACAGAGTTGAGCTAGATTGGAGGGCAACTAGCTAGAAAGATAGACGCAATTTTTCTTTGTTTAGAAAAGAGAGATTGGAAATGCAAGCCACAGGCTATTAAGTTCCTTTTGTTGGAGGGGGACACTTAGAAAGCAAGAGAAAGATTCTGGTAAGAATCTTTGGAAAGAAAGATTGGAAAGAAAGCATGGTCCCCAGGACGCAGAGACAGCAGTTCTATAACGCCAAAGAACTGGATTTGGCCAATAGCCTGGACTTGAAAGATATTTTTTTCTATGACCCCTAGTAAAGGACACAGTCTTGTTAATTCTTTAAATTTCTGTTTTATGAACTGGGAGATGAGATGCTGAGACTTGTGATCTACAGAATTTGTGAGATAACAAATTTGTAGTCTCTTAAGCAGTCCAATTTTCATAATTTGCTATGGCAGCAATAAAATATGCATATCATGGGAGACAGATTTTTGAAGACATTTCATGAAAAGTATTGTATTTGTGTCTAATAAGCCCATACAAGCATGGTCAAAATAATCATATTAGGTATATTAAGATGACACCCACTAAAGCTGTGCTATGCTTTGAATGTCCTCATCAAAACTCATGTTGCTGTTTAGTTGCATTGCGACAGCATTGAGAAGTGAGATGTTTGAGAAGTGATTAGGTCATAGGGATTTATCCTGGTGAATGGGCTAATATTATTAGTTACTACGAGAGGTTAGTTTTTATAGAGTAGGCTAGCTCTGAAAAGTGAATTTGGCCCAGTTTTTCTTTCTGTTTCTCGAAGTGCTTGTTTGCTCTCCTCTCTCTCTCTCTCTCTCTCTCTCTCTCTCTCTCTCTCTCTCT
>NW_004524654.1:1554711-1599096 GCF_000260255.1 Octodon degus
CCTCCTCCTCTTCCTCCTCCTCTTCTTCCTTCTCCTCCTCCTCCTCTGGCCCAAGGACAACTTCCTTGGGAGAGAAGTTAGCAGTTTCTTAAAATGTTAAACACAAACTTACCAATATAACTCAGAAAATCTATGGCTAATTATCTACCTAAAGGAAATAAAAACACAAGCCCACATAAACACTGTGGACATATGTTCACAGCAATCATATTTATAGCAGGAGAAATGTGGGAACAATCCAAATATCCATCAATGGATGAAGGGATTAGCCAAGTGTTGTATATCCATAAAATAGAATAGTATTCATCAATAAAAAGGAACAAACTACAGATACACAGTATAATGTAATGAATCTCAAAGTATGATGCTAAATGAAAGAAACCAGACATGAAAGACTGCATAGTGCGTGATTCCATTTATATGAAGTTTCCAAGAAGGACACATTTATAGAGATGGAAAACAGATGAGTTGCTGTCTGCAGTGGAAGGGAAGCAGAGATCAGCTGAACAGGCATAAGGGAGCTGTGGGGTTTGGTTTAAAGGCTCCAAAGCTGGCTTGTGGTGAGAGTTCTATGGCTCAGTCAACTTACAGAAAGTCACTGAGCTGTACACCTGCAATGGGTGTATGTCATGATGTGCACATCATGGCTATAAAAAGACTATAAAAATTAGCTTCAATAAAAATGTAAGATAGGAAACGGGATCAACATGCACCATGCTGCTGCAATGTTTACATAAAGCTAAGCAAATATTGATTTAATCTAAACCAAAATACAACTAGATTGAAATAATGAAGAAGGTGAAGCAGACATGATGGGCGAATAAGGGAGCAAAATCTTAACTACACAATAGGAAATAACGAATTAATGCCCTAAACCAATGTATCTAAATATAATATAATGTGTGATTATTTAAACATACAGATTTAGGTAAATGTCTAAAAAAATGGCTTAGGAACCACGAGGACTCTGAAATCATCAAGCAGGGAGTAGGAACATGGTTTTGTTACAAGCCTTTCAGGACAGTTCAACATTACCGAACATGTACATTTGTTTCTTAATGAAAATAAGAAAGACCAAACTAAATATATAAGCTTTCTTTTCTTTTTTTTCTATTTTGGTTGTATTTTTTGCCCTGTTTATTTTTTTGGTCTGGGAGTTTTTTAGACTTTTTTCTAAATCTTAATAATTCTGTTGAGTTTTTAAAAACTCATGCCTTCATATATTCAGTTCCGTGAACTCTCTTTTGTTCTTTTAATGTTCCTTTTTATAGTATCTTGTTAACTTTCTTATCTCTCCAGTGTTACTGTGATTTATTTTTTTAGTAGTTAGTACTGGGCCTAAAGGGTCTCACTATGTAGATCTAACTCATAGTGATTCTCCTGTTTTCAGCCTCCCAAGTGCTGGAATTACAGGTGTGCATCACCATGCCCAGTCTCAATCTCCTTCTCAGTACACCCTGGGGGTGGGGCTGGCATGGCACGCTGGGAATCGAACCCTAGCCATTACATTTTACCTAAGCAGGGGTTTTAGTCTACTGAGCTATCTGACCAGCTCTCGTTTTGTTTTATTTTTGATCTATTTATTTTTTTCTCCCATTTTCTTGGAATCAGTGATTTACTTTTAGTAGCTCACTTACTTGGAGTAGTATCAGACTAAGACAAATTCTCAGAGATTAAACTGCCAGTGTCCAGTCTGGTAATGGGAGAGAAGCTTTCATAGAGCAGAGGAAGGGATCTAGTGTTTGTTTTTTAAACTGCTTTTAATAAACTTTCCTTATGACATCCCACTCCTGGGAGTATGTGGTCCCTCTGATACCTAAACATTTGAGAGATTCTGGGAAGATGTTCAGACTTTATCATTTTCCAAATTTCTTTTCTTCTTTCCCCAGGCATCTCAATTAGTCATCACTGCTCTATCTGCTTTCCCTTTCCAAAATGTCAAAGTTTCCTGTTCTATCCATAATTAGATATTTATATCCTTAAAAGCAAACATTTCTTTATTGCCATTTCAGTGGCAAAGAACAAAATTATGGTCAATATTCACCATCTATGAAACTCACACAGATATTCTGAATGAAGGGTCATTTTCAATGCTACCTGAAGAAAAACATTAATTTTTCAGTTTGTAATGAAAGTTGCCTATTGATTCCAAGTGGATATCTTTGTCCTAGACTAGAGTGCCCCAACTCCAGAGAAAAGACATCAGGCTGAGGGATGTTAAGTTTGAGAACGAGGCCAATGGAGGTAGGCTGAGATTGATGCACATGGTGAGCCAGGAGGTGGGTACTAGGCAATACCTATGAATAAACTTCATAAAACATGGAATCTGACATCTATTTAAGCAAATTTTTTTTATTTTTGAGGAACCATTGTTAGCAAAATATGTGCTCATGGGCTGAGAAGTCTCATATTCTACATATGAATATCAAATTGTGATGGTTGATACACTGTGTCAGTTTGGGCAGTTTAGAAGTTTAACTAAGTAGTTCAGCAGGAGGCTAGTAAATATCTCAGTTTGTAAACATCCTATCCTGTACAAGAGGAGGGCATGGAGATGGTGTGAGTGTTATACCTGCCCTAGGGTGTGGCAGCCTGCTTACCATGTAAGAGAGGAAAAAAAGACTTGCCATCTGTCCAATATTTTTTTGTCCTTGTTGCTTTTGTGGTCTTCTGTGGCCTTGAACTGTTGGCCTTGAACACTGTGCCTTGCCATTCTGGCTTTGAGCCAGCTTATTGTGGACTGAAACCTCCACAAACTGTGAGCTAAATACACCTTTCCTCCTTTAATTTTGGGTGTGTGGTATATTGTCTCAGAAACAAGAGATAAGTCTTCCCAGTTCTCTTAAAATAGTGACAGTCACACTCATTTAATTTTATATAGTATGTAGATTTGTTGGCTAATTTGATGGTCTATATTTTCCATGGAAAAATTGAAAGGAATCACCTGTTACCAATCAGTTTAGGGTTCCTTTGCTTGCTTCAGATGGGATTTAAGAATCAAAGAAATGTACAACAGAACAATAGTAAACAAAGGTAAGCATGGTCCTTGGCCTCATTCAGCTTGTTATCAAAAGGGGCCATCAGTATCAGATAACAAAGGTAATATTACCAATAATTGTAAAAGTGTTTTTATCTTATAGTCTAGGAAGAAGGCTTACTTTTTCACTCCCTCCATCCCATTTTCCAAAAAGTCCCATCTTCTCTGCCTTCAAAAGCACAGGCAGTCTTCTCTTTGTGGTTCTGATAGACTTGAATTTCCGTTACTATGATTTAGTTGTGTTCAGTAATACCAGTTCACCAGCAAAACAATATAGCTCAATTTCAGCTACCTCAGTGTATTAACAAAGTAGTTACACGAAGTACAAATTGCACTCCTATTTTTTAACCCACAAATCTCCACCTAGGTGAGAAATGCACGTTGTAACTTAGGACTGCTCACATCTATCACTGATTGGCCCCCGCACATACATTACTCAATTCGTGGACAGCAAGTGGGTAGCCATGTTGCCCCCTTGTCTTTCAGTGATAAATTCACATGACACTTTATAAAATCATGGGTAACTGAAAAAGGAATTGACTCACATAAAAGTACAGCGCAGAAATAAAAATTGATAATGCTGGAAGTGAAGTTCAAGGTAAATGAATTATGTAGCAAATATCTGCCCTTGAGAACATTGGTGTTCCCACACATCAAGAAACTGGAGGGTTATGGCCAGAGTGACTTAGAAAGGATGAAGATGTCCTAGAGGAAGCAAGACTGGCAACATCCCATCTGCAGACTCTCTGAGGTATTTCCTGCTGTTAAAAGTGCAGGGAATAATACATTAGATGCTGCCCCAAAGGTAGGAGCATGACCATTCACCAAGGCATAGGGAATGTGCTTGTTTGTTACTGTTAGTGATATAACAAGATGAAAAGGGAAGCACAGTTCAAATCTCTCTTTATATATGTGTTTTTAAAAGAAGTAGAACACTAATAAATCAGACACAGAGGTTAAAGATCACATTGTTTCTCTTACATGAGAAACAGAAGTATAAATGATTTAAAGAGCAAAATAAAGGATAGATGGTAGGAAACGGGGAGGTAAGACCTTTGAATATGGCAGTGGGATTGAGGAAAGGTGGAGAAGGGAGGAGGGGGAAGGAAATAACAATGATTAAGAGGAAATATGTATTTGTACCAACTCCTCATGATGAATGTATGCACTGTGTATCGCAAACATGTAAAAATAAATGAATGCATAAAAAGAAAAGCACCAATTTGTTTTTACTATTTTTAAGGGTCTTAATATTTTAAATCTCAGTGTCTTAAGTAAATGATTTACTCTTTTTATTTATTACCTGTTTCAGTTATTTTGCACTTGTTGCTGAGACAAAATACCTGACACCCAAAATGAGGGAAGGAAAGGTTGATTGAGCTCACAGTTTGTGGAGGTTTCAGTCCGTAATCGGCTGGTTCTCAGGCAGAGTGGTGCATGACAGAAGGCAGCAGTTCATGATGGAGGAAAATAGCAAAGAGCAAGTGCAAGGGAGGGGCAGCAGCTGAGAGCCAGGCTCTCTCCCTTCCTTATACCACATTCAGGCTATCCTCGGGTGTAGCACTCACAGCCATAATCCCCGCAGTACTTATACCCATAATTCCAGCACTGGATCATAAATTAATCACAAACTCTAGAAGCCCATCCCATAACTACATGAGGCTTTGGGGGGGACACAAACTATAACATTAACTATGCATCTATAACCAATAATAAAATAATTTTTTCATGTTTGGAGAAATATTTTAAAGGATATAGAACAGTTGCAATTTTTCCTACTGATAACTAAGATAAGGATATATATATATATATATATATATGTATATATGTACATAAATTTAACAAACATTTTTTTCTATATTATTGCTATGGTAATATTATATATGAGAAGATAGAAACAACTAGATACAACTTCTTCTTCAATGGTAAATATATTACCATTTAGTTTTCCATTAAATCTTTGATTTGTATAAATTTATAAACCTGTCTGTATCATTTTAATTCATTCTATTATTTCTTCACTGTCTTTGGTATCTCTGTTTGTCAGATGATGTAGGTTATTTTATGTACTGAGATTACTCTTTAGTAGTAAAATTGAGGGGCCAGGGATATAGCTCAACAGCACAGTGCCTACCTCAAAAGCACAAGGTCCTGAGTTCTATTCCCAGTACAAAAAAAAAAAAAAAAAAAGTAAAAATGAGCAACCATTTTTATTGGACTAAATCTTCCCATTATTCTTATGTTCAGAGTAAATCTTCAATGACTACCACAAATCTTCGTTATCTAGTCTTGTTGCAACACTTTCATCTTCAATAGATACTCTAAGAATTTTTGATTGAAACTGACACATTATACATTAATGTTTATTTTGAGATGTTTAAACTACAGGACAGTAAAAAATAGTACAAAGAATTCCTACATGGACAACAGTACAGTTTCCTTATTATGATTTTACCATCTTTAAAATATAATATATCTATCTATCTATCTATCTATCTATCTATCTATCTATATATAATTTCTCTTGGATCATTTGAAGAAAATTGTAGACATAATGCTTCTTGAACTCTACATAGTTTAGTATTTCTGAAAACAAGGAAATATTTTTAGATAACATAGATATCAAAAATCAGGAAATTATGTTTTTTTTTATTTTTTTTGTACCAGGAATCAAATTCACAGCCTGATCCTTACCAGGCAAGTACTGTGCCTCTGAGCTATTTCTCTGGCCCTACACATTCAGTCTTAAGCACAGTTTTTAAAAATATTGTATGTGTTAGTAAGGGAAACCTTGCTGATCATTATCATGGATGAAATTAGCTGGGTTTTGTAAGGCTCACTAAATAACTATTGTTTTTTTATTAAAAAAATTAGTTCAAATGATATAAAAATAAAACTTATTCCTTCCTGACTATAGTTCACTATATTACATTGCTTATTCCTTGTGGGTCTAAAACAAATGTAAAAAGTTTTTATGAGACCTCCCAGGAATAGCACATCTGTCCCAGTTTTTAATATTACTATTTTCTTGTCTGGTAAAAATTAGAGAAAACCCTTGGGATTCAAAGATTTGTGATGTGCAGTTTTGAGTGTGCACAGTTCACTCCTTCCCAGGAATTACCACGTGCTGGAGTTGCTGTGATCTTGTGGAACTGCCTAACCAAGTGCGATGCTACATCAGTCCCTGCAGTGGGTAAAACACACAGCATATTCCTCTCCAGTTCTGTTCTTTTGGTTTGCTACACTTAATGCTGCTAAGTGCTAGCAAAATCCCTACAGTAGATAGGCAGAGTAGTAGTTCTCACTTGATACATACATGTGCTTTCAACAATGTCCTGAATCACATTTGATAATTACAGCTACTATTATCATTATTATTATTATTATTAACCCTCCCTTCTCTGTTTTGTAGGGATAAGCAGTGGTAATGACACCACTGTTTCTTTCTTTCTTTCTTTTTTTCTTTCAGTCTTTATTTATTATCAGCACATGTTTGCAATATATAATGACTGCATTCCTTGTGGGAGTTGGTACACATACATAACACATCTTAATATTTTTTTCAAGCACCTCCCCTACCCCGCCTGCCAAGTAGGAATTTCTGCCTCATTCCGAGAACACCCAGACGCAGTCCTAGCCCAGGCCCAGTGAGTGTGTGGGAGAGCTTCCAGCTAACCTGAGCCGGAGGGACCTACTGGTTCCAGCCCAGGTGCAGCATGGGTGAGACCCTCTTCCACCAACTTGGGACAGCCCCCACCATTCCTCAGCACCTCCCCTATGCCGCCTGCTGAGTAGGAATTTCTGCTGTGTTGTGGGAACCGCCAGACCCAGTCCTAGCCCAGGCCTGGTGAGTGTGTGGGACAGCTTCTGGCTACCCTGTGCCAGAGTGACCTACTGGTCCCAGCCCAGGCAGAGCCTGGGTGACACCCTCTTTCACCCTCTTGGGATGCCCCCCATCACTCCATAGTACCCACCCACACCCCACCCACAGAGTAGAAATTTTTGTAGCGTTCTGGGAACCCCAGATACAGTCCTAGTCCAGGCCCAGTGAGTGTGTGGGAGAGCTGCCTCTTCCCCCTACCCCACATTGTCCCCTCCAGACTCAGCTCAGGCCTGGCATACAGGCCTGGGGTGAAACCCTGCAGGTGCAATCCCTGCAGAGAGTGTAGGGGACAGAACCACTCAGCTAGTCCAGGAGCAAAACATCTTGCCAGAGGGGCACAACAGGTGCACCCACAAGGGCAGCAGCAGGAAGGAGCTGAGCATAGCAGCCAGAACCAAGGCAGGCATAGCTGGATAAATCCAAACTTTGTAGATCTACACTTGAAGTTCAGTAGGTGTTAAGGCTATAACTGCAATGAAGATCTACAACAGGGCTGGTGAGATGGCTCAGTGATCTAAAGCACCTACTTAGAACAAGCTTAGAAAAGCACAGGGACTGCGGTTCAAACCCTAGCACCACATGCCAGCCAGCCCCGCCCCCTGGTGTGCTGAGCAGGCCACACACACACACATAAATAAACATTTTTTTTTTAAAAAAAAAAACCTTTAAAAAAAAAGATCTACAACAAAGGTCAGAAGACAGTGCTACACAAAATGACAATGAGAAGGAGAAAAATGCAATCTCAGAACCCAAGGCCACCTATAACAAGTGCAGAGGACACTAACACAGAACAACTGGGAATCACACAGATGAAAGCAATGAATCAATGGCTTCTGAAATAAAGAAACAGCTGCAGAAAGGAATAGAGGAACTCAGATTGGAAATGAAAAAAGAAATCCCTGAATTAAAAACATCTGCAGTAAAGAATCAAATGCAGAAACATAAGGAGGAAAACCAATGCTGACCCAGAAAAAGTGCAGAGGACACCAGCTCAGCTCAGATGGATGAATTAATAGTGTAGATAGTAAATAAGCAACAGCAGAAAGTCATAGAAGAACTCAGAGCAGAATTCTGTTCTACTAGCTTAGGTCAAATATACGAATTGATAGCGTCAATAGTAAATAAGTAATAGTGGAAAGTTATACAGGAACTCAAAACAGAATTCTTTTCTGAAATAAAAAAAAAAAGAATTCTCAGAACTCATAGCATCTGAAGTAAAGAATCAACTACAGAAATATAGGGAGGAAACCCAATCTGAAAAAAAACACTGCAGTAAAAGAATTTATAACTGCTTCTAAAGAAGACATTGATAAAAAAAAATAGAGGAGATTAGGAAAATGACAGAATCCTTGAATGAGCAATACAGGAAAGAAATAGATCACATGAAGCAGAGTCAAAGAGATATAGAGGAGATTTAAAAATCTCAATTACAAGCTTGAAAAACCATTTAAGTGAAAGTGAAGACAGAGTTTCAGATCTTGAATTGCTGTACAGATTTAATGCAATCCCTATCAGACTACCACCGACATACCTCACAGACATAAAGAAATCATTCCTAAAATTTATCTGGAACCAGAAAAGACCTAGAATAGCAAAGGCAATCCTGGGCAATAAAGACAAGGCAGGAAGCATTACAATTCTTGACTTGAAATTATACTACAAGGCTACTGTGATAAAATCAGCATGGTACTGGCAACAAAACAGACCTGAGGATCAATGGAATAGATTAGAAGACGCTAAAGCCCTTAATAACACACTCAGCCACCTTATCTTTGACAAAGTGGCCAAACATACTCACTGAGAGAAAGATAGCCTCTTTAACAAATGGTCCTGGAAAAACTGACTCTCTACACGCCAAAAATTAAAACGACCCAGATCTATCACCATGCACTAAGCTAAAGTCAAAATGGATTAAAGATCTAAACATTAAAGCAGAGACACTAAATCTCCTGGAAGAGAAAGTAGTAGGAACTCTTGAAGACATAGGGGTGGGGAAAGACTTCATGAACAGAAATCAAATTGCATGGGATATAGTTGAAAGAATTAACACTGGGACCTGCTCTTACTGAGAAGTTTTTTCATGTCAAAAGAAATTACAAAGTGAAAAGGCAACCGAAAAATTTGGAAAAAATCATGACAAATAAGTACTCAGACAAAGGTCTGCTCTCTAGAATCTATAAAGAACTAAAAAACACTAGGGCCCCAAAATTTAAATACCCAGTCCAGAAATGGGCATCCTAGATGAACACATGCTTCTCAGAGGATGAAATTATAGAAGCGAATAAATATATGAAAAAATGCTCCACATCACTAGCCATCCATGAAATGCAAATTAAAACAACATTGAGATATCATCTCACTCCAGAAAGAATGGCTATCATAAAGAAATCACCCAAGAACAAATGTTGGAGAGGCTGTAGGGATAAATGTTGGAGAGGCTGGATTCCCACTGCTGGTGGGAATGCAGACTGGTGCGACCATTATGGAAATCAGAGTGGAAACTCCTTAGAAATGTTGGACTTGGAATCCCATTTAAACCAGCTATTTCTCTACTGGGAATTTTCCCAGAGGATCTGAAAACATCATATCATATGGATATATGTGTGTCCATGTTTATAGCAGCACAATTTGTGATAGCCAAATGTTGGAAACAACCAAGATGCCCATCACCTGAGGAATGGTTGAAAAAGATGTGGTATTTAAAATTATAGTACTACTTCCTTGTATGTACCTATGCCATTGGAGCTCTGTACAGACAGGCCTTGCCTATACCTCAGTCTTCAAGGGTTTTACCTATCTTATCTTTGAGCAGATTTGGTGTTTCTGCTTTACATTTAGATCTTTGATCCATTTTAATTTTAGTTTAGTGCACAATGCGAGATACAGGTCTGGATTCAATGTTCTCTGTGTGGATAGTTAGTGTTCGCAGAATCCTAAAAGGCTATCTTTTGTATATTGTACACATTTGGCTCCTTTGTCAAAGACCAAATAACTGAATTTGCTTGACCGTTTTCTGCATCCTGTATTCCATTTTATTGACCTGCATGTCTATTTTTGTGCCAATATCATGCTGATTTTAAAAAATTACTGTATCTTTGTAATGTAACTTGAAATCTCGGGTTGTAGTGCTTCCTGTTTTGTTCTTGTTACCCAGAACTGCTTTTGATATTCTGGGTCACTTCTGTTTTCATATAAATTTTAGGATTGCTTTCACTATTTCTGTTAGGAATGTTGTTGCTATTCTGATTAGGACTGCATTAAATATTTGGAAGTTTTGGAAGTATGGCCCATTTTACGACATTGGTGCCATCTATCTAAGAATTTGGAAGATCTATCCATTTTCTAACATTCTCTTTTTTTTTTTTCTAATGTCCTCTTCAGTCTCCTTTTTCAGAGTATTATGGTTTTTATTCTCAAGGTGTTTTACTTTCTTGGTTAGGTTAATTCCTAAGTATTTCATTTTTCTGAATGGTGTTGTTTTTCTAATTTTTTTCTGTATCAGCTCATAATTGGTATAGGAATGTTAATTATTTTTTATGTGTTGATTTGTATCCTCATACACTGGATTTGATTATTAATTCTAGGGGACTTTGGTGGAATTTTTGGTTCTTCTACGTAGAGCATCATCTCATCTACAAACAATGATAATTTGACATCTTCCTTTACTGTGCTTATCTCTTATTTCTTTCTCTTGCCTGATTGCTCTCATTAAAATGTTTTGAGTACTATGTTGAACAGGACTGGTGATAGTGTACATTCTTGTTTTCTCCTGGTTATACAGGGAAAGCTTTCATATTTCCTATTCAGCATGTATGTAGCAGTAGCAGTAGATTTGTCATAAATGGCCTTTTTCAGGTTGAGAGAAAGGCCCTTCTATATAATTTTCTTCAGAGTTTTTAGCATGAATAGATTTTGGATTTTGTCAAAGGCTTTTTGTGCATCTGTCAAGAAGATCATACGATTTTTGTCTTTGTTTCTGTTTATGTAATTTATTCAACTTATTGATTTGTGTATGATGAACCCTTCATGCATCCCAGGGATGAAGCTTACTTGGTCATGATGTATGAATATTTTGATGAATCATTGTATTCTATTTGACAGTATCTTGTAGAGTTTTACATCCAAGTTCACTAAAGCGATTGGCCTGTTTCTTTTCATTGGTTGGATCTTTGTCTGGTTATGGAATCAGTTTAAATGTAGTTTACAAGAATAAGTTTGGAAGTACTTCTTCCTTTTCAGTTTCATTAAAAGTTTGAGGAGTGTTGGTGTCACATCTTCCCTGGAATTCTTGCAGAGTTCGGCAGTGAATTCATCATAACCTAGGCTTTTCTTCATTTGTAAGCTTTTTAAAAATTACTGCTTGAGTTTCATTCCTTGTTATTGAATTATTTAGTGTTTGTATGTCTTTATGTTTCAGCTTTTATAATTTATACATATTGAAGAATCTATCCATTTCTTCTGAGTTATCTAATTTATTTACATAGTGTTTTGCAAAGTAGTTGCTATTAATCTGCGTTACTGTTTAAAAACCAGTTTGTGCAGTACAGGGTTACAGGATAAATCCTGAGGGGATTTGACTGACCTTATTAGATACAAAAGATACATTTCTTGTTATATAGGTCTTGCTTTATCTTGGTCTTAACCATCCAGCAGAAAAGTATGAAAACAAGGTATAAAAGTAAAGCCGTATTAATATGCTGAGCTGTGAAAGGCTCAAGTCAACAACTTCTGACATTGCCATTCCTACGGATAACCCACTACTATTATGGACTACTTGACTATATTGAATTATTTTGCTGAATTCATGCACCTACAATATTTAAATGGCAATGGAATACTCATCTCTGACAAAACTAAACAAAAAAGAGGATACAAAGGAAGGACCATTTTGTATCTGTATATACAAAATAGGATAGATATACAGCTACTTTTTCTTAATTCAATAAGAAGAAAGATTTGTACTAATGTTATTTGGACAGGATACCATGTTTGCATCTTGTACTATGAATGACCAATAAGAAGATAACAATATGCAATGTATTAATTATTGAAACTGTCCTGTCCTATTAATCGGTTTTGAAACTGTCTTATTGCTGTTTCTCAATAAAATTAATAAAAAATAAAAATAAAAACCAGTTTGTCTGGAAATAAAATAGCTACTCCAGCTTGTTTTTGGATTCCCACTACATGGAAATTTTCTTTCCCATTCTTTGATTTTTAGTCTATACATTTCTCGTTGGGTTAATGTATTTCTTTTTTTTTTACATAATTTTATTGAGAAACAAATAGCAATAAGACAGTTTCAAATCAAATTGGTAGGACAGTTTCAATAATTAACACATTGTACACATTCTTCCTAGTGGTTAATTGCTGTACAAGATACAGACATGATATCCTGTTTTCAAACACCATTAGAACAAATCCCTCTATTCATTAAGAGAATGTAACTATATAATGTATTTCTTATAAACAGCATACCAGCATTTGGATTTTTTTGTTCTTGGTCCATTCTAAGAATCTATGTCTTTGATTATCAAATTGAGACCAGTTACATTAAAGAGTTTTTGAAAAAGGTATTGACTTATTCTTGTCATTTCATTATTTTCCTGTTGTTGATTCTCTTTCTTTTCATTCTACTTAACTGCCCACCCTACCTCATACACTCGTTCTATGGACCTTTTGGTTGTGTCAGCTTCATTTCTCTTTCTAAGATGTCCTTGAAAGCATTGGTTTTTGTCATCATAAATTTCTTTAGGTGGTCTTTAATATGAAATATTTCACTTTCCCCCAATTTTGAAAGACAGTTTTGCAAAAATTATTAGTCTAGTTCAGAAGGTGTTTTCTTTTAAGCTTTAAAATATTTCACTCCAAGCTCTTTTGGCCTTTAAGGCTTGTGCTGAGAAGCCTGTTGTAATTCTAATAGGTTTTCTTTTATAAGTGATTTGTTTCTTTTTTCTAACAGCTTTTAAGATGTTAGACAACAGCCCTGTCTTCTAGTTCTGATATTTTGTCCTTACATTGGTTACTTCTGTTTTCAAGAGAAAGTTTAGTATCTCGAGTTTCTGTTTGATACCTTTTCATGGATGCCAATTATTTTTGATACCGGGCATTCATGTTTTATATGTTTTTTAGATCAGATTTTGATCCGTGTCTTCTGTAGGCTAGATGATCATTTTATTATGTCCATCATCTGCTTAGTTATACCTTCTTTGAACTCACCAAGCTCCTTATTGAGCTGAATTATTTTAAAATCCTCTGTTATTCTTTTAAATAATTTGGTTGTGTGGCTTTTGATCTCTTCCCTCTTGATGTTCCATGGCTTAGCTTTAGATGGGTTGGAAGTTCTCAAAGGCATTTCACTGCTTTGTTTTCTCAAGTTTCCATTCTTTTGTTGTTATTTGTTCATTTGTTTTTTGAACCGAGGCTTATAGGTTAATTATAGTCCGAGACTTTGCTGTGGGTAAGGAGACCACTTTAGTATCTGCTTTTCAGAAATGCACTCTGGGCATGGCTAGCTACAGCCTTTTTCTTCTGCCCCAGAGGACATAGTTTATTTGGTTCAGTACCTGGTTCTCCAGGTATTATTTATGACACCAGAGCAGTCCAGTAATTGGCATACAAAGATAGCCAATTAATAACAACAAACATGTCATCTTTGCTGTAGCAATAAAATCAGAAAAAATAATAGCATCAGAGACAAACTGGAAGGCTGGGGATGTAGCGCAGCTGCACAGTGCTTGCCTGGCCAGCAGGAGGCCCTGAATTTGAGTCCTGGTACCAAAATAAATTGGACTTTAAATAACTAAATAACAAATTAGATTTTAAATATTCTAAGAACAAATACTATGCCACTCTTAACCACAGGGAAAAAAAGTAATTATACTACAGCCACTAAGACAAACCAAATATTGACCTTCAGTAAATATCTATTAAATGGAATAGCAATAGAACAGAATACAACAGTAATAGCATAAAGTTAACCGTCTAAACATTTATTAAGTTTAATGGTTATACTAGTAAGAGTAGAGTGTAGTGTTTGGGAATGGGAGAATTAAAAAGTATAATTTAAAATATTAATCAATGGAATATGAAAAAGAGGAAAGAAAAGTGAGGTTGACATTCCTATTGAGTAAAAGGAAATTAGTAGTCTTAGACAACAATAACAGATGAAGCAAAATCCAGAGAGCAAAGTAAAGGGAAAAAATAAAAATAAGAATGGGAAAAAGTTAAGCAGGGAAAGCAAACAGGAAAATAAATAGAAAAAAAAATCACCCCAGAAATAAAAATGAAGGAAAGAAAAAGAAAAAAGAAAGAAAGAAAATCCTTTATGTTTTTGAATGAGTAGTGTCTTCTTGGAATTCAGCCAGGTACTCTTGTGTCTACCTGCCCCTGTGGCCTGTGCCCTCCGTGCTGGAGAGGCTGCCATGTCTGTACCCCTTCCCCCCCACCACAGCAATCATTTAAGGATTCTGTCCTTGCTCATGCTGGTAGGCGTGAAAAGCACTGGCCCTCTGTTCTGTGGCCCTCTGTTCTGCCTTGGGGAAGGTTTAATAAAGACTGTTGGACTTAATGCTAGCAGTTTCAGATCTAGTGTCTTCTGAAAGACAGACTCTGGATCTGGTTTCTGACTACACAGAGCAGGGCCAGTGACCTTCCTGGAATGAATTGAAATGTCTTAGGTGACTATGTCTAGTCTATACCCTTTTCATCACTGACCACTGATGATGTTTGCAACCTAGTCACTGTGAGAAGCCATGGCAGAACCCTGAAATGGAGTTGTAATGTGGCTCAGTTTTAAACAATGAACCCCTTCCCAAATGGTGCCTGATTAAACACTCTGCCTGGCCATATTGCAGGTATTGCATTGAGTTTCTTCCCCAGTGCTAGCCTGTTGTAAAGAAGTTACTTTCAGGGGCTAGAGAGATAGCTCAGCAGTCTTAGCAACTACCTGGCCAGCACAAGGACCCAGGTTCAATCCCTGGTACTTCATGACCTTGTCCCGCTGATCTATCCATCCACTTTCAGCCCTAGCATGGGCCTCCAGCTCAGCTGTTCCCTTTTTCTAAGTCCATGTGCACTCTTGGTGTTGCATATCTACTGTGGAGACCCTTTCAGTCCTCAGGAGATATGACCAGGCTAGGTTACAATTGTTTTCTTGACTCGGTTAAAGCAGGGAGACAAAATTTTCTCTTCTCTTCTCTTCTCTTCTCTTCTCTTCTCTTCTCTTCTCTTCTCTTCTCTTCACTTCTTCTCCTCTCCTCTCCTCTCCTTTCCTTTCCTTTCCTTTCCTTTTCTCTTCTTTCCTGTACAGGGAATTGAACTCAGGACCTTGTGCTAACCAGACAGGCACTGTGCCTTGATCTGTCTCCCTGGCCCCCCAAATTTCAAAATTCTTAAAGTCATAGTCTATGAGACTCCTTACAAGTTATTTAGGCTCTGAAAGGATATGAATTTCCCTCACCACACAAATATGCATTCACTGAGGACAAGTTTTTTCTCAACCAGTATAATATAAATGGATAACCCTGTTGTTTATACTGAAAAGCTTTCCAAGCCAATGAGTGGCTTGATACATCTTATATATAAATGTTTAATACTGTTTTGTTTTGCCTGCTGATATTTTTCAGTTCTTGATTCTCACAGCACAATTCAGAATTTACTGGGGCATATTTTAAGAAACAAATATTATTTTGATTAATTTAATTTTAAAGAGGCTTTATCTATGAGGTCCTTTATTTTCTATCTGAGATAATATATGTGTCTCTGTGTGCTTGTGTGTGTGTGTGTGTGTGTGTGTGTGTGTGTGTATTGTTATTCAACCCTACATGTTTGGACCTTATGTGTTTCTGAAGACCACTACAAACTCCTAAGATTCAAAGTAACACTTACCATATAGTATTTCATATAAAAATACAGTTAAGTACAACCAAAGGTATAAAAGGTTGTACAGTGGTACCTCAGCTACACTACAGATGATAATACATCACCATGGTTGCTGGGACAGCCCACTTGGGAAGGCTGAACCTCTGTGTGCCCCAGGCTGCCTGTGTTAATTGTTCTGGAGATGCTGAGATTCTTCGTTGCACATACATCTGTACTCTTATACACTTATATTACTTACCCCTAAGTAGGCCTTACTAATGGGATGGGGGACTCAAAGACTACAAATATTAAAGATATACATGTATATATATTTATATATCAAAATTTGTTAGGAATTTGCATCAATTTAAACTCTCACTGACCATATGTTACTGGAAGTTTTTTTTTTTTTTTCTGCAAAACAGAGGACGTATTTTTAATACTGACTTTCAAAATAATGTTAAGTCGGTTGTTTGATAAGAATATTTTAAGGGCCAGCCAAATAGCTCAGCAAGTTAAAGCACCTGCAAGCAGACGCATGGGATGGGAGGCGTGCTGATCCCCAGGCCCGTCTTGCCAGCCCCAACCCTGGGGCACACCAAGAAAGCAATTGAGACTGGGTGTGGTGGTGCGTGCCTGTAATCTCAGCTCTTGGAAGGCTTTCAACAGGCAGATCACTATGAGTCTGATTTAGCAGTGAGACCCTGAACACCCTGTACACCCTTCCCTAAAATACAAAAAGAAAGAACATTTTAAACCATATAATTGCACACACATACAAACCTAGTGCTTTATTCTGTGACTGTTTAATACACTATCATTACAGTAATAATAGCTCTCATAAGCCTTTACCTTGGTTTGTTCTATAGAAATATCTCATCACTTTGGAACATATAATTCTGTGCTCACTATAAAATTTGCTTTCCTAGTTACGAGTGGCACCTGATGCTGTAGGTATTTCAGTGACTGCCTCTCAGGAGGTGTTCAGCTGAGTGCAAATGAATTTGGCTCAGAACAGCTTTTAGCAGGCATTTGACAGCTTGGCTGACTGGCACATTGTCATCTTCATAACACACCTAAGACACGGAGTGCCAAAAATCACAAACAGGTTTGGTGTAGTTAAAGCTCTGAGACCTTGTCCAACTTAGTTAATCCTACAAATCACGGTAGCAGAAATATGCCAACTTTAATTAAAATTGTAGCTCATAATGCAAAGGATCATTATCTTATGTGAAGATATATATTATCTTAATATCCATATTTTGGTAAAATTAATCTCTTCAAGTCTTAAAGGCAGTCAGAATTGACAATGGATGGTACTGAAAACCTCCTTCAGCCATGGCAGGTACTGATCAGCACTTCGTTCCTCTAACCATTTTGATTTCTTGCTCTAGGGCTGTACAACTTGGGGCATTTTTCATTGATGAGGAACAAAATCTATTTCAGTTATATCAGATATTGATGATAGACATTAATAAAAACAGTGAAAGGACCTGGAGAGAGTAAGTGGTTCGTATTATACAAAATATTATTTCCCAGAGGCGCCATGGTTTAGTTAGACAGACTTTGGATGGCAGTGTGTGTGTGTGTGTGTGTGTGTGTGTGTGTGTGCATGTGTTGCGTCCATTGTAGTTACTGTTCACCAGTTGGTGAAATAGAAAGAGAACAGAGTTTTAAAAATGTATAAGCAATGCTGAATACCTGTCCTCTTGGTTTCTTTCTGAAATTGTGTATCATTTCTGTGTGTGTGTGTGTGTGTGTGTGTGTGGCTGGCTCAGCCCATCCTGGGGGTGGGGCTGGCACTGCATGTGGTGTCACAGATTGAACTGCGGTCCCTGCAAGCTTACCTAAGTTTGCCTAAGCAGGAACTTTAGACTACTGAGCTATCTCCCTGGTCCTGTGTATCATTTCTAATGTCTTAGCTATTATTTTTTTATTCTCCTTAAAATAAAAAAGTATAAGTTTGGTCAGTTTTTGAAACTTTTTCAGAAATTATTGTCACGCTGCAAATTTTTCCTTAAATGTTTTTGTTGCTAGCGTGATATATTAAGCATCTATTTTTAATTTCTTCTCAAATAATTTGTCCTAAAGAAGAAATGTGGAATTCCTGGAAGAACAGAAAGAACAGGGCCATAATACAGGAAAAGCAAAACAAAATCCATAGAATGAAGGTTAAAGATGAGTCTGATAGAAGCAGGGAGGCATGTTAGAAGACTGAAGTGCAGAAGGGGATTTCATTGATCAATGAATTTCTGATGGATCTGATAATTAGTACTTGAAGAAGATACTTGTTTACAGGACAAATATAAGTGAGGAAAAACTGAAAGCATTTCCTCCAAGATGAAGTATAAGACAAGGAAGTACACTCTCACTGCTCTTATTCAATATAGTACTTGTGGTTTAGATCTAAATCATACCCCCCAGTTCTCCTACATGTACGTGTGATTGGCCCCTGGGGATAATGCATTCATCAGTGATTGTTCATAGCTCTTAGAAGACAGGGTCTTATGGGAGGTCAATGGCTGCAGGTGCGATCTGGAAGGCTGCATGCCTGTCCCCAGCTGCTCCCCTCTGTCTCTGCTCTCTGGCTGTCAGGAGTTGAGCACCTTTGTGTCCTGGGTCCTTCCACCACACCTTTTCTGCCTTGGAGTCAGCCAAAAATGGATGACAGCTGTGATCCAAATAAACCTCCTCTCATCCTTTAAATTGCTGGTATCAGATATTGTGTCCCAAAGATGGGAACATTTTAAGACAGATTTTGGTATTGGCAGTGAGGTCATTTCTGTGATTGTACGTGACCATGTTGGTTAGAAACCTTTGGAACTGACATATAGTAAGGGTTGGAAAGACTTGAAGATATTGGTTACTGAAGCCCTAGATTGCTAAAGCAGAGCCTGAAGAGAGATTCTGATCAGAGCTCAAAGGACCGGAATGCTGAGACCCAAAAGCTTTCAGTTGGGAATAAAGACTCCACTGTCACTTCTGGCAGAGAGTTTGCCTTCATTTTGTCCATGGCCTGGCTCGGTTTTGTCCTGGCAGCAGCTGTGGTGACTCTCATCTTCTCCATCTCTTTGTGCAGTCTCTTCTTCACTTCCAGAAAGGGGGCGTCTGGTGTGGCTGTCTCTGATGGCATCATCAGGGCATTCAATGATGTGATGGTGCACAAGTTCTCAACCCTGGAGGAAATGGGGAAGCACAAGAAGGTGATGCTCTTCTGCCTGAGAGGACCAGAAGAATATCATCCCAGGGAGGGCAAAGAGCAGATCAGGTTGCCCTCAGGCAGCTGGCTTTGCGGATGTGGGGCGCTGCATTTTCTTTACCTTGCTCTCCATCCATTCCTCCCTCTACCTATGCTGCAACTTCTAATGCAAATAGTAACTGTGTGCTTGTTTGTTTGGTTTTGTGTATGTAATAGAATATTGTGGAGATGACTACTATGACTCCTGCCTGTGAAGACTGTTTTTTTTCCCTTTCTCTCATCTTGACCACTCCTGGAAGCAGGACCAGAAAGAGGCCTTCAGTGAAAAAGAAAAGCACCCAAAAAGCTGAACAACAAAAATCTTTGCCCATGTTCTGAAATTTTGCAGGAGACTGAGGTTAAAGACTGGATGAGAAAATTACAAAGGAGGGTGATGTTTATTTTGTATTTTATTTTACTTTTTGGCTAATGTTTAGTCTGTAGAAGGGTACTGCTGGCTATTGTTAGCTACATCTATACTGAAAACCAGGACCCAAAAGCAGGGATGAATAATTTGAAATTCTTTTCTGGGCCTGAGGATAGTTTGGTAGGTGAAAAGATTAGCTTTAAAATGAAGCTAAGTACTTAGCTTCAGGACAGTAGGAAAAATGGCTTGAGGAAATGTCATGACTCAGCCCTTGATACACTCAGAGGTGTACAACTATTAAAATTCCATTTGAGAAGATACCCCCTGGGTCTTCTGCTCAAGAAAGGCAGCCTAGTCTACTAGTTCCCTGGTATTTGTTTTACAATGACCAGTCATCCAGGCACTCAGAATCCAGTACTACCTTGATCTAAGCAAGGGGTCCTAGCTACCGGTTGGGTCGACAGGGGAACTTGGTATTATCCATGTGGTGCTATTTTTATAGTATGTAGGATGTAAGAGTTCTGGGGTCATGGGATGTTTAGCCAGAGTTCAGAAGAAGGTCTGGCAGGCCAGGTAGTTTGCCCTGTAGTGCTTGAAGCTGTGAACGTGAAGTAGAAAGTGCAATGGAGACCCCAGGAAGTTGGAAATACCAGGAACATAGGATGTCTGTGGAGCAGAAATACAGGCAGTGAGCTGAGACTGACCAAGAAGGAGGCCATGAGTGCTCCAACCTGGGTGGGGCTGCCCAAGATGTTTGGAGTTCAGATCTCACCACACTTTGCCCCCAGTGCTAAAGGTGGAGCTACAGGATTTAATGTTTGATGTTCTGGGTTTTGGTCTTGCTTTAGTCTGATTACTTTCTATCCCCCTGTTGCTCCCATTTAAAGGCGAATGTTTATCTGTTTCATTGTGTATTGGAATTATTAAACCTTCTTTTTGTTTTTAGGGCTCACAGGTAAGGGTTTGACTTAAGTGTCAGTGTAAACTTTGGACCTGGACTTTTTAGCAATAATGAAGCTTAAGATTTTGGCAGCTTTTAGAGATGGACTGAACACATTTTGCATAAAGAGATGCACATGCATCTTTTGGGATCCAGGGGTGAAATGGTATGGGTTAGATCTAAGTGTTCCCCCAGGCTCTCATGTGTGTGGATGGAAATTGGATTATAGTCAAATATGCTATAAGGAGTCAGGGCCTGGTCCCAGGGAGCTCACTGGGAGTGTGTCCTAGAAACATGTGTTCTTCTTCTTGGGTCCTCTCTTCTCTCTCTACTTCCTGGCCTCCATGTACTGAACACCCTTTCTTCCACAGGCCCTTCCACCACACCATCTACTTTGGACCCAGCTGACTAGACTGAAACCAAAAGCCAGCCAAGCTTCTTCTCCTTGGTGGAAGATACTGTGTCTTGATGACAGCAAAGTGGCTAATGAAGTACTAGAAGTTTTCATTAGAACAATTAGGCAAAAGCAGAGAATGTAAGTACACAAGCAAGATGAGAGGGAGTCGAATTATCCCTAGTGATGATATATTATACATAGAAAAACCAAGAGACCACACAAAAAATTATAGAACTGGCAAACAAATTCACTAAACTAGGAGGATACACAATCAGTACGTAAAAACCAGTAACATTTTTCTATACCAGCTACATCTGCTGAGAGAGGAATCATGAAAGCAATCCCATTTAAAATAGTTAAAATCAATCAGCCAATAATAAAATGTCCTGGTGGGGAGGTAAAAAACATAATAATTAAGTGTCCTATATTAAGTCTCAATAAAAAAGAAAGAACTTTACAATGAAAATTACAAAGCACTGATGAAAGAGATAAAAGACCCTAAAAGATGGAAAGACCTCTCATACTCATTGAGTAGGAGAACTCATTTTATTAAAATGTTCCCACGACCCAAAGTCACAGGCAGATTCAATTCAGTCTCCATCAAAATACCACTGGCATTCTTCATAACTAGAAACAAACAATCCTAGAATTTATATGAAAGCACAGAAGACCCCTAGCTAAAGCAAGCTTTAGAAAAATTGCAAAGATAGAGGCATCATAATGCCTGATTTCAAGACAAATCACAGAATCACAGTAAACAAAAGCAGCACGGTATGAGTGTGAAAATAGTCACATGCACAAATTCCCAGAAACAAACTGACAAATCTACATTCAACTGACAGTGGCTTCACAGAGAATGCCAGAAATATGCATTGGAGAAATGATAGTATCTTTACTAAATGACCCTGGGGAAACTTAATAGCTACAAGCTAAAGATTGAAGCTTGATTCCAATCTCTCACCCTGTAAAACAAGCAACAAAAAATAGATCAAAGATTCAAATGCAAGAGCTGAAACTCTGAAACTAGTGAAAGAAAACTGAAGGGAAACAATTGAAAACATTGGTGTAGGCAGTGGTGTTTTTTGCATAAAACCCCCAAGGCACAGGAAACAAAAGTAAAAATTGATAAATAGAATTATCAAACTAAAAAGCTTCTACACAGTAAGGAAGCAGCATAATGAACTTAGAAGCTGGAAAAGGAGAGAAAGTATTTGCTAGTTCTTCACTTGGATTCCAAAGGTTTAACATAGTACCTGTCTGATAGTGAAAAGCGCATTAGCATGAGTGGCTTCACTGTTTTCCTATCTCTGAACTTCAATTCCCTTATCTGCAGGATACTAGATACTATTTTCTCTGTATCAAAGGATTTCAAAGAAGTGAACTTTTTTCCCCCCCCCCCCCGTGGTACCAGGGATTGAACTCAGGGCCTTGCACTTGACAGGCAGTGCTTTTGTAACCATGCCCTATTTTCTTGTATTTTATTTGTAGTTTTTCTTCTTTATTAAAAATCTTTTTTTTTGCTAGTTTATCTAATTATCTTTTGTTTATAAATCAGAGTTGGTTTTTTATCAATTTATATTATTATTGTTAAACATATTTCTTAATTTTTACTTTTACTTTTATATAGGTTCTTATATTTTGTACTTATTCATTTTACTCTGCTATGTTTTGAGTTGGGTCATTGAGTAATTGTTTTCTTACTATTTTCCTAAAAGGGT
Source organism: Octodon degus (assembly GCF_000260255.1). Taxonomy (NCBI): domain Eukaryota; kingdom Metazoa; phylum Chordata; class Mammalia; order Rodentia; family Octodontidae; genus Octodon; species Octodon degus. The sequence continues at coordinate 1,577,154 of NW_004524654.1, forward strand.
ATATGCAGATAAATGAATGTATGTTTGTCTCTGTTCCACAGTTCTGATAGGTAGAATTTTCATTGTTATTACACTATTAGCATTTTAAAACTACTATTGTAGCAAGAGTCCATGAATTACTTAGATGTACATTTTATTATTTTTAAACATATGGCACTATCTTTTGCAGTTGTTCAGAGATTGTGACCTGAATGATAGAAATTATTTGATACTTGTTGAGATTTGCTATGTGTTCTGGCATAGAGTCAACTTTTGCAAAATTTCTACATGGGCCTGTGAAAATATATATTCTTTAATTGGAGGGTGAAGTTTTATCTGCTAAATGTTATGCAACACTGTGATATTTTCCCCTGATTTTTTAAGCACTAGGAAAAGATTATTCATTTTTCTAATATGATTACAGCACTATCATCAGTTTACTCCAGTATGCCAAGGAATTTTTTCTTTGTATTTCTTCAGGCTATGTTGTTGGAGACACACAAATTAGCCATTTTTATATCTGTATAATAAATTGTTTATACTTTGGATAGTTAGTGAACTTCTTTACTTCAAAAATTTTTTTGGCTTAAACTACATTTTGTTTACTATTAGTGTAATGAAAACTAGTCTTTTTTTTTCCAGTGTGGAGAGACAGGTTTCTTTCTTTTCTCCATGTTTTTATTCTTTCTATGTGCTTATTTTGTGCCCTTTCAAAAATACATGCAAACTTTTTTTCTTATGAAGTCTTAAGAGCTCATAATTCATATGGCTTAGTCTTATCAGAAAATAATTTTAACTGGAGAATTTAGTTCTTTTATTTTATTTTTTTGTTAATGAAATTTGTGGATTTATTCCTGTCATGGTATTTTATACTTCCCATTTTCCTCATTATATTAGAGCTTAGTTATAGCAATTTTTATGTTGATGTTGTCAAACAGTTTGGAGTGAGAAGCTTGTCAAGATTAAGAGTAAAATTATTGAGAAAAGAAGACAGAACTTAGAGGAAGATTTAAGAAGCTAACAGGAAAGCGAGAACAAGGAGGCAGATAAATTCTGGCCAGAGAGACAGGAAAAAGCTATGGAAAGGTCAGCATCTTACAGCTCAGTAGTTGACCAAGTTTCAGGTAGGAGCACATGGTCAACATGATGAGATGGTTCTCATTGTCTGTGAAATGAATAAATTTTGCAGTTGGATGGTTGAAGAGTTTTGAGAGTATTGTTTCAAGGGGATAACTAAAAAAAAATTATCATTAAGAAAAATTAGATTGTAATTACTGACTAGAAGATTAATAAGAAGAAGTTACCTTTGCCCTGAAGAAAATCCTTGTCAAGATGTAGGAGAGATGACATAACTGGAGGAACTGATGAACTAAAGTGTTTGAGATAATGAGAATCTCCACACTTCCATCTGGTGTAGGTGTCTTTCAAGAGTCCACTTAGAGATGCACAGATTACATGCCCCACTACAGCTGAGAAGAGATGTGATAGAAATGGTGAGGGTGTCTTCACAGGCAGCACTGATGAATCCATTAAATTTTGTACCCCTGATCAAGCACTGTGAAGTTAATCCTGCAGTGGGGCTTAGATCAGAGCATACATTAATAAACGCGCTTGCACTTGACCTATAAAGTGAATGATCAACAAGCCCCATAGGGCACTGAGCCTTGTGAGCTCTCTGAAGAATCATCACTATCACTAAGCCATTTTAAAGGGCTGGTTTTACATTTTCATTAGGAGAAATATCTCAACATTTTGGCTAATGAAAACCAAGTACCTAAATTTTTCTAATTTAGACTCAGCGTAATTATTGAAGTTTTTGGTCTTTGAGTAAAAATACAGTAATTTTATTTTAACTACACCTTCTATCTCCTTTCCTTTGGGAAGTATCTGGAAGTACCAATTAACTTAGCAAATATTTGATGAGCAACTCTAAGAGTGTGATATCCTAAATAACACTAGCATATCAGATAGCTTAGGAGCAGCTATTTATATTTTATTAGGAAAATAATAGTGATATCCTCCAGATGTTTAAAATAAAACACTCTTTCAAGGTAGTAGTTATTGACACTCCTGGGAGCCTTGACTATTAAAACAAGACTCTATTCATCTTCTATGACTAAAAATTGGGCAGTAAGAAAACCATGGTGTTAAAAGGAGGCTACTCTTTAAAGTGGTTATGCTCAAAAATGAGAATTTCTTTTGTGAGAAAATGCTATTGAAGGTGCTTTGGTTATAAAAGGTAACTGAGTCCCAAACTCATCTAGATAGTGAAGAGAGTGCTGTCTATTGTCAAGTAACAAAAAGTGGGTAACTGATTCTTGGCAGCTGAAGAAGAAGTTGCTGTAGGCTGGAGCAGTACTCAGGGAAGAGAAAAGATGGAGTGAAATGGTCCTAGTAAGGAGTTGACCCATCTAATAAGCAGGACTCAAGAAAGAAGGAGGATGGGTAATAAGTTCAGCATAGCTGAGTGGCTGAGACTATTTATCACTTAAAATAGTCCTTATGAAGATGATTTTTTGATCTGTGATAAAGTCTGATTTCTGTCCATAGTCCTCCATGAAACCAGCCTCACATCACAACTCAAGGGCAATAGTGCAATAGTTGATGTGTGAAGAGGGGCTCTCCCACACTTGGGACAGGGTGAAGATGAGGAAGACATCGCTTAGGTGAGGAAGGTGATTTCAGAATGAGGAGAAACAGCTATGCATGGAAGGATGGTGAAGGGTTTTCATAGGAAGTGGAATGGCTAAAATACTGAATTCCTAAATACCGAATACCACTAAGTTGGTTTTCTGCTTGACACTTGAAATGTTGATGGCAATGTAATTAATTGGTCATGAGAATTGATCCACCCAAGGCAGCACAGCCAAAATAAAAAAACAAGCAAACAAACAAGTGCATCTCACAAAAGCTGACAAAACCAGAACATACCTTGAAATTTCTAGGTTTTAATTGGATATAGAAGATTTTTGAAAGATAACGTGAAGATGTCCTAGCTCTGTTTCTCAACTGCTGAAACTCTAAATAACTAAGAAAGCTCTACCTACACTTCACAAGCTTTCACTGACCTGTGAAATGGGAGGATTACATAAGTTAAATATTGCAAAAAGGCATAATATATGAAACCAGCTTTCATAGAAGGTAATTCTTTGAGTTTTTGTTTGTTTTTTCACCAGGAGACAGGGGCTCACTATGTAGCTTAGGCTGGCTCTGAACTCATGGCAATCCTCCTGCCTCTGCCTCTCAAATGCTGAGATTATAGGGGTGCACCTCCCACACCCAACTAGAAAGTGGTTCTTTTTTTTTTCTTTCATATTTTAGGAAGGGTCTACAGGGTTTACAAGGTCTCACTACATAGATCGGACTCGTAGTCATCTGCCTGTGTTCAGCCTCCCAAGAGCTGGGATTAGAAGTGCACACCACCACACCCAGTCTCAATGACTGTCTCAGCACAGTGGCGGGGGGGGATTGAACCCCCGGCCCCTGCACCTGCTTGCAGGCACTTTAATCCACTGAGCTATTTGGCCAGCCGTTGGAAGGTGATTCTTTATACCATCTGAAGAAGTAATTTTTCTATTTAACTTCTATCATATACCTAGTATATGCCAAGATCTATTAGGAGATATAAAGAAGATATACCCTTTATCAAGGAAGGTACAATACTTAGAATGTTGGAAAGCCATAAGGCTTGCGCTTCTCTTCACTTCTCTAGCTTTATAGCCAAGCAGCAATAGCCAAAGAAGATACACTGGACTGAAAATTTATACCTGGAAACCAATACCACCGTAACACATAGCCCCTAGCAAGGAGAGAGGGGGAAAAATGAGCCACCTCAGAGCACAACTGTCATTCTTCTGTAGAACTGAACAGTAGAGGGAACCCTTTCTTCTCTTCTGGGAGGAAGCCCCCACCATGTGTGCTCGCTTCATGCAGACTGGAAGTAGATGTAGAAACGTGACCCTCTTGGGAATAAGGAAGCCTGAGAGAAAGCGAGAAACAAGTGCAACCTCATCCACTGGGGGGTGGGACTGAGCCTAATCTCGCTATTGTATGCACGACTCCTCCTTTAGTCTTGTGGCTGTTGTGTGTGTCTGCAGTTCTAAACATTTTTGAGAATGGATTTTGCATTAAAGACATCTCCATTCATGTTTATTAATGGAGCAGTGGTGGAAACAGGACTGGTGTTTGTTTCATTTATTTAGCACTTGTGACAAGATGGCTCTGCACTTGGCCTGTGTGGGGACATTACTTTATTGATTAAATAATGTGATGAAAGGGAATGGTACTTATGTGTTGAGAGATTATTGCCAGAGACACTTGGCCAGTGGAGTGCTGAAAGCAGGGCAGTGTGACACTTTCACTACGAGTGAGTAATTAGCCGCCAGTTGGACCAGAAATGCAGTGTCCTGGGGAATATCCTCTTAATGTGCTGGTTGTGTCGTTGGAGGTACGTAGGATCTTATATCCTGTTTCTCAGGTTTGTCCTTGATATAATAAAAAAATAAACAATGAAAATGATAATGATACAAAATAAGGCATTTAGAATATCACAGAAAACATCCTATTTTATAGGGAGGGACACAATTTTAATCTCAGTTATCATATGAAATGTTAAAGACTTCAGACAATACATTTATTATTATATTTCCTACTGAAGTAGCCATGGTAGAAGGAAGCCTGAAATTCTCACATTACAGTCTGTATATGAAATGGATATGTTTGTTTGGGCATTTATGGAAGAAAATGGGACTGGCCTACTGAGGTGTGTCATCTGACATTTATCTTTTAGCCCACAGAATGTTGTAAAGGATGGATGTTTTGTCCTGTAGAATGAGAATCTAAAAGAGCCTGTGGCACCTGTGGACCTACTTTGAGGACCCACTGGAATTTGCTCTTTGTCTCATGCAGATCCTCTGTCCTTGCTGAAAGGGAGTGCAGGGGAGCATTTGTGGCTCCTTTTGGCAATTTTTGTTTGCTTTTTGATTCTTGGTATGGTACTGGGGATTGAATCCAGGACTTTTGCATTGAGCTATCAGTGCTTTTTATTTTTTACTGTGAGACAGGGTCAGGTTAGTCTCAAACTTGTGATCCTCCTGCTTCAGCCTCATGGAGTGCTAGGATTATACATGTGAGCCCCACATTATGGCCTGGTCAGGCAATTTGCTCTTTTCCACCATTTCTGTACTCTTCCATGTATTATGCCTAGTTTTCTGTTCCTTATTATTTGTCATTTTTTTTTAAATAAAAACTTGCCTGCCTGCAGCCTTCATTTTCAAGTTTTGTCCTCTTCTTTTTTTTGCCTTAGTGGAGCAAATAGGCAAAAAAGAAACTCTGGTAGTTCTATTCCTAGCTTCAACTCCTGTACTACAAATCACTAGCTGTGTGACCTTGGGAAAGCTGTTTGAAGTCTCTGTGGGCTTAATTTGTAAAATGATGATGATGATAACAATAATAATGCCTTTTTAAAAATAAATTTTATTGAGAAACAAATAGCAATGAGACAGTTTCAAAACAGATTAATAGGACAGTTTCAATAATTAATACATTGTACATTGTTGTTTTTGTAGTGGTTATTCACAGAAAAGATGCAGATGTGATATCCTGTCCAAATACTATTAGTACAAATCTTTCTTCTCATTGAATTGAGAGAAAGTAGCTGTATGTCTATCCTAATTATTTTGTATATACAGATACAAAATGGTCCTTTGTATCCCCCCCCCTTTTTTTTTTTTTTTTTCGCAGAACCCAGGATTGAACTCAGGCCCTTAAGCTTGCCAGGGAAGCACTTATTCCACTGAGACATCTCCCTGGCCCTGTATTCCCTTTTTTTGTTTAGTTTTGTCAGAGATGGGTATTCCATTGCCATTTAAATATTGTAGGCACAAGAAGCCAGCAAAATAATCCAATATACTCCAGTAGTCCATAATAATAGTGGATTATCCATAGTTAGGGAGATAGCTCAGTGAAGTAAGTGCTTGCCTGTCAAGCACAAGGTCCTGAGTTCAATCCCTGGTACCACCAATATATATCCACTGGTGACAAAATAATGCCTTTTTAAACAGCTATTGCAAGGATAAAATATGAGAGTGCCTAAACCATTCATGACATATAGTAAATGCTACCATATAGTAAATGCTTTGTGCATTTTAAATAATATAAGCATTTTGATGCCTATGGACTGAAAAACCTTACAGCCCCCTAAGCCTTGTTAAGTGTTGCCACATTTCTTAGCGGGTGGTTTCCAGGTGCTCCCTCATTCAATCACAGCCTATGCTGCTCATTGGATGCTTCAGCACACTCAGTATTCTGGCCTTTTAGCTCTACACACCAACCTCTAATTTTGCTATACATTCTTCTACTTTTTCTAATCACACATTTTCCCAGGAATACCCCATCCTCCTTTGTTTTATTCAGCCACTCAAAATTTGTTTTTATTTTTATTTTATTGAGAAACAAATATGAATGAGACAGTTTCAAAGCTGATTAATAGAACATTTTCAATAATTAATACCTTGTACATTGTTATCTTCTTAGGAGTTATTCATAGTATAAGAAGCAGGCAGGATATCCTGTCCAAACACTATTACTACAAATCTTTCTTCTCATTGAATTAAAAGAAAATAGCTGTATTTCTATCCTAACTATTTTGTATATATAAATACCAAATGATCTTTTCTTTGTATCCCCATTTTTTTTGTTTTGTCCTGTCAGAGGTGAATATTCTATTGATTTCTAAATACTATAGGTGTTTGAATTCAGCTAAACAATCCAATTCTGTCTAGCAGTCTATAATATTATTGGTTTATCCTCAGAAGTTATTGACTTGAGCCTTTTACAGCTCATCGTATTAATATGGCTTTACTTTGTCTACCTCATTTCTGTACTTTTCTGCTGGATGGTTAAGACCAAGGTAAAGCAAGACCTATATAGCAAGAAATGTAACTTTTATATCTGATAAGGTCAGTCAAGTCCCCTCAGGATTTTTCCTGTAACCCTGTACCGCACTTTGTAGATCCTTTGTCAGTGTCAGCCATATGGATGTGTCACGGCCATTGCTTGACCAATTTGAGCTCTGTGAAAGCCTGAGAGAATGTTTTCTCTCCATGTTACTCTCCTTATGCACACTAAACATCATCAATCACATTCCTCTGTGGCTCCATAATCTCCTTGATCAGAAAATTTGGTGCACAACTGAGTTACATGATGTTACAGTACAGGTTCTCCTATGTCCTGAGTCGTCACTGACCTTGGAAGGCTAGGGCCAAAATGTTGGCTGACCTTGCAGCCCTTTCTTTTCTCCAATTTTTGATCTGCAAACTTAGGTTGTTAACCCTCCAGAAGAGAAGCTAATTATTACCCTGCAACATATGCAGTTCGGTTTACCCTATCTGTCTAAATATCAAACATCTTAGGCATAACATGGAACAAGTATTTTCCATCAAGTACTGACGTGTTGAACCTTAAGTCCATACAGAATATGAAGAAAAAATAATTTAAAAAACAGGACTAAACACATATTTTTTACACAGAAATTTAGAAATATAACCATATACTGCTTTGTAGCAAGACTGATATTTTTCTTTCTTTTTCTTGTGCCTTTTTTCTCATTTATTACCCACTAAAAAATACTTCTACTTGTGAGACAGTATGGTAATAATTCATATGTCATGACAAGAAGTATGTATTTAGAAGACCAGAAGGACAGGCATTCCAAGCGTGACCCTTCTACTACATACTGCTATCTTCAGTACAGTTGCTTGGTTCACAGTTATATCAGCATATATAGTTAGTCAGGGTGAGAATCCCACCAATTAACTGCTAGTTTCAAAAACCTGCTAATGTTTCTCAGGATCATTGCCTTGCCCATCTTGTGTGTACAATATATGGCTTTGTCCTTGTCCTGTTTCCCAGCTTTTCTCCTTACTCTCTCCTCGTTGTCTAACCCTCAAGTTCTCTCTTTCCTTTTAGTTGTGTTATACCTTTCTAATGTATTCAGCCACTCAAAATTTGAGTACCTATGTTTTCCCCATTTTTTATGAGGAAATGAACACCATCAGTATATTAAAAGGTTTCTATACTCACCTTCCTCATTTTGTATGGAAGTCAAAAAATGCCCCTCCCCCATGTCTGAGCCCTGATTCCTGGAATTGGTGAATATTACTTTATATGGCAAAGATTTCATAGATGAGATGGAGTTAGAGGTTATTTCAGTTAATCATACAGATCTAAATGTATTCATGAGTATCATTATAGAAAGAAGGTGAAGGGAGATTCCCACAGAAGTATGACCATTGGAGTATGCAGAAGTGAATGCCAACAGCATCAGAGAATGCCCATGCAAAGCACATCCTCCCTAGAACCTGCAGAAGTGGCATGGACTCACCTTCATCCTGAATTCCCATTTCCTAAAACTCACTTGGGACTTCTAGCTTCCAGAATAGAAGAGAATAAATTCATGTTTTTGCTTTCCTTTATTTTTTAAAGATAGGCAAGTCATTTTCTTTTATTTTGTTATTTATTTATTTCATTTCAAAGAGAATGAAAATAATAAAAAAGTAGAAATGATAGAGAATTTCAAAAAACAAGACAACAGGAATTCAATAGTTACTGTTATACTGTCCATAAACTGAGGAATAGATAAAAAAGATGTGGTAGTTTTATACAATGGAGTATAACTCTGCTATAATGAAAGATAAAAGCAAGGCTTTTATAGGTAAATGGGTGCAACTAGGTAAAACTTTTAATTAGGCAAAGTATTAACAAACATTCACAAACGAAAACAGTTCAAAGTACCACAGGACATATGCAAACATGATTTACATCATTATGGTTGAAGGACCTGAATAGACTTCTCTCCGGGAAAGATTACAAATGGCCAGGACATACATGAGAAGTTTTCAGCATCAATAACCACCAGTGAAAAGCAAGGCAAAACCTTAATTATTTACTGTTTGACACTCATCAGAATGACTGTGATAAAAAGACAACATAAGTGTGAGTGATGGTGTGGAGAAAGAAGAGCGTTTATACAGTGCTGGAAGGAATAAAATATGAGGAAGTCACTTTGTAAATCTGGAAGATGCTCCACGTGTTGAATAAGGAGTTACTATATGAACCAGTAATTCCATCTTTAGGTACATCCCTAAGAGAAATAAAAACTTGCATTCATATAAAGAGTTGTGCACAAATGTTTATAGCAGATGTACTCGTCATAACCAAAGTGTGGAAATGGGACAGAGGTGCAACAAAGGAGTGAGGACTTCGTGCACACTGTAGTACAGATGTGCTTTGGAAAACATGCTAAGCAAAATCAAATCTTTATTTCCCTCAGGCAACCAATTTGTGGTGATTTGTTATAGTAACTATAGGAAACACGTGCAATGCTATCGTAGTTTAGTATTTTATTTTCAGTATTTCTCTTACTTTATTTGAAAATTTACATTTAGTAAATATACTCTCTTAGGGGTCTAGCTTAATGAGTACTGAGCAGTATTCCTCATACTATGTAACCTTCATCACTATGAAGAGATGGAACGCTATCACGTTTCATCTCTCCCCCAACTTCCCTCCCACATCTTCCTACTTTTCAGTCTTTCCCTGCCCTCTTAATTCCTGAAAATCTTCGAATGGATCATCATTTTACTTCTACATTTTCCAGAATTTCATCTAAGTCGAGTCATTCAATATGTACATTTTTGACTCTGTCTTCTTTTATTTCATAAAACACATGTAAAACTTATCCCATGTTTTTCAGCTCTTGATTCCCGAATAGTATTTCATTTCATGTACATACCACAGTAAATTTATCCATTCCTCAGCTGAGGGATATTTAGATTATTTTCAGTTTAGACGATTATAAATGAAGCTGTTATAAGTATTTGTGTGTACAAGTTATGTTAGAACATGGGTTTTATGTCATTTGACATTGTGAAGTGAATTGCAAACAGTTTTCTCTATGGATTGATGATATTTTGATGTCTTAGTTTGTTTTGCTGCAGTGGAATAGCAGAACCTCTGTAATTTAAACAACAAATACTTCTCACAGTTCAACAAGCTGGAAATCTGAGATCCGGGTGCTATGATGTCTGAGTTTTTGATGAGGAGCTTTTCCTTGGAAGAAGCCAGGTGTCTGACCACTTGTATCTTCACATGGTGAGAAAAGAGGAAAAAATACTCTTGCACTTTCCTGTGTGTGTGTGTGTGTGTGTGTGTGTGTGTGTGTGTGTGTGTGTGTGATTTTCTATAAGGCAAGTGGTGCTGTATGTGAAGTTTTCACTCTCATGATGTAGTCACCTCCTGAAAGCTCTGCCTCCTAGTACTGTCACATGGGGGACTAGGATTTTAGTATGCTTGTGAATTTTAGGTCCATAGTCTGGTGAATATTTAGGTGAATATTCAGTCCATAGACACTTCATATTCTGCATACTTTAAATCATTTTTTTTTTGCGGTACCTGTGATTGAACTCAGGACCCTGCGCTTGCCAGGCAAGTGCTTAATTCTACTGAGCTATCTCCCCAGTCCATATTCTGTATACTTTAAATTAGAAGCATTTAATTTTAGTATGAGCAACCAAGCTCAGTCATTACTTTTGTAATGTTTAGTAATGACATTTCTTATATGTGATACTTCTGTTAATAGTATGACTTAATAAAACCTTTTTAAAACTAAATAAAATGCAAAACATAATATTAACTTACTTTCTAATTGCTGTTGTTCATTAGCCATGATACAGAGGTAACATAAACTGCGGGGAAGATTAATTTCTTCCTTAATAGGATTTTCTTGAAATTATAACTTTACTTAGGAGTTGATCCAAGTTGCTGCTACTGACTTTTTGTTTCCCTGCTGAAAGCATTGTCACTGGCAATTCCATTACTTTGAAAATCACTTGTAATTTCATCTCTTGCAATAGTGAATGTGAGTTTGCCTTTTCCTCTTCAGTACTACTGATCTCCTTAGAATTCACACTTGAAGAATGCCCTGGATATCCCAACTAGATTGCCACTTGAAGGGAAATCTGTATTTCAGTTTTTCAATCTACCAATGATTCTGCTTTTTAACACCTAGCAAGGGACTTTGCCTACAAAAGACCCGTAAGTCATCTCATCCCCTATGAGCAAATTATTTTCATAGCTTCCTCTTCACTTAGTCTTCTTGTAAACACTGAGACTTTGATACTCTTCCTGGAGAGTTGTTAGTCTTTGTCTCTTCTGTGTGAATAGGCTTTTGCAGTCAGATTTGAGTACAGGTTGGAGCTGAGCAGAAGTGAGCAAATGATTTGTCCTCTGTCACTGGATAAAAGCTCTGTAGTACAACTAAGAAATAAAAGGTCATAATTTGTTCTCACTACTGAGAACAGGATAAGGGTTTGGTGTTACTAATTGTACTTTAGGGGCATTATCTTAAGTTTGAGATATGTATTTAAGAAGTCAACTCATGAAAGTAGTTCTTGAATGGAAGGGCTTAATAGCCCGAGATACATATTGCAATGTCTTATGTTGGCCCACTTGGAAATATTCTTTGCAGGCTCTACGTTCTTGCTTCTGTTTCATAAAACTAAAGAGAAGCAGGAGGGTCAGTGACAAGTTCAGCTATGACACAGCAGCAAGAAATCTATTGGCAGGCATTTGGGTTTGTGTTCTACAATGCATGAAAACATTCAGGAACAATTTCACTGGGCCTTCCAGAAAAGGCAATATATTTGTAAAGCACACTTGTTTGTGCCTTTTTGGTACCATTTATTCCTTGCTAACTTCTTATTACTATAGAGATAAAATTGGAAAGATGAAAAAATTAAAACCATCAATGTGCCTCTGAAAGAAAATGAACATCGCAGGTCTTAGTAGATTTTTAAATAAATGAATTTTTAGTGGACTAATTCAAATGTTAATACAAAGATAAGAAAATGGATTTGAATGTGTTTATTCTTACATTCATAAATCAAATTCTGCATATTGATGCAGAAATAATGAACCTTTAACCAGTTATACACATTTCTAATTATTTACATTGAGGTACTCCAAAGAACTACAGCTAAACATGCAGTTAGGAAAAATGAAGGTTTCTGTAAAATTGTTTTTTTTTTTTCTATAATGTGCTTACTCTTTTCCTTTTAAATAATCTCAGAAAATGTTTTGGCATTTTGGAATAGTTTTATATTTCTTCTTTGGCAGCAGATGAGTTGATTAGTGGCAAACTAATGAGTCACTGGCTCTCCAGTTTATCTTTCATGTTATGTGGCTCAGGTCAAGATTTCTAAGGGAGCAGGAAAGTGGTCTCACATCTATCATCCCCGCTCGATGAAGTCTGCAAGCATGGCATCATCCTCACCCAAAAAGCCATTCATACAGTTCCACTGGCTTTGGAGTCGTTTCTGTTCTTTTAATTATGTTTCGCTAAAGACTGATACTAAAGGTAGTCAGCCAAGAGAATACTAAGGAACTGTTTGAGAATAGAGGAGACTGAAGAAAAATGTAACTCAACACAATACATGATAGATTACTTTTTTTTCTTTTTGCTATAAAAAAACATTGGAACACTTGGTAAAAGCTGAATAAAGGCCATAAGTTAGAGTATTGTAATCAATGTGAATTTTAGTTTTTAATTTGAAGGCCGATGATGACAGGTTCATGGAGTATTCTGGAAATTTCCTAAAACTTACTTAAAATTTTACGATTGGTTATTAACAAAGCTGAGTGATACTGGCTTTCATATTTAAGCCAACCATAAGAGTGCAGATTTCTTGAGTCATAACTACACTCTCATTCATTTTCTTGGAAATGCCAATTCAGAGTGGGGAATTTATGATAAATCAGACAAAGGAATTCTGTCTGTACATTGGGAGTAACAATATTTACCTACATCATAAAGTAAGAAGGAGAACTAAGAAAGCCAAAGCTCATCGCACAGTGGATGGCAGGTCATGAATTCAATAAGTATTGATAGTAATGGATAGTTGTGATGCTTTTTTATGGTTTTATTGATAAAACCCCCCCGCTCCCTCAATTTTTAAGTAATTTTATTTTAACAGACTCTTTGAGAAGCAAATGAATACTGCTATTGAATATCACCTGTATTTAGTTCTGGAATTAGATATTGTAACCCTTAGTTCTTACACACATAAAAATCTGAGCCATATCAATGGCACTTTCCATGAAAAACTTTACACCAAGTCCTATGAAGCATTATTTAAAATTGGAAGAGTAATCTGATGTGATATGTGTTTATCAAACTGAGGTCACATTACAATAGTAGGTAATGAGAATAACTTAGCAGGGTTAAAATCAGAATCATAAAGAATTGAATTACAGTAGAATAGGATGGGTAAGATTGGAATGAATTGTCTGGAAAAGGTAACTATTGTTTCGTGAAACCTTATGTGCACCTATTGGGTTCCATTTCCAAATATTTTTCTTATTATGAGTTTCAGTCATTGGGTAGAGAATTGGAGGCTGCTCACCCAGGCAATGTCAGCTTCAAATACTGAACCCAGAGGCTTGGATGCAAAGTGTATGGAAGGATCTCTCAAAGAATGTCCATTCCTTCCTGCTTTGGCCCACAGGTTGCCTAAACATCCCTATTGTGTACTTTCCACACTGATAGAGGAAACCAACAACACAGTAGCAAGCATGACATATTCAAACAAACTGAAATAACTTTTTAATATTATATATTAATTCAAGCTTGAAACATTACAAGTATCATTATTTATCTAAATTTTGAAGCAAAGAGTTTGATCCTTGGCACCACCAAAAAAAAAAAAAAAATATCCATTTGAAGCAAAGAAAACTAGCTTTATTTCAACTTCTACAAATAGTGTCTCCTGAGCTTATCATAGCCAAAGTATCATTCTGACCCTATTCCTAAAAGATGCAGAAATTTAGGTAAAATTATGAACTGGCTTCAATTTAGTTATATTAGCAGAATGTGGAGGTGAGGGGAGGCATGGTATGCTCATAATCCCAGGATTCTGGGAGGCTGAGACAAGAGCATCCTGAGTTATAGCCCAACCCGAGGAGCTTAGCAAGACTCTGTCTCAAAATAAAAGGTGAATTGGGGAGGGTGTTGGGCATGTAGTTCAGTGCAAAGGCCATGGGTTCAAACCCCAGTACCTCAGAGAAAAAGTGAGACAATGATTTGTGTGCTGAGGAGGTTGAGGGGCTGGGAACACTTAGCCCTGGCATAGTATCCAACCATACCCACACAGCCTCCACCTGTCTGAGGACAACTAAGGGGAAGGAGAGGATAAATGCATTATCATATGTACCCACTGGCTCTTCCACAGAGAACCTGCCTTCTGATAGGAGCCAATGGCTTGCGTCTTCTCTGCATTCAATGGATTTATTTGATAGAAGTCAACTTCACTCCTTACTGTGCAGCGTGCTTTGGTCAACCCCAGAGAAGAAGCTAAACATTGGGTTTTATTAAAAATGTTGAGAAGAAAGATTGGTTTGTTTCCCTCCTTTTTTTTTCTCTTCCTTTTCTTCTTTAACAAAACATCCTTTTATATGCCAGAACTTAGTGAAACTGCTTGGGTAGTCAAGGTAGTAAATAGAGCTGGTCCTTTTAGCTCTAGGAAAATATGAAAGCATCTTTCTGCCACTGAGCTGGCACCCGTGGCGGGATCAAGTGCTACTGTTAATGGGTGGGCAGAAAAGTACATTATCACCTCAGGGCTGTCATTACCAGAGGCTTTCACTGCAAACTACACATTCAGGGAGTGGTCAGAGGAGAAGGGGGGCCGACCCGGGAGGCAGAGAGGGAGTGACAAAGACAGCAAGTTTTAAAATCTTATTGACCAGAATGGTGGACATAGGAAGAGTTGAGGACTTCAACCTGCATGTAGAGCATGACACTACATCTTACGAAGGTAGCCACCTGCTTGCTTGCTTGTGCAGCTGCCTTTCTGAAAAACACAGGCTTAGCCACACCTGGTGGCTACCGCTCATCAATTCCTGTGCAATTTACCCCATCAGGGTAAGATTGCCTATTTAATCTCCAACACATAGGTGGATAATTTGTGCTTACATATTTAATCCAGGTATCAGTTTGTTGTGCATTTGTTTCTTGCTTCTCACAGAAAAAATATCAAAATTTTCTTGTTAGTATAAATTTTAGAATTTAGTTTAAATAAATACCTTATTTAATATCCCACATTATAGCCGTGAAAGGCTGAGCATATGAAGGTCCTTTAGATTTATTTTTTTGGCTGGCTCACGCTGCCTTAAGGGTGAGGCTGGTGAGGCAGGTGGAGGTGGGGATTGAACCGCTGAACCGAGGTATCCTGCGCCTGATTGCATCTGCATGAGCACACGCTTAAACACCTGAGCTAACCAGAAGGCCCCTAGAATTTTTTAAAGTTGGTTCATAAAGTCACTGCAAAGTATTCTGTTGAAGTAGTGTTACTGCAGTATTATAGTGAGAGGATTTTGCTGTTAGGCAATGGAGAGAAGTTCATATCACGGGATTTTTTACTTTTGTCTTCTTATTTTTGGGTTGCTTCCTATCGATCCTGAGCTCTTCACTGAGAGAAGTCATAACCATTTCTGTCCTTTTCTCCGCAGCTGTTTTCTGTCTGGATTCTGTTGTATCAGCATAATGGATAAGTAGAACCCTAATGAGTTCAAAGCCAGCCAGTTAGTTCCTGGATATGTAGCAGATCCTGTTAATCCAGTTATGAGCAGCAGGTACTCTTTCTTCCAATTTCTGCCCTCCACCTTGTCTTGCACTAAAGCTCTGCATTTTATTACAGAATGATCTACCTTTTATCAAAAAGAAGCCGTTATTATTAATTTTAGAAAGCAATGCTGGGAAGAATAATTATAAGCAAAATGTTATAGAAAATACAAAGAGCATGATATGGCTTCTCCTGTTCTTTACAAAACCATCAATTTGGAAAAAATAATCTAGTTCTTTGCTGAATTATATTTTAAAAGGTTTAAGCTATCATTCAGATAACCAGACTTCTTTGCTATAAAATTTCATCAAAATGTACTCAATCCTTGACCTCATATCTGGGTCCATTTTAGCAATCAGATAAAACTTCTTAGGTTTTCTTCCTAGAGGCATGAGTGGTTAACTTGATCTTATTGCACTGCAAAAGATTTTATGCTCTGCATCATTTTTCATAAAAGCTATTTGTTTTGTTAGGAGAACTCCAGGGAGACTCCTTGTTAGAATAGATTTTGGAGGGCAAGGGTGGCTTGTGCTTGCTCCTCTTCCTGTCTTTTAACCAATAAAAATAGTTAGCAATGGTTAGACGTTAAGCACGAAAGAAACGAAGATGTAAGAAATGATGCAAAGGAAATTACGATCTTGGTAACTGAAGATGTTATTTCTCATGACCAGACCAAGGATCACTTAAAAGAAAAATAAACAGAAAGGAGTCCCAGGGACAATTGTTGATTTGGAAACATACTTCATTTGTCTGAAGGTCGTCACTTGCTTTGTTTACATTTATTGTCTTGTTGGTTGGTTGGAAGGCAAAGGGACTGAAGCCAGGGGCCGCCTTTCCTGTTTCCCTTGTGCAACCCAGCCACCCCACGCAGGCCACGGAGGTCCACGCCAGCGCAAACAGCCTTTGCACAGAAAGGGCACTAGGTGGTGCCCATCTGCTTTGCCGGTGAAAGGGCTGGATTCCCTAGGGAAGTCACTCTGGGGAAGTGACTCTTCCTCAGGCCCCAGCCCCAGCCCCAGCCAGCACAATGCTCCCCTCTAACAGAGGACCAGGAGCATTCTGTCCTTTCCTGAATGCATCCTGAGATTTCCATTCTGGGACAAAGCTTTGGTTTGGGGAGGGAGACAGTGTTTTCGAATCTGAAGGTGGAAGTTGAAGCAAAAAGGCAAAAAGCATTCAGTACTCCCTTTGAAAATAAAAGAGCAGAGAAATAAAAGCTGCAACCCTGCCCTCCACGTCTGTAGAGTCATAGTAGGATGCGTGTGCCAAGGCTTTCTTCCTGCCAGATTGCCTCTACGCTGCAGTACTCAAGCTACTTATATTTTTCTTACCTTTGCCCATAATCAAGCTGTAAAGATAGTAAAAGAAAATGAAGGCAAATCCTAAATTTCAATTTGCCTCTTCACAAAAATAATTCATTGTCAAATTAAGTGTAGTTAAACTGAAGGGTTTGCTTGTCCACAGCTATCTCCATACCTACTGTTTGAAGACGTGGCTTTATACTATTGGGTTTATTCCTAAAAAAAAATCTTATTAGACACGCTTAACAGATTGTTGCTTTGTGTTCAAGGAGAACAGATAACTGGCTAAGAAGATTTTTTTTTTCCTGAATAATTTTATCCAGGCAATATGCCCATCAGATCTGTTTCAAAATGTAGAACTACTTAGAACCTTCTTTTTTTCTTTTTTTGTAAAGATTTGCAGTTGAGAATAATCATGCTATTGTCCTAGAATTAAAAGCAAATATCATTTTTTTCCTAATAGAATATGTAAAATATAAGTTTATGATTCATTTCTCAAAATTTAACTGAATGGAGTTTGTTTCTCCAAATATATTTGTTTTTACGAAAGGCAAGAAACAGTTTTCTGAAAATCAAAAGTAGACTAGTACAGTAGTGCCTTGATTTTGTTTCAGAGTGAATAAGATATATTCCAAAAGGAAGGAAAAAATAAAACTGTAGTTTTAAGAAGTTAAACTATGGGAAAAGCTTTATTATGAACACATGAGAATTATTTCTTTGCTCTAGCTGCCCTGTCATATGTCATGGCATGTGGCAGGTTGACTGCTCATTAATTCTATTTATATCAGTATGATAATCCACCCCACTGAGTACACATGTGTTAAAATATTCATAAATTATTTTTATTGCGAACAAATATACATTAAATGCCAAGAGAAGACCATTATTTAAAGACAAAACTAGTCAACAATCAAGGAAGCGTAGCCTTTTTACTGTCAGTCCAGTACATATGTTTTATCAAATTTTCTTTGTTTCTCATTTCATTGCTTCATAGAGACTTTTGCCTTCCATTTTTAAATTCTGCAAAGTAAATAGATTTCATTGAAAGGAACAGACATAAACAATAAAAGATGTTATGTTACCTCAGACCAATAAAAACTTTGGAACAAACCATCTGGGCAAATGTTCTTCTGGCCTCTAAAATTTTGAAAAACATAATTTGAACCTTCATCCAGTCTTGAATTAAATTTTGTGGCATTCCTTAAAGTCATTCACAAAGTTAAAACAAATAATTTCTTGATAGAATAAGCTGCAGACAAGAATTTTAAATATATATATATATATATATATATATATATATATGCTAAGAAAAATCTAGAAGGTTGAAAATTGAAAGCAATACTGAAAACATACTGAAGCAGATTATTCCCTAATGAAATAATTTTATACTATTTTGTTTTGAATTATTTCAGGAAGTTTAAAAAAGTGGAGGTAGTCATTCTTTTTACAAGCTGTCTGTGCAGCTACCCAGTGCAGTGAAAAGTTTGAATTCTTTGTCCAAATCCAGATATCTTAGTTAAAATATATTGCCCAACTTACCTAATTCATCATATTTTGAATTAATGCTGTGAAAACAATTATCATTCTTAATTATTGGGGTCACACTTCAGATTTAGCTACAATAATGGTCGCTTAAAAAAGTGAACTATGATTAACAGTTTACTTGTAATAGTCTCTAGGAAACCTAAATTTCACAACATTCACCAAAACAACTTTTTTGGTTGACATGACAACTGATGAGTACATCAAAATGAGAAATTCTGAATGTATATAGTGCCACCATTACTTATTTTAATGACGAATACAACATTTATAGACGCACTGTAAAAATGAAATATTTTTTCTTATGGTGCCAGTACTTGCTGCAGAAGTGAAGTTGTTACCCTAGGATTACGTGCTAATTTCAGGCAGGCTTTCTCCTATATAGTGATACCTTCAAAAATATTTTACTTTCCACTTTGCCTTGGAAGAAGCATTTCTTCATATGCACAATACTTAGTGAAATATTTAGATACTAAAATGTAGAAAAAGCCACAGGCATAAAAATTTTCCCTCAATGTTTTTATAGTAACAATCATTGGGTTTTATTTTAAGTATCTAACAATGAGAGTACAGTTAGCAAAAGGTATCATTTATTTGATGAAAAATTAATCAACAAAACATATGTTGCATAATATTATAGGCAATGTGTAATAGAATACTAAGTAAAAAGAAATCAATACATAAGATTAAGGTGTGGTGTGATTACAATAATTTTAAACATGCAAATAATGGAACACTGAAGAAACACAAAAACAGTAATCATCATATTAAGGAGCCAAAATGATATTTTTACTCTTTTTTCAAATTTTTATTATGCCATCATACTAATATAATTTAAAAAGAAATGTCAAATTCCAAAAAGCACTTAAAATAAATCAGCAGTCAGTTTACATTTAATTGTTAAATGTCATAACTGATCACTATAGAGTTTTGAAAGGAAAAATTAGGCAAGTCACGTTTTCAAAAGTGTTAACTTTGAAACCAATATCCCAATATGTGAATTTTCATAGTGAAACCCAATTTGCTTTCCATGGCATCACAGTGCACATATTCTTTTGTTAAGAAATAACTCCTTCTTTTATTCATTTATTAGTTTTCCTGCTTATTACATTCAATTCAAAATCACAGCGTCTTCACCTATATTTTCTCAACCCCCCTGAACAGCCATCTCCGAAAACAAAAAGCCATGCATCAGAATAGCACAAAACCCTCTCATTCAGCTCTCTGTGAAGGTGGAGATGTACTTTCATGTGAATCTTGGCCTCCGTACAGCGCTGCTGCGCAATCATTTTCATCTGAGATTTGAACATATTGGAGGAGCTAGAGCCTTCCTTTCTTTTATCCTGTCATCTCCACACCCCCCTGGAAGTGATGGGCATATGGCAGGCACCCTCCCTGGATTCTCAAACAACAGGAGAGACCTGATTTCAATTCCTACATCCTGTCATCAGTGACTCTCGGGATATTTTGTTCTTGCAAGACTAAGGATGTGATGCGAATTTGCCATACGGACAGAGCTTAATGCGATGCCATTTTTACCACTGGAGCCCTCAATCAGTTAATTAAACATGATATAAATCACCACGTGTATTTGTAAAGTAAGATTAATATGGTAAAGTCAGAGTAAATGAGGAATCCTCCCCGTGCTAGGAGTGTGAATCACAGATAGGAAGATTACACTCTTAGAAACTCAATACTTTTGAGGAGGCTTTGTCGGTTTAATCCCCCAGACTGCTTTGTGCAATTTGAAACCTGGAGCTGTCATCTTTAGCCAAAATTTCAGCCATAACTTCCTCAGCTTTCACCCTATTACTGAGACCAGCATTCACCATACTTAACAAAGATCAAACCTTTCAGCGGAACACAGGGCAGTCTCTTACCACCTGGGACACCCGAAATATGTTTAATAAATATTTCATTTTGTTTCAACATGAAGACTTTCCCCAGTTCCCAATTTCTCCCCCGGGGGAGCTAAGGGCTGCCCCCATGCTGCACATTCCATCACTGTGGTCAGTTAGGTTTATAGCCTTAATAAAAGGATTTTTCCCCCTTCACGTGCTAGGAGCCTTGTTAAACCAGAGCAATTATAGAAACACAAGATAGGTGCTCTGCAGAGATCAAAGCTCACCTAAAGACAGCTCCTCAGGAATTTGAAGCTCTCTTTGAAAAGCGCTCAGTTTACAAAGTATAGAGGTGTTAAACCCCAGGAATTAAAAAAAGGGGCCTAGTTTTGAATAATGTTAAAAGTCTGACAGTAGTTAATATGGGATCTCCTTCAGGTACTCTTTGTGTATTATTCCTAATATCTATTCACATCATACCTATAATAGCTCCAAAGGAACCATTATACTTGGAAGACATACGCAGATGATGGATCCTTAATACCAAATGCATTACCTACTCAGTAGGTACATTTTAACTTCAATATCTTAGCTCAGGGGAAGGGTGGGAAAATAAATAGGCCGCAAATTTCAGTAGGAGGAAAACAATGCAGCATGTCTGGATCTTAAGCTTCATGGCTTGCTGAGAGGGATCCCTGGAGGCTTTGTGTTCCACGCAGAGGGAGGGTTGATGGTCTGTACTGGGCTGCAGGAGGTAATGTCAGAACTTGCCTTCTGTGGCCACAGCCAAAGTCACCCTACTGCAAATGGGTGTTGAAGCACCCACTCTTTGGCACTGTAATTCTTCCTCTACCTCTGTAGATTGTATTGTTCTGAATTCATACACATGTTCCCCACCACACACATTCACACACATGTAGACACAGGCTTGTGTACAGCTTGCGCTTGTAGACTCCATTTTCGAATACTATTGACACACCTTGAGTAGTCTCCACTCAATCATGTAGCTAAGGGGTTTTTCAGGTGACAGTCTTAGGATTCCTTTCCTGAGTCACCTATCAAAAGCTAGATCATTTTTTTTGGTGTCGCACAACAACTTAATACAACAGTAAACTGTACATGGGCTCAGCCTGGGATCTTGATTTCCGTGCTTCCGCTTAGGCAAATGAGTTATTTAAAAGACAGTTGCTGTGTTGCCAGGAACTTTTTAATATTAAATTACAGAAAAACATTGGGGGCTTTTGAAAGCCAAGAATCTTAACTTTGAAAAATGCGGAGATGAAAATAAACCCTTCATTTTATGTCAGCATATTCCTTTTTAATAAAACATATTGGTGATGATAAAAATAAGAGCTGATATTTATTGAATGCTCATTTTGTGCCAGGCTGTATGCCTAGCAGTTCACACAAAGTATGACACTTAATCTTCACAATAACCCTGCAAGGTAGGTTCTATTATTATATTTATTTTACAGAGGAGGAAACTGGCAGAGAGAGGCCATGAAGTTTGCCAAGATCACATAGCTAATGAAAGGGATGGGCTTTGCTTGATACTTGGAAGCAAAAGGGGCTCTTAAAATGGAGGGAAAGGTTCAACTTCAGT
>NW_004524654.1:1600341-1605689 GCF_000260255.1 Octodon degus
TTAAATATTGTAGGTCCTACGGATAACCCATTACTGCAAGATGTTATGTGTTTCTTGTTGCCACGTAGTAGGCTGTGATATTTGTTCAGATGACTTCAGACAGTACATAGGAGACAGCCACCAAATTCTTAAAAATTCTTAAAAATCACAAAACTAATAATCTAAAAACTAAAATTGAACCTTTCCCTCCATTTCACGAGCCCCTTTTACATCCAATTGTCAAGGAAAGTCCTCTTGAAAACGGAAGCTTCCCTGTGTTGAGAGTTTTAGGATTGGCAGGAAGGGCCAGAGGGCTTCCAGGAAAGACACAAGCAGCACAGCTTGTTCAGGCCTTCGAAATAAGGTCCTATTTTTTCTGAGAAAGCACCAAATTATGAAAACAGTACTTCATGTTCAAAGAACCTCTATCATCTTACAGATATGTGATAAATATTAATAATCATTCTATCAATCCATCTGCCACCTCTCATAAGCACCAACTTTCTTTCACAGTTTAAACACATAGCTGACATTTTACTGAAATATAAGACTTAATGAGAAGAAGTCACTTTATAGCTGATCTGAGTACCTGTCTATAGAAACGTATATGCGTGCAATATGTTCATGTCAGAAATGTTTATTCTCTCAGATGATCTTTTCTCTGTCTTTTCTTTCTTCACGTTTCATAGTCTTTCTCTGTCTACATGTAATGCTCTCATTGTGTTTAGAAGTGTTCAGCACGTAGCATTTTTAAAAGATCAAGCTTTCTTAAAAATACAATTTTAGTGAACTATGAAAAGTTGGTCACTACTGAACAATGTATCAAGATAATTGCATCATTGCTTCTTATCCAAAGCCTCACCTAAATTACCAGCATCTGCTTGCATAGGAACACCTGGTATTAGTCATAACATTTGCTTTCCCTCTGGGTTTGCCAGATTTAACAAATGAGAAATACATGGTGCCCAGTTTGATTAGAGCTTCGGGCAAACCATGAGCAATTTTTAGTATATTTCCAGCAATATTTGGAACATGTTGACACTGAAGTGTTTTTCATGGTATATTTCAAATTCAGTTTCATTAGGCATCTTGTGTTTTAATCTAAAAACTTTATTTCTTCTACTTTTTTTGTGAATCAAACCACAAACTCGTTGCTTCTGTCACTTAATTTGATATGTCACAGTGTGATATTTGGTGGTGGAAGGGGGTTCTGTTTTTGCAAAATACATGCATGACTTTGAACCTAAGATCTTGAATAGTCAGCAAAGATGATTTTGGAGTATGGGGAAGATTAAGATTATCAGTGAGCCACAAGCCACTGATCTGCTTGACTTTTTTTCTCTTAAAGGCAGACGAGAAAGAGATTCAGTTAAAATAGTGCAGAAAAGCAGACTTCCGGTGAACTTATTATTCCTTCTTTCATTCATTCAATAAAAGTGTATTGAGGATCTACTTAATGTGTTAGGCCCTGTGTCATGGTAATCATCAAGCTTTGATATTTACATCATACTTGCTTATATTTATGCTCAAGAGTGTTGTGGGTACCTGAGTATTAAGGGTCACTGTTTTGATCAGCATGGCTCTAGCTGCCCAAGTCATCCTTCTCGCCTGAAAATTGAACATTAATAACAAATATCACCTTTACTTCTGCAACTGATGATGTATTTTTATTAGAAAAATACATGCTTTTATTCTTCACCTTTAAAATATAGCTGTATACTTTGAAGATTGTTATACCAATATCTATATTTTTATATCTGTAGTTTCATTTTTAAAGGCTCTTTCTTCACAATACTCTTAAATTATGACTCATTCTATATTTTTAAAAACTAGAGGTTCAAAATATTTTTCAGTTATATTTATATTGCTTCATCTGTCAGACATCAAAATGACTACTATCAATTACCTTGCTTAATTTTAAAGTCATTTTTAGCCATTTTGAAGTTATGGTGAGTCTTACATGTGTTTGATTGGATTCAGTCAAACAGACTGTATAGCTTTTACTATGCCTTGTAATTTTTTTTATTACAATAAAAAGCCTTTTAAATCACTGCTACTTAGAAATATATTGAAAATACTTGTGATACTTTTATATACAGTGAGTTTAATGCCAGGATGTGAAAGCAAATTGATTGTAGGTAATTCTGTGCTTGAGCACCCCGGAGTAAAAAGAATTACATGAGTAACCCTGGGGACCCTCTGCTCTTGCAAAGCCTGTCTGTGCACTCAGACATCTGCTGGCAGGTGAAAAAAGGAGGGATTGCTTAAATCTTATCTGAAATTATATAAACACATTTTAATTCAGAGAAATAATTTCTGAAGGGGATAAGGCACCTCAAGAGACACTTATGTTTAATGTTTTTAATTTAGTAAAATGAGCTGCAAGGAAAGTATGTCATCTTGGCAATAAGCATTTGAGCATCTAAGAGTGTTTTAAATGTACACAACTACCCATCTGGAGGGCGTGTGAGGTGGGCTGGATGAGCAGATGAAACCTTCGTGGACTTTTTACCTTTGACACCCTGGTCAGAGTGAGAAGTACTTGGGGCTTTTAGCAGAGTCTCTAATGACACATACCTCGCTCAGCTTGAAGAGCAGTTGACATGTTTTAGAAGTGACCGAAGACTGTCATACAAGCATTAGAGAGAATGAATTAACAGTTTGCAGAGGTGCTCTTCATCAGGATTATGATCCTTAAAGAGTCATCCTTGATTCTTCTTTCCCGGATCTTCAAGGGGATACCTCTAGGAGCCAAAAGGTTCTTGGCTCTTCAATGTTTGCAAAAAGCAGATGTGTAGCATTTGATTTTAGCAGACAGATAGCTAAAAGAACTTGTTCACTTCTTTTCCTAAGTTAGTTTTGGCTATGGTAGATGCTGGGGAATTGGCAGAGGAAGAGAAATGAAAGGCTAAGTTATGTTTGTGGATATGAGGAATTAATACCTGGAGAGGCAAAGGAGAAAATCTCTACACTTTAGTGGACTTGGAAACAACATGGCTCTACATGGAAGCCATACCTCTTAAAAACAAGCATATTCCTGTCCAGGATATGGCCTTGAACAACTTCTCAAGAGAGCTTTGTGATGATATAGGAGCTGAAGCCTCTTACCATAAGCTCCTTTGAAGAAGGCATTCCATCCATGTTCGCACTTCTGGGCTCTCCCACCTGCACTGGTACAGTTGCACCATTTGTAGAGCTGGGGAGGAGATGGCCTTTGGAATGACTGTGAGACTGCAGATTCTACAGCCCACAACTTACCTTCTTTCCCACCCCCCCACTTTTAACTGTTTAACTTTAGGCAAATTATGTCTCATCTGTGCCTCACTGTTTTCATCTATAGTATGGGAGAGATTTGGCTACCATTATCATCTTATCTTTGCTAGATAGCTAGGAGACTTAAATACTGAGGCTGTCTGTTATTTTTGTCATCATAGGTCCTCAGAAAATAAGAAAAGGAACATGGATCGCCAGTGGAAACATGTTTTGGTGTAATTATCAGAATGACTCTTTCTGACTACACTGAAGCTCTGACCAGCAACCATTATATGGGATCATTAAGCAATACTGCAGCAGGATTGTGATAAAGTATCGTGACCATTGCTTACAGATGGGGAGTGGGTTCTGAGCCCCGTATTCACAAGGGCAGACCAAATTCCATGTACTGGTTGTCTCGTGCAGTGCCCATTCCACCACATCACACTAACTGCACTGTGTTTCAAAACAGATTCAAACTAATCATTGCTAGGAGGCTATTCTTACTATTATGTTTGACTTGAAGTATATCCTCTTTTATAAAAGTTTCCAGATTCTTTCCTCAGTTTATCCACCTATGTGCTCTGAAAGCTGTTTGCCACACGATGGGATTCATTTCCAATATTTATCCCTGCCTACTCGTGATGTCAGTCATCCCCAGCTAGTCCCAATAGGGCTTCCTAGCTTTTCAAAAAGAGAACTGTAAAAATGTTTTACTCATGAGCTAAACACGACATTTTTATCATTCACTATTCTCAGTGTTAATTCTTTTTCTACTATTTGGCAGAGATTTTGGAACAGTGCTTTGTTTATCCTACATCATTTATCTGGAAAGTACTTTCTGTCCTGTCTGTCTTGCAAGGTCACATTCTGTGTCATCTCTCCCATGGAGTTTTCATTAGATATTCTGGCTACTTAGTCAAATCAAGTAAGGGTTAATGTCACACTCAGTTTTCATAATCAGGAGCCGGTAAATACCCATGACATCACACTGTCCTTTTGTGAATATTGTTCAAGCTAGACCCTGGCTCCTGTCGGCCAGGGCTGAGTATGCTTCTACTTGCAGCCTTACAATGTGCACTGTGGACTAATGCAACTTCTTCTTGTCTCATCTTCCTGAAAATGCATTATATAGATTGCAGTTCATTTAGAATGCAGCTGCCAGGGTCATGACACACACAGAGATTAATCATTATGCCTGAGTTAGCTTCATTACTTTGACTACCCATTACATCTTGCCAAGATTATAAAATGTTGCTTTTAACTTACAAGGCCTACACTAGCACCCACTTACCTCTAAGACATGCATTTATGCTGTTTTCTTTGGTATTATCAGGTCACTGGAAATTACTGGTATTTCCCAGAAGCTTTCACTTCAAAAGTTAAACCATATTAAAGCTTTTTGACATCTGATTGAGTAACACATCTAGAAAAAAAAATAAGTCATGGGTTTTATCATAAAAATTTAGAGGGCATGTATAAATGGTTGTTGTAAAATTTTTAAAGAAAATAACCAAATATTGGGACTGGGGGTGTAGCTAGCACAGTGGCAGAGAGTTTGCTGAACATAGTAAGACTCAAGGTTTGATTCATCTCCAGTGCCTTTACCCAAATAAATAGCCAAGTATTTCTTTGTTTCTTTCTTTAAATATCACGTCTTAATAAAGATATTTGAGATTGTCTGCAGTTTTACAATTACTAATTAAACCACTACCACATTGGTTGCAGGTCCCTATGTTGTCTGAGGTATTGTTTAGTTCCCTTCCTCATATAACTCAGCTCAACATTGAAAGACACACACACACACACACACACACACACACACACACACAGATTTTGAAAAGAAATATTATTGCTGCTCCAAGGTCACTACATAAGTGGGAAAATTAAAGAAGACATTTTCCAATAAATTTTGCTGAATAAATTCTAAAGTAGCAAATGTAGTAAGAACCACTAATAGCAAATGAATTCTATTAATTTCTCAAAATCTGTATCCATATGAGGTCTTCCCAGAAGAAGCACCAACAACAAAAAATTAAGTAATAAAATTTTTGAAGGACAGTTCTGGAGCTATGACCAATATACTTCTCCAATTATATTCTCTGATGAAATATTTT
>NW_004524654.1:1605837-1611080 GCF_000260255.1 Octodon degus
TTCTTTTGTGGAACCGGGAATTGAACTCAGGCCCTTGTGCTTGCCAGGGAAGTGCCTATTCCACTGAGCCTACTCACCAGATATGTTAAACTTTAAATCCCTGTAGAATGTGAAGAAAAAATTAAAAATTAAAAACATTTTAAAATTAGAAATAAACAGTTACATAGTTTTACACAGAAATTTAGAAATCTAACCATATACAGCTTTGTAGCAGGACAGTCCTGTGACATATTTTTTTCTTGTCTCTTGTTTTCATTAATTACCCTTTTTTTTTTTAAACAGACATTTACATGAGAGACAGTATGGCAGTATTTGGTATGTCATGACAAACATATGTATTTACAAGGCCAGAATGACAGGCATTCCAAGCATGACCCTGCCATTACACATTGCTATCTTTAGTGCCGTTGTTTAGCTCACAGATATCAGCATATATAGTCAGGGTGAGAATCCTACCAATTAACTGCTAGTTTCAAAACCATGCTAAAGATTCTCAGGATCATTGACTTACCCATCTTTGCATATAAATGTATGGCTTTGCCCCTGTCACTTTTCCTAGCTTTTCTCCTTGCCCTCTCTTCATTGTCTAATCCTCAAGTTCTCACTTTCCATTTAATTGTGCTATGACTTTTTATTTTTATTTCTTCTTTTGAGTTCTTATACAAGGGAGACTATATGATATTTACACATGTGGGTCTGGTTTATTTCACTCATGGGTATATCTTCAAGTGGCATCCTCTTAAATATAAAGGTTTTGAGTTTATCATCCTTTATAGCTGAGTAATACTCCATTGTATAAAAATATCACATTTTTTTCATCCATTCCTCAGGTGATGGACACCTGGGTTATTTCCAAGATTTGTCTTTCACAAATTGTGCTGCTATAAACATAGGTACAAATATAGCACTGTGATATGACGTTTTCAGTTCCTCTGGGAAAATTCCCAGTAGGAGGATAGCTGCTTTGAATGGGATTTCCAGTCCTAGTTTTTTAAGGAGTCTCCACACTGATTTCCATAATGGTTGTACTAGTCTACATTCCCACCAGCAGTGGAGAAGGGTTCCTTTTTCTCCACAGCTTTGCCAGCATTTGTTTTTGGGTTATTTCTTTATGATAGCCATTCTTTCTGGGATGAGATGGTATATCAATGTTGTTTTACTTTGCATTTCACGGATGGCTGGTGATGTGGAGCATTTTTTCATATATTTATTTGCTCCTTTAATTTCATCCTCTGAGAAGTGTGTGCTCATCTCGTATGCTTATTTCTGGATTGGGTCTTTAAATTTTGGAGCCCTAATGTTTTTTAGTTCTTTATAAATTCTAGAAAGCAGACCTTTGTCTGAGTGCTTATTAGTCAAGATTTTTTCGAATTGTGTGGGTTTTCTTTTCACTTTGTTGGCAATTTCTTTTGATGTGCAAAAACTTCTCAATAGGAGGAGGTCCCAGTTAATTCTTTCAAGTATTAACTGTGCAATTTGATTTTGTTCATGGACACTTTGCCTACCCCTATGTCTTCAAGAGTTCCTCCTGCTTTCTCTTCCAGAAGATTTAGTGTTTCGGTTTTAAGGTTTAGATCTTTAATTCAGTTTTACGTCAGTTTAGTGCATGGTGATAGACCGGGATGAAGTTGTAGTTTCCAGCATATAGAGAGCCGGTTTTTCCAGGACCATTTGTTAAAGAGGCTATTTTTCTTCCAGTAAGCATATTTGGCCCCTCTGTCAAGATCAGGTGGTGGCTGAGTGTGTTCCTAAGGGCCTCTGCATCTTCTAATCTATTCCATTGATCCTCAAGTCTATTTTTTTTGCCAGAATGCTGATTTCATCACAGTAGCTTTGTAGTATAATTTCAAGTCAGGAATTGTAATGCCTCTTGCCTTGTCTTTGTTGCCCAGGATTGTCTTTGCTATTCTAGGTCTTTTCTAGTTCCAAATAAATTCTAAGATTGATTTCTCTAGGTCTGTGAGGTATGTTGGTAGTAGTTTGATAGAGATTACATTAAATCTGTACAGCAATTTTGGGAGTATGGCCATCTCACAATATTGATTCTTCCTATCCAGGAGTAGGGAATATCTTTCCATTTTCTGAAATCCTCTGCGATCTCCTCTTTCATAATACTGTAGTTTCCATTGAAAAAATCTTTGACTTCTTTAGTTAGATTCATTCCAAGTATTTTATTTTCCATGGTGCTATTGTAAAAGGTATTGTTTCTTTAATTTCTGTCTCAGTGTACTTGTTTTCTGTGTAGATGAATGCTATTGACTTTTGGGTTTTGACTTTGTATCCTGCTATGCTACTGAATTTGTGTATTAATTCTACTAGCTTCTTGGTGGACTTTTTTGGGTCTTCCAAGTAAAGTATCATGTCATCTGCAAATAATAATAATTTAACTACTTCCTTACCTATTCTTACTCCTTTTATTTCTCTCTGTTGTCTAATGGCTCTAGCTAATGATTCCAGAATGATATTGAATAGGAGGGGTGGTAGAGGACATCCTTATCTTGTACCAGATGTGAGAGTAAAAGATTTCAGTTTTTCCCCATTTAGAATTATGTTAGCTGTTAGGTTTTCATAGATGGTTTTGATCAGATTAAAGTAGAGGCCATCTATTCCAATTTTCTGTAGGACTTGAACATGAATGAGTGCTGCAGTTTGTCAAAAGCCTTTTCTGCATTAATTGAGACCATCATGTGGTTTTTAGATTTGGCTCTATTGATATACTGTATTGCATTTGTAGATTTGCATATGTTGAACCATCCTTGCATTCCTGGAATGAATCCTACCTGGTCATGGTGTATGATCTTCTTGATGATTTGCTAGGATTTTATTGAGGATTTTGGTATCTATGTTCATGAGGGAGATTGTCCTGTAGTTATCTTTTTAAGTTGCATTTTTCCCTGGTTTTGGTATTAGTATAATACTTGCCTCCAGGAATGATTTTGGGAAGATTGCTTCTTTTTCAATTTCCTGGAAGAATTTGAGGAGTATAGAGATTATATCTTCCATAAATATCTTGTAGATTTCAGTTGTGAATCCATCTGGATCTGGACTTTATTTTGTCGGTAGGTTTTTTTTTAATTACATTTCGCATATCATTGGCTGTTATTGGGTTATTGAGAGGAGTTGCCATATCTTCTTGAATCAGTTTTAGTAATTTTTACTTTTCTAATTATCTGTCCATTTCTTTTGTGTCTTCTATTCTGTGTGGGTAAAGATTCTCAAAGTAGCTATTGATATTCTTCTGAATTTTCACTGGGTCTTTGGTTATTACACCTTTTTCATTTCTTGTTGCTTACATTTGAATTTTTTCTTTCCTCTTTTTGATGAGGTTAGCTAGGGGCTTATCAGTTTTATTTAATCTTTCAAAGAACAAGCTTTTGATTCATTCGTTCCTTGAATGGTTTTCTTCTTTCCAATTGAACTAATTTCTCCTCTAATCTTTAAGATTTCTTCCTCTCTTTGAGCTTTGGATTTGGCTTTCTCTTCCTTTTCTAGATTTTGGAGTTGCAACATTAGGATGTTTGTTTGCTCACCTTCTGTTTTCCTAATGTGTGAGTTCACCGCTATAAATTTACATTGAAGAACTGCTTTTATTGAATCCCATAAATTCCAATAAGTTGTGCTTGAATTTTTATAGGATTGTAGTTATTGTTGAATTTCTTGTTTAATTTCTTCTGTAACCCATTGGTTACTGAGTAGAATGTGATCTGTTTTTTTTTTTTTTTGTCTAGTGGCTTTCAGTATATTGTTCTTGTGCTGATTCTGGGATCTTGACTATTATATGTCTCGGTGTGTTTTTAATTGGGTTGAAGTTATTTAGAGTTCTGTATGCTTGGGTTAACTGAATGTCAGTTGTTTAATTTCGATGTATTTATGGTTTTTTTCTGGTTTCTTTTGTCATTTATTTCCACTTTCATTGCACTGTGGTCAGATAATATGCACGGAAAATTTCTGTTTTCTTGTATATACTTAAGCATAACCTATGGACTAGTATGTAGTGTATTTTAGAAAATAAGCCATGTACAGCTGAAAAAAATGTGTATTCAGCTATGCTTGGATGGAACACTCTGTTTATGTTCACTAAGTCCATTTGTTCCAAACTCTTGTTCAGTACTGCTACATCTTTGCTAAATTTTGTCTGCTTGACCTATATTTTATGGATAAGGAGTTGTTAACATCTCCTGTTAGGACTGTGGCATTGGATATTAGATTTTTGTGCCATTAAGATTTGTCTTATAGAGTTGTGTGCTCCCATATTAGGTATACCTATTTATGAGTGTTACCTGTTCCTCTTGAATTTTCCCCTAACTGGTGTATAGTGGCCTTCTTTATTTCATTTGCTCATCCTTGGTTTGAAATTCAGACTGTCTGAGAACAGGATTGCTACCCTTGCTTTTTTCTGAGGTGCTAGGTCATGTAGTATTGTTTTCCATCATTTGACTTTTAGTCTACGAATTTCTTTATGAGTTAAGTGTGTTTTTGTATATAGAATATTGTTGGATTTTGCTTCCTAATCCACTGTACCAGTCTATTTCTTTTAATTGGTGAACTGAGTCCATTTACATTGATGGTTATAATTGAGATATATTGACTTATGATCAACATGTTATTTACTTGCTGTTATTTACTCCTTTTTCTCCTGTGTTTAATTGTTTACCATATTTAGTGGGTTCCTTCTGTTCTCATTCATGGAGTTCTGATCATTTTGGTCCCTCTCTAGAACATCTTTCAGTAGTCTGTGTAGGGTTATCTTTGTCATCATGAAATTTTTTAGTTGTTCTTTGTCATAGAAGCATTTCACTTCTCCATCAAACTTGAAAGAGTTTTGCAGGGTAAAGTAGTCTGGGCTGGAATTTTTTTTCATAGAAGACTTGAACTATGCTGCTCTATGTTCTTGTTGACTTGATGGTTTGTGAAAAGAAATCTGCCATTATTCTGATGCATTTTCTTTTAAATGTGATCTGTATCTTTTGTCTAGCGGCTTTCAGTATATTGTTCTTGTGCTGATTTCTGGGATCTTGACTATTATGTGTCTCGGTGTGTTTTTAATTAGGTTGAAGTTATTTAGAATTCTGTATGCTTGGGTTAACTGAATGTTAGTTTGTTTCCTCATATTTGGGAGGTTTTCAGGTATTGCTTCTGCCCATATTTTTTTAATGTCATTTGTATTGACTCCTTCTTTCTCATTGATGCCTATTAGTCTCACATTGTTCATCTTTGCATCATCTTGCAGGTGATGGATTATT
>NW_004524654.1:1616666-1617684 GCF_000260255.1 Octodon degus
TGAGAAGACACTGAAACAAGGTGCAGTCCCAGGGCTGGGGAGATAGCTCAGCAGCATAAGTTCCTGTCTGGGAATCACAAGGTCCTGTATTTGATCCAAGGCACCAAAAAAGAAAACCAAAAGATGCAACCCCAAATATTATCAAAAGTAAATCAAGGGAGCAAACTGAAAACTAAAAAGCAGTTAAATGAAGCTGTAGAAAAAAATCAAATCAGAAATAATCTCTCAGATAACTGCAGAGATGATGTCCACAATGAAAACCATGGTTAGGGATGCTATAGCAGAATAGACAAGAAGATAACAGAGCTTAAGAAAATTATGGAACCCTGAATGCTCAGTACAGAAAAGAAACAGATCCATAAGCAGACTCAAGAAGATATGCAGGAGAACACAAATTCCATTGCAAGTATTTGTAGCTGATTAAGCCAATGTAAGGACAGGATCTCAGAGAGAGAAGACAGGCTTGTAGCTAGTGATCACAACAAGAAAGCTTTCTTAAAAATAGCAAGAAACCATGAAAAATCAATATGACATTTTCTAGATGATGTAAGGAAGAATAACTTAACAAAATTGGAGTAAACGAAAAAGTAGGAGATAGATCAAATGGTATTAATAAACTGTTCACAGGTATCATGGCAGAAAACTTCCCTGATAGAGAAAAAGAATTTGAAATAATTTGATCTCTCTCTCTCTCTTTTTTTTTTTTTTTTGGCAGAACCAGGGATTGAACTCAGACCTTTGTACTTCCTAGGGAAGTGCTTGTTCTACTGAGCCATCTCCCTGACCCCTAATTTGACATGCAGTAAGTGAGGCACATAGAACTCTAACTATTCATTTCAAAAAAAATTACAGCCAGCCATATCATAGTTAATATTACAGAAAATCAACACAAAAAGACTATTAAAAGCTGCTCGGGTGGCCCAAGGATATAGCTCACTGGCATAAGTGCTTGCCTGGCAAGCACAAAGACCTGAATTCAGTCCCTATTACCACACACAATAATAAACAAACAAACAAA
>NW_004524654.1:1617784-1622477 GCF_000260255.1 Octodon degus
TGATGCCTATTAGTCTCACATTGTTCATCTTTGCATCATCTTGCAGGTGATGGATTATTTTTTCCTGCATCCTAGTTGTTTTTAAGAGATCTTTTCTTATCTTTTCCCTAGCTGCATCAGTGTCTCAAGATCTGAAACTCTTCACTTTCACTCAAATGGTTTTGCAAGCTTGGGCTTGAGATTTTAAGTTCCTGTATCTCTTTGGCTCTGCTTCATGTGATCCATTCCTTTCCTTCATTGCTCCTTCAAGGAATCCTTCATTTTTCAAATCTGCTCTATTTTTTATTGGTGTCTTCTTGAGAAGCAGTTATTAATTCTTTTACTACACAGATTATTTCCGATCTGATTTCCTCTATATGTTTCTGAATTTGATTCTTTACTTCAGATGCTATTAATTCTGATATTTGTTTCTTGTTTCAGAGGTTATTTCTGATTTGAATTCCTCTATATCTTTCTGCAGTTGTTTCTTTACTTCAGACGTTATTGATTTAGACATTTTAGCTGTGTGATTCCCAATTTGTTCTGTGCTAGTGTCCTCTGCATTTTTCTGGGTGGGCTTGGGGCCTGAGATTGCATTTTGCTCCTTCCCTTTGCCATTTTGTATAGTGCTCTACTTTGAGCTTTGGTGTAGAGCTTTGGTGTAACACTCGCCGGCCTGGGATTGGGCTGGCTCCAGAGCGGAGAAGGGGGCCGAAGAGCACATTGGAAGTTCTCACTCATGTGCTGGGCCTGGGCTTCATCCAGGGAGGTCCAGCGAGTACAGGGGAGCATGGATGCTCTCCCACACACTTGCCGGGCCTGGGCTTGGGCTGGCTCCAGACAGGTGAGGGGTCCCGAGAGCTCTGCGGGAGGTCTCACTCATGGGGTGGAACTGGGCTTAGTCTGGAGAGGTCCAGCTGGAGCAGGTTCACTGGACATTTAAAATAAATTATTTGGCATGACTTTAAAGAGAACTCTATCAATATACATTAGCAGAGTAAATGTAAAAACTGGAAGTTGGTCTCGTTTACCTTGTGTACATCAAATGCTTACTGAATAACAGGAGCCATGCAAGGCATAAATATACACTTACTTAAATGTGACCCCTAAGTGTGAAGGATTATTTTTTGATGAGTAAAATGCTTACTTGTTATGATTATTGGTTTAGGGTCTATCACTTTTCTGACAGATATCATTTCCCATGTCATAATCCTTTTCAGAATTGGAGTTTCTATGCTTTAGCTTCAACTGGTGAAATCCTAGGAACCAGGGGAAAATCTGTCATCTTTTATTAGAGGACTTTATATATACCATGTTGAAGAAAAACCACATAAAACCAAAAGCCTTTCAAAATAGCATAAACAAAACAACAAAATATCACACCTTGGAGTAACTTTTATATAATTTAATGAAAATTTGTAGATTGACACAAGATTCTTTTTTTTTCAAATTTATAAGATTATTTTATAACATTCACCAAGAGTTAAATAGAGAAGAATGTACATCTGTCCATGCACTAGAGACACAAAATATATAACTGAAGGCCTGGTTTCCATTGCACTGTCCTGCCTGAGTCCAGCTGCAGAACTTGTGTCCATAGAAATGTCTTGTACAAGTCCAACTGGAGGCCAGAACCCATGACAATGCCTTATGCAAATCTCTAACAAGGATCTGCATTGGGAAGGCCCAAAGATCAGTGGCCGAAGCTAGAAAGTCTGAGCCAGCAGCATGAGGGGTCTGTGTCTGTAGGCTGAGGGAGTTACACTGGATCCAGGGAGTCATGCTCAAAGTAAGGAACAGAGCTTCCCTGAAGAGGACCACAGTCATCCTCAGGAACAGTGAGGACCCAGGCTCCTCCAATGATGGAACAGCTAAGTTTGTAACAGGAAAATCAGAACACCTTGCTCCTCCAGGGAAATTAACAGCATAGCATCTTCTCCTCCAGTTCTTATGCCTCAGGTGGGCCTTCCAGACCTAGCACTAAGTTGATTCAGTTCAGCTGGGAGTTACAAGTTGACCTTTTGTCAATCCACCATACTTGGCTACTAGGATTACAGCCAAGCCAATCAATGGACTGACTTAGATTAATTCTTGATATCAAGCTTTCTTTCCAAAGAAAAGTAGAAAGGCCTTACTTAGCAAGGATGGTACAAGAAGATAATTTAGGAAAAGGACAAGAACTTCATAGAAGAAAACAGAAAAATTAAGATTCACATGTTGCTTACATACACCATGAAAAATCCACTATCCTAATGGCAAATTTTTGCTTCAGAATTTCCACTATTCATATCTATGAAATAGAAATGAAGTTAGGATTCTTAATTTTGAAGTAATAGGTTAAGATATATTAGACTAGAGAAGTGACTAAAAAGAATCAAAAAATGTGTTTATAATCTGGGATTATCAATAAAACCCATATTCAAGTAACTCATAGATAATTATGATATTAAATCAAAGATATGATACAATTATCTGATTTAGGACATGATAAAATATCAAGTTGCAGAGGAAATGGTGTATATTTTTCATGAACAATGTAGCTATCAGTTAAGACTTCCAAACTTATAAGGATTTGGCACACATACTTGAGAACAAAAATCATTCTAAGTAGGAAGAAGAATGAACAGCATACCAGTAAAAATGGATAGCAATTCAGGATATGCAATGCCTTTTAAAAATATAAAGCAGTTAAATATGATGGACTGCATTTATTCTGAATTGTAAATGTCAACTTGAGAACTCAGTTGCATAGTGACTTTAGCAAGGATAGAAGAGATAGCTTTCACACAAGAAGATTTATATGTGAGTTACCAATTAAAAACTAAAGCCCATCATAAATTTAAAATGCAAAAGAAGTGTCATATTTATGCACTGAAAACTATAAAACATTGTCAAAAGACATTAAAGGGTACCTAAATAAAAGGGCAAGACATTCTTGTTTATGATTGTGAGGGTTAATATTATTAAGATGGGAATACTCCTCAAATTGCTCTACAGATTCAATCTGTATCAAAATTCCACTTGACTTTCTGGATAGAAGTAATTATAAATTTCTTTTTGGAATGATGACAGTGTTCTGAAATTAGATAGTAGTGATGGTTGCAAAACTTTGTTAATACAGTCAAAACTATTCAACTGTACATGTTAAAAGGAATAATTGTATGAAAATTATTTTTTTTCTTGAGACAGTGTTTTGCTATGTAGTTCAGGTTGACCAGAAGTCAATCATTGAAGATCCAAAATATTGAAAGAAAGTAGCAGAAAGAAAATCCACAAGAAAAAACTGGAGATGAAAATAGTCAAGCTGAAATCCAAAATCAACAAATCCCACTGGTTGCAATAGATTAAATGTTTATGTCTCTCCAAAACTCATTGGTTGAAATTTTCATTCCTGGTGTGATAACTTTAGCAGTGGAGCTTTTGATAGATGGCCCTGTTGAGTGGGCAGGGTCCTCAAGATTGAAATGAATGATCTAATAGAGCCATTCCAGATGGCTCTCAATCTCTTGTCATGTGGGGGTGGAACTGGAAGGAACTTATCTATGGAAGGATGGGAAGTGGTCCTTTACCAGGCACCAAAACTGGCACAGCTTGATCCTGAGATTCTGGAGAACTGTAAAAAACAAGTATATATTATCTAAATCACCCAAAAAGTCTATGGGATTTTGTTATAGTATATCCACCTGACTAAAACACAGGGACAAAGATGATTTTAAAAGTTAAATATATTCTACAATTACGTGACTCATTGCAGTAATAATGTTGCATTGCACCAAATTAAGGCACAGAATCATAATTAAGTCTTTAGTTTGAATAGAAATCTAAGTTCTATCTATTCTGTAACTAGTCAAAAGTTTTTGACAAGTACTGAAACCCACTCAAAATAGAAGTGATTAGATAAAATTCTTGTTTGTTAATTTTGCATTAGTTAATGTTTGCTGTAACATCTGATGTAACATTGTAATTAAGTAAATGGCTTTTTTATTAATATGTGACTCCATGTTTTAATTATATTACCAATTGGAGTTCACAAAAGGAAGATTTTATCTTGTTTATTAGTTGCCTTCTCAAGAGGCATCACAAATTTACTTGATGTTTAGTACATCTGCTTGATGGTAAGCACTGATAGCGCAAAGTGGTTCCAAATCCATCTCAATTTTATGAGTGACTACAACCTATGGACAGAACCAAACTTGTAGCCTTGATTTTGTGACTAAGAATGCAACACCCACAGTAATTGCCCCAGGACTGCTACTCTCCATGAACCAGGAAAGATTTTGAGTATGAGTTTAATGCTTTGGGTTTACAGCAAAAAATGAGCTTCCTCATTTGGTGGACTTGTCTGGTCAAGTGATGTTTTTAGGTCATTATCAACAATGAAACTCAGAAGACTGTACAGAATTATCTACAGAGAGAATATGTTTGCTAGTAATTACGTGTTCTATAAGTCATTTTGATACTGGCTACATCAGTTGGCGTGAGTGAAGCAGAAACAGAAGGGTGTGGACACTCTTACTGTCTGCCTTTATGTACTTATTTAACAGGGCTTTGGTATGATTTAGGTACAGAGGAAGAAATAGTAAAGTGTTTACTGTAAGAA
Organism: Octodon degus; assembly: GCF_000260255.1. Classification (NCBI taxonomy): domain Eukaryota; kingdom Metazoa; phylum Chordata; class Mammalia; order Rodentia; family Octodontidae; genus Octodon; species Octodon degus. Next base: position 1,622,364 of record NW_004524654.1, read on the forward strand.
TAGAATTTCCACAGTGACTCATATAAAGTATTTGGAATAGAAACATCATAGTTGTAAAGTAACTTATGGCATATAAAATTCTCAGTAACTTTCCACTCAGTTTTAATTTATGAA
>NW_004524654.1:1630882-1635763 GCF_000260255.1 Octodon degus
TGATATCATATCTACAAACACCATCAGAACAAATCATTCTATTCATTAAGAGAATGTAACTATATATCTATCCTAACCACTTTGAATACACAGAAACAAAATGGACATTCATCTGTATACCCTTTTTTTGGTTAAGTTTCATTATTTGAATGTTATAGGTGTGTAAACTCAGCAAATCATGTAGTTTTTAGATTTGGCTGTATTGATATAGTGTATTACATTTATAGATTTGTGTATATTGAACCATCCTTGCATCCCTGAGTTGAATCCTACCTGGTCATGGTGTATAATATTCTTGATGATTTTCTGTATTCTTTTTGCTAGGATTTTATTGAGGATTTTTACATCTATGTTTATGAGGGAGATTGTCCTATAGTTCTCTTTTTTATTTGTGTCTTTCCCTGGTTTTGGTATCAGTATAATACTTGCCTCCAGGAAGGATTTTGGGAGGAGAATTCACACTTGTACAATATTTAAATGACAATGGAATACCCTCCTCTGACAAAACTAAACAAAAAAGGGGGATACAAATGAAGGACCATTTTATATGTGTACATTCTAAATAGTTAGGATAGATATACAGCTAATTTCTCTTAATTCAATGAATAGAAAGTTTTGTTCTAATAGATTTGTTCTAATAATATCCTGTTTCTGGACAGAATATCATGTCTGCATCTTGTACTATGAATAACCACAAAGAAAACAACAATATGCAATGTATTAATTATTGAAATTGTTGTACTAATTGGTTTTGAAACTGTCTCATTGCTATTAGTTTCTCAATAAAATTATGTAAAAAAAGACAACCCTCACCTCAGATTGATATACCCTGCAAAAGTATCTTTTAAAACCAATGAAAAAGTAAGATGATTGCTTGACAAAGAACAGCTGAGAAAATTTATGACAACTAAACCATCACTCCAAATGTTTTGAGGGACATTCTAGAATGAGAAAACAAGGACTACAACATCAGAGACCCCAACAGTAATCCACCAAGGTAAGGCAACCAAACAAACAGAAGGAGGGAGAAAAAAGGGAGGGAAGCCAGTAACAGGAAAATAACATGACAAAAACAAGTCAACACTTATCAGTTGTAACCATCAATGTCAATGGCCTTAATTCACCAATCAAAAGTCACAGACCAGCAGAATGGATCTCTAAGCGTGATCCAACAATGTGCTGCACAAAAGAAGCAGGTTTATTTCAAAGATAAATTCATGGACTAAAAGTCAAAGGACAGAAAACAATTCACCATGTCATAGGAACTCAGAAAGAAGCCAGGGTAGCTATTTTAGTTGCAAACAAATTGAATTTCCATCCAATCCTGATTTAGAGAGATAAAGAAGGCCCCTACCTCCTTATATATGGAACAATACAAGAGGAAGCGATAACAATCAGAACTATATATGCAGCAAATACCAGTGTACCTAGCTATATAAAATAAATATTAATAGGCATAAAAATCAAATAAACATGAGTACAATTAGTATTATTATAATGTAATTAGTGTTATGGGGGATTTTAATACCCTACTGTCAAAAAAACATAGATAAACTAGACAAAAAAATCAACAATGAAATAACAGAACTGAACTAAACTTTTGAACAAATGGGCTTAATAGATATTTCAGAGTGTTCCACTCTACAACATCAGAATATCCATCCTTCTCAGGTACACACAGGATGCTCTCCAAAATCGACCATGTACTAATCCATAGGACATGTGTAAGTAAATGCAAAGGAACTGAAATTATGCCATACATATTACAAGACCATAGGTCAATGAAATTGTAAATCAATGGCAAAAGAATCCATAAGAACTTCATAAACACATGGAAATTAAATACCATTCTCCTGAATAACCAATGGGTCACAGATGAAATTAAAGGAGAAATTAGGCACTTTCTACAATTAAATAACAATACAACATACCAGAGCTTATGAGATACAATGAAAGCAGTAATAAGAAGGGAATTTAAAGCAATGAATACTACATCAGGAAAGTGGAACAAGCATAAATAAACTACTTAATTTTCAAATTGAAAATTTAAAATTATTTGTTTGTTTGATACAAGGTCTCATGATGCAGCTCCAACTCATAGTGATCCTCCTGTCTCAACCTCGTTAGCTCTGGGATTACAGGTGAGCACTACCACACCAGATTTCAGGGCCAGTTTGGCATGCCTAGAGTTCTGGGGCCAGCAGGGCATGTGTTACTGGGAATCGAACTCCAGTCTTTTTGCTTGACAGGCAGGCACTTAGACTGTTATCAAGAAATCAACCCAAGACAAATGCTGGGGAGAAAGGTACTCTTTTTCACTGTTGGAGGGAATGTAGACTGGTACAACCACTGTGAAAATAAGCATGGAGATTCCTTACAAAAACTGGAGTTGGAAGTCACATTTGACTGAGCTATTTGGCTGATGGGTATTTTCCCAGAAGAATTAAGATTGTACCACAGAGACATGTGTTTGTCCATTTTTATAGCAGCACAATTTGTAATAGCTAAATCTTGGAAACAGCCCAAATGCTTTTTAACGAAGGAATGGATAAAATATTTGTGATATTTTTATACAATGGAGTATTACTCAGCCATAAAAAATATGAAGTAAAGACTTTCATAGGTAAATGGATACAATCTGAGACCATACTCATAAGTAAAATAAGTTATATGCAAATGTGTAAACATCATATTGTCTCTCTAGTGTCAGAAGCTGAAAGAGTAAATGTGATCTGAAATATACACTAGATATTGTAAAACTGGAAGAAACATTAAAAGGAAAGAGAAACTGGTATATATTGAAAAGATAAATTTGTACTAATAGTGTTTTGACAATACAATGCTGATATCTCATACTCAGTAACTAATTTGGATATATCAGTACACAATGTATTAACCATTGTTCCCCTCCTATCATATTGTTTTGGAATTTTATTTTTCATGTTTTTTTGTTTCTTTTTCTTTAAAATAAAGATAAAATAAAATAAACACAATTCATTGCCTAGCCCATAAAAAGTTTTAGTGTAAAGATATAATTGATTTTGGTGCTGGGAATATGATTTTTCTGAATTGTGAATGTTTTAACACTTCTGTAAGCATAACTTCTACAGTCAAATAAAAAGCAAAATGTGACAGAAGTCTGTCTTTGAGAAAGAAAATGAAGAAAGAGATCGAGGTCTACAAACATCAAGGAAGCTTGATGGATGACTGTACTCATGGGTGACAAGAAGGGATTTTGCTCTCCTTGCCAAAAGGAATGTAGAAAGATTATGTAAGAAGAAAGTTAAAAATAACTTTCTTTCCTTATAAGCAGACACTGTTTTCCAGTCCCTGACCCTATCTGTCTGACCCCCTTTCTTGGCAGAAACTTTTAAGTATCTGCAGTATGCTTCTTTCATTCTCTGCTTTGTTGATACTAGGAGCTTCAGCTATATCTGTCCTCCAAATCTTCAAGAATTTTTCCTTTGTGTAATGAATGACATTCATCATCCTTATCCTGTCGTTAAAGACCTTTAGTCACCTGACTCCAGTCATTCTATCTCAAAATTTTAATATTTATTAAAAACTCCATTGAACTTCCAGCCACACATACTTGTTCTACGCCCTCCAAGGCACGTTTATTATTACCCCTTCGAGATTTAGTAGTTGGACCATTTTCCTTAACTAATTTCTATGCTTCCTTTAAGGTTCCATTCACTAGTTCAAATTAAAAATTTTTCATCAGGCAGTTCAGATGATTTCACGTATTGTGACACACATTGTAGATATTTTTGGCTTGACATATAATTTAACATTTGCATTGTTAAGTATATAACATAAATATACACATATATATCCACACTAGGATGCATGTGTTGTTTATATATCTGTTACCTGGCACTTTATAACCTTTGGTACTTCATCATAGTGATTGAAAATATTTATTTATCACTTGTTATGTACTAGATGGTTTTAAGTACCTCATATATATTTAATTTATTTACTACTAGACATACTCCTATATACTGTGAACTGTTTATTATTCCTGTTTGGTCAACAAACAGTATCCTTCTCTGGTAGACAAGTTACTAGATTTGCACTAATATAGTAGCTATTAGCTCTGTGAAACTATATTAATTTAAATTAATTATAGTAAAATATAAAATTTTTTTAATAACTTTATTCATGTAATAGGTGCCCAGTTGTCAATTTGACTGGGGACTACTATTGGGCACACAGATTATAAAATACTTTCCTACTGCAAAAAATGCTGTTGGCTAACTCTGATTTATTGGTCAAACAACTTCCCCAATGTAATGTAGCTGTTTGGTGTTCAAGTTGTAAATCAGAATCCAGCCCTTCTTATTACTTATTAGGTGCTGCTTGTTAGCGATCCTCTGTGAGCACAAGTATGTGAGAAAAACACCTACACACATTTGCACACTCAGATACCCACGCTCACTGAGAGATGACAAGCAAATGCAGTTGAATGAAGCATATAGATTGTTCTTGACTTTCATTGGCTCAACTTAGGAAGTTTTGACTTTACAATGGTGAAAAAGTGGTAAGTATTGAGTAGAAATTAAAATTCCACTTTTAATATTTGTTTCTTTTGGACTAGCCATATATAGCATCATATTCTATGCCTGCACTTGAAAAAGAGAGAATTTATAACTTTTACCTGACTCTTATAAAGTTGTGTGACTCAAACTATGTTAAGATAAACAAGTTTTGATCTAGGGTAAGAAGTTGATTATATCAATAGTTTGGAACATGAAACTAGTACTTTTAAAGAACTCTCATTAGTTGTTCATGATTAAGTAAATTAATACCAAGTATTTATTTATTTATTTATTTATTTATTTATTTATTTATTTATAAATGTATTTGGTACAGGATCCA
>NW_004524654.1:1635863-1637253 GCF_000260255.1 Octodon degus
TTTCCACAGTGACTCATATAAAGTATTTGGAATAGAAACATCATAGTTGTAAAGTAACTTATGGCATATAAAATTCTCAGTAACTTTCCACTCAGTTTTAATTTATGAAAAAAAATTAAACTTTTTTCAAGTGTAAAGACTCTATTAAGTAATGTCGACAAGCACAGACCCAGTGCCAGTATCTTGAGAAAAAAGTACATAAAAATATAATAGTAAAAATTTCAAAGGCAGCAAGATGGCAGAGCACTAAGTAGAAGACAAAGAACCTTTTCTGAGTGTTACCATTGGATGCTGAGATATAGCAATGCAGGGAAGATAAGGAGGAAGATGAATTCTCCCAGATGCAGGAAGGAACTGAGGCATGAATTAAAGCCTATGAAGACAGTGAAGAGAGAAACTTCAATGAAGAAGAAGCTATCCAACAGAGTCTACTTTAAGAGTGTGAAACACTGAATGAGAAGACTGGTCCAAATCAACCAACTCAAGGTGAGTGTTGATGACCACAGAGAGCTTCGTGGGGAGACACAGCAGTGGAAGGGAGCAGAGGATGGGAGAGACTGCACTAGCCACCAGTGCATGCCAAGAGCTCAGTCATCCCATGTGCAAGCATGATTGCTGGGGAGCAATTTTGGAAAGAGAGCAACCTGTAGGAAGCAGAACTCAGAGTGGCTGCTGACTCCCTCTAGTAGCTCCCCCTGGGCTGTGGCTCCTGGAAAGGGGCACTGATGGCTGCAGATGGTGCCAGCATGCTGGCTTTTGGGGATATAGGAACATGGATTGGGATGCTGCCTCCTTAGGTTTTTTACCAATGATAGCGGAGACAAACTTAGAAGTGGACTTTTTGTTTGCTTTTGTTATTGTTTTCATTTTCCTCTCTTGATCTCTTTTTTGTTTGTTGCTATCATTTTGCTTTTTTTTGGAATTATTTTGTTTTGTTTTATGATTGTGTTTATTCTTTTTTTTCCTCCTTCATTGTTTGAACTTGTATTTATATGAGTGTGAATGTTGTGTCTAGCTTCTCGGTGGCTGTTGTTCTGCTCAGTTCCTCTTTTTATCTCTTGTTTTGCTCCCTCCAATGTTCTGCACCAGATTTTCAAATTTAGTGGGATCCCTTTTTATCCTCCAGTCTTCTAATCTCTTCTGCCTCTTCTACTTCTTTATTTTCTCCCTAACATAGTTTAAATTTTAAACTCTGAGGGCAAAATTGATGTAATAGGGACTTGCATATTTCATACAATTTTCAGGCTCATTTTGGACTTTGTTATAGAATTGCAAATGTATTTCATATGGGTTAAAGGTGGAAAATTAATGATTAGTTTAGTTTGTCACTTTTCTGGCTCTGTTTTACGTTATTGTTATTGGCATCAGTATAGCAAAAAAAAAAAAAAAA